>NW_008825558.1:4035639-4058354 GCF_000699105.1 Pygoscelis adeliae | reverse complement strand
GTCATTTCTAACCAAATAAAAACATGCCGAAAAATAGAAAATATTTAAATCAGTCCTCTATCACATAAAGAACCTGACACCTGAAAGGGTAGGCAGCAAAAAAATGTAAAAGGGAAGACATTAGCACCTAGCACAGATGCAGATGAAAATCGTTCTGCCAGTGTTGGAACATATTTGTTATTAAATTACTAATGCTCAAGTATTTCAGAATGTATTGTTAATGCAGCAAAGTTTGAAACGTTGTGCACACATACAATCTTTCTGTTAATATAATTAAGCACTTTTGAAAATTAGGATAAAAATAATGAAGAAAGTATTTATTTTTAATGTCTATCAATAACTTTTTACATTAACTCTATTTTTCCACATTTTTGTGTCCCACTAAAAAATATTATTAGGACCTCTAGCATCCTCTTGTGGTCATAAAACTGCTTTGTAAACAATGTCTAAAGCAATGTTTCTTTTAACATAAAGAATTATTTTTGTGTACAGCAATTACATTCAATACCACATTTTCATCTCACGTCCAACATTTACACAATAACTAAAAGAATTTTTACAAGAGTATCAGAAGAAAAATACACTTACAACCACGAGAAAACTTTCTTAAAATTGCAAAACCTGTTATAAAGCACACGTCACTAATCAGAAAGAATTCACGTTCCCTTTGGTGGATGCCAAATTGTGAAACAGGGCCTTGATTTGAAAACATCTAGAACAGTATTATCATGGTTAGAAGTTTCTGCTGGTAAACAGAAAACATTTTGTTCATTCACTGGGTGGTGTTATTACAAATACCTGTCAAATTTAAAAAAAAAAAACCACAACGCAACAACAGAACAAACGGTAGTTCCCTAATCAACGCAAGTCCAAAGTTTAAGGAAGGAGAAACCATGTGGGTATGGTCTCCATGCCGAAGAGATACACGTTACAAGTTAGCAATTTAGCACTTAGCTTGAGACCATTATTGCTTGAGCAAATATTATGTATGTCACTCAGATCTTTCTTCAAATCCAGGCAGTGATAAAAAGTGCCAGGACAACACTGCTGGATAACCCTACACAAAATCAGTTTCTGCAAGAATGCAGTTTGATAGTACAACAGGCTAAATTTCTGAAGTTGCTTATAAAAAAAAAAAACAAACAAACCACCAAACCTTGCAACAACTTCCATTCCACAACCACTTGCTCTAGTGTCTACCTAGCTTTATCAATAAAAATTTTTTTTCTCGTATGTAACATTGAAACACCTTTGTTACAAATTAAACTAAGCAATTCTTGTCTTGTTCACTACAGTCTTGGGAAAGCAGTGAATCGCCATCTTCTTTATGAATTTGTTTCACCTATTTGAAGTTATGTCCATGATCACTCCAACAATCTCATCTGAGACAAAGTAAATCCAAATTTTCCATGTTTGCCAAAAGAGTATGGTTTTAAAATCTTACTTCTGTTTTCTCTGCTGCACTATTACACCTTCCTTGAGAAGTAATGCCCAAAGACTGGGATCTGCATCGAGTCCTCAACAGCAACAACAGAATCATAGTTATCTTCCATCTTTTTCATGTAAATTGGTATTAACACACACTGGAAATAAAACTTAAGTCTTCTTCAGCTTTACTAAGGACACTTATCAACTCCCTAGAACTTCCAGATCCTTTTATTCTCTAATACTATTACCAACCATTTGTTCTTCATACTGTATGCTTGCATTTGATTTCTGTTCTGGCGTATCCTTTTCCATACTTGCATTTATTGGATTTCCCTCCTTCTAATTTAAAATCATTCCAGATTTAGTCAGATCTTAAACGTTTGTGTTCTTCAATTCATCTGAAATTCTGCCTGCTGTAAACAAATTTTATGTGTACTGTTAATTCCATCATCCACAATGAAACCACTGCAAGAAAACACGATTCAGAAAATCTTTTTAGATTCTCCCATTGACATTTTTCTGGAAGTTACCAAGAACAGTTAAAAGACTACTCAGAGAATAGCTAGTTTTCCAATCACTTATTTCCCTAGCTTACTTAGAATATTATGTAAGGCATTATTAACTATCATCAGGTTGTACATCAGAGGGTAGTAACTGTGAAACGTGGCAAGTGAAGCCTGAGTCTTATTTTTTACAAATATGGACCATTTATAATCCTACTATCCCTTAGAAATGAATTATTAAAATTTTTGCCCTAGCATCTAAGTTAGGCTAAGGTGTGTAATTAGTACAGTTGTCCCTTTCTAAATATGCAAGTGCCGTACCTGTACTTCTCTACCATTCTGATGTTATCTGCCTGGAGTTTTGCCAAATAAACCTCAATGGTTCATAGTTTGCTTCAGAAGTTCCTTTAACTTGTTCACTAGTGTTGCCAGTAAAGCTTCTCACCACACACCTTTGCCACTTGCTAAAATTAACTCTTCGGTATTTTTTTTCTCATCAAGATTAACATGAAATTTGTTTTATTTATTTTCTAGTCCTGATTTTCATCTCCTTATCTTGTGTAGCTTTCATTTACATTTGAGGACTAAGAAACCACAGACCTTTGCAGGTTGAATCAAGTAGCATTAAACTATCTTCAAGGTGCCTGTGAATCATTAACCTCCCTTGTAATAACTGGTGAAATTAACGCACAAACCAGCAATTTGTCCTTAGAAAAGTAAGAGTAACTTATCTTCTTGTGTCCTTGAGCACATGTTCTAAATAAAAACTGTACAGAGCTCCAACATTAAGTCAGAAGACTTGCTAATTTTGCTTGCTAAACTCGAGATACTTCAGGTCTAGTTTTTACCTGTGTTTAGCACCCTATGGCACTTGTGGTCAAAAATTCATTCCCACTGGCATGAGTTGAAACTGGTGAATTCCCAGCAAATCAAACAACAGGATTTCAACTCAGCCACAAAGAAAACAAGGAACACAATCAGCAGCTAACTATGAAAAACATACAGGACTGCTATATACCCTTATATGATGATGTTAACCTAGGCAGAAGATTTGAAATGAAATATGTATGGAACGGAGCAGATGATCTGTCTGGAAATCATAAATTGAAACTCATGTAACATATTTTTGAGTGTGGGTGTATGAACAAAGCACTAATGTACCTATTGCCCCAAACAGGACAGAAAACATTTAAAAAAGAACAGACAATGAAGAAAATCACCTTTTTCCACAGAGCAAAGCACTGGTATCATGGCATTCAGATCTTCAAGTAAATGTTTCGTAACGAAATCAGTAGCATCTGAATGACAGGAATTGCAGCAATATAACTCCTACCTAAATCAGCTGCAATGAGAAGATTAATTCCTTTTCACTGGAAAAGGATCTATACTCAGATTATTCCTCTGCAAAAACAGCTAGCTAATAGCGAAGGTGCAGAAGAAAACTGTATAGAAGTTATATTGCTATTTTAATACATTAAAGACAAAATAAAAAGCTCTGCTCCCACCTGGTGGCAAAAAATAGTACAGAAACAGTAAAAGTCTAGAAAGTTAACTTAAAGCTGAAGCAACCTGGACAAGACAAAAAACTTTTTCATCTGTGGCAAGCAGTTCTAGCTTTACGGTTGTCACAAAATAGTTTTAAGTTAAAATTCATTACCAAATGATAGCTTAAGATTTTAAGAGTACAACATACTCCACATGTATGGGATCATACAAACCATAATCACCTGCTTATACACTTTTTTTAATACGGTCAACTGTACGGGTGTTTGTGACACCTAAGTGAAAAATACACAGAGATATAAATTATTCTGACAGCTTTCCTCTGAACAGACAATTTTGAGTAATGAAACGGTTATAAAGGAGGGGATGAGAGGCAGGCCTATACTTCTGGGTATTCTGAATAGAAATCTCCAGGTCAGATTCTGGTTAGAGCAGAAAACTTCGACTTGAAGCTGTCACACACAAAACGCCACTGTACTTGTAAATCAGCTCACAGCATAAATAGCAGGATTTTGCACAAGCCTTTTTACATAGAGACTATTTCACAGATTTAAAATAATTATTTTTGTTCCAACATTCGTAAGTCAGGGACACAAAATGCAACCGACTGGATATTTTTCTTCGTATTTTCTGACTGAATCTGCAAAAACGATCGATCTCATGCACATTCTAGCATTTCTTATTAGAACCACAAATATGGCAGGACTAATGGTCAAAGCCTTTATATCACACATCGCCTTTCCTGATGTACCCTCTGGACAGTTTCTTACAGTTATTCTTGAACAGGCAATAGCTAGCATTGTTTCTGGATAAAATAATATCGTTTATAACGGTTAAGGATAATTCTTCAAAATTAGAAACAGACCTCTCAAACAGCAAATCAATAAATATAAAAACTATTTCCTGAATTAGAATTTCTGAAGCAGGATCTATTTAGACGTTACATTTAAGCTACTGTATGTGTCCAGGAATTTCAGCTACTTTGGCATAAATTTATTAATACTCTTCTCTTCTTGTAATAGAATGCATTACAAAATTATAACTACTGCATAATATAACACACTATTTTCAGAATAAACTTTTCTAACGTGTTCTCCCTACTGCAGTAGCACACAGCTGAATGCAACCAGCCTATTTAAAATCACAGATCACTTAAACATATTGTTTGACAAGTAGCAATAGTTTTACCGCATCTGGGATAACGACATGGTAATGTCTCATTGGAATGTTTACTCAGGGGTATACAAAACTGGCTTATTTAAATTATATCTTTCATAGCAGTGTTTGAACAGTCATCTTATTAAGAACATTAACAGAGGAATCTTCTCTATCAATATTGCACGCTCCTGTTTACAAGCAGAGTTAATACCCTTCCAGTGTAACATCCACTCGTGTGTATTAACTATACCTGCAATCTTTATGGCTACAGGATCCTCTGAAACTGGAACAGGTCCCTCTTTGACTTCAACCTGTTTTTCAGGGACCAGAGTAGATGTGGCAGGAGGGGTATACTTAGTCTCAACATAGACCACAGATGTGGAAGCAGAGGGCTTGGAATTGTGAAAAAGACTAGCCCACGATTTTGCAGGCTGATTAACAGAGACTGATCCTGCAACCGGGACTGTTGCCTCAGTAGTAGGTGAAGCTTCCTCAGGCTTAGCTTGGTCTGAGTCAGTGCTTTCCACAGTGTGCAATTCTACCCCATTGGCAGCTGTGTCCTCACCAGAGGATTCAAGTGTTTGTCCATTAGTAACGCCAAGATTTTCAGTAGTATCAGTACCAGCATAAGACTGTACAACAGCTGTCCTTAAGGGGCTATCTCTGCCAGTCTCTGAGGGGATGCAAAACTGTTCAGAATTAGTAACACGGCATACCTCAGGCTGCCCTGCAGTCCTGGTATTGTCTAGTGCGCTAGAAACAGAATCATCAGAGACAGCTTCATTAATGAAGTCCACAGAATTGTCCGGGCTGTCGCAAGTCCTTGGTGTGGCCAGGGAGGGTATGTCTCCCGTCAGTTCTGTATCCTCCGTGCTTATACTGTTTAGTCCCGATGAATTTGCATGGCCATTTACAAGAGCTTCTGTGGGAGCAATGCCGTCGCTGACATCTTCCAAGTAACTGTAGTATCCAGGAGGTCTTTTTTTCTTCTTTTTACGCTCCCTTTGCCCAAGGCCTCCAGACAAGCCATCGTTTTCAGCATTAGAACCGCTGTCCAAAGCAAGGGTTGGATCAGTGAACTGGCAGTCAATGGAGTTGTAGTTTGTTTCACTGAGGCTATCATCTGGGGTTTTCTGAGCAGGTGCACAGCTGAGAATGAATTCTGGAGCCTGAGGATTCAGAGTACTTGAAATACTGTAGTCGGTGTTATTTAGTACAGATGACTGTGTCTCAATAACTTCATTAACACCAAATTCAATTCTCTGATACTCTTCCCCTGAACAAGAGAAAGCAAACCTGAGTTAGTGAATGACATCTAATCAAAAAGCTACAAAAATTAAGGACCCCCCCCCCCGTATTTTCCTGCAACTCAGAAAACAAACTACATTCCCTCCAGCTAAAATTATTCTTATTCTCTATCTCAATCCTGAAGGACATTTCAAAACAACATTTCTTTTCCTAAAGACAACAGAGTATGATTCAGGTTTTCTTAAACAGAGTATGTAATTTTCCAAATCACAGCACAGTTCCTCTAACACCTATTAAATTCACCTATTAAGAAAAACTATTAAAGCCCAGTGACTTTAGCCATATTCTGCATTAATTACTGGATAATTGCATATAAAATATGGTGCAATATTTAACTCCACACTTCTAAAGTCAGTCTTTTCCACTGACAATTACAAAATCCAAGCCTTGTTTAGCCTGTTTAACTTTTAAAAATAATTTCCACATGTGGAGTTTGGTTTTTGGGGGGGTTGTTTGGTTTTCCTCATGTGTAAAGATTTATCATAATCCTTAATAACTGAAAAATATTTTCTTAATTGTATGGAAACACTGCAATTACAGCTTTTGAAACTCTAGGCTCATCAATGTCTTATTTAATTTTATCACAGTTGAATTTATTATTATATGAGAATATGATATATATGACTATATGATTTTATGACAAGAAATACAACAGATATGCCTCAATGTAAGTCAGTGTTCAACTTGTACATACAAGCAGTACTGAAAAATTTGTGAACAGGACTGGGTTTAGGGTTTGGGTATTTTTGTTTTGGTGTGGTTTTTGTTGGGGGTTTGTTTATTTATTTATTTTCCCTGGAACATTGACATGCTTTTTAAAGAAACACTAAGAAATACTCTCATGGCAGGCTGCAATATCACAAAATATTGTCAAAGTACTGCAATTTCATGGAACTTAATTAGTTTTATAATGCATGCATGCTAGCTAGAAACACTGAATACTTCAGTTACAACTATTTCCATAATTATCAAATAAAGAGATAATATTAATGAAACTGAGTCTCAGGAATGTTAAAGGTAAGCTCACATTTTAGTACTTAAAAGTTTCGTAGGTCTTTCTATGATATGTATGTTACTGTTTGAAAGACATTAATTTTAATATTTTCTGTTTCCTCAAAGATGGGGGACTAAAAAACACATTTCAAATTTTTACGACTGTTACTAGAAAACCAAACAACACTAGATACTATTTCCAAAGGAATATAAGTGGATACACTATTAAACTTTAAAGATTTATGCAGCTTACGTTATGTACAACAAGTCAACAAATGATAATTTTCAAGTATAACACAGACACTCATTAAAAAAAATGGTGTGGCGTTTTGTTTTTTTTAAACGCAACAAGAAGGAAGCAACACTTCCTAAGGAAAAAAATTATTTGCACACCTAAGGAAATAATCCTATGGGAGGACAGAGTCTAGCAGAGAATGTTTTGATACATAACTGTCAACATAACTGTTTTGAAACTCTCCAAATAGTTTCTAGAACAGTCCACTGACAAAAATTTTAGCTTAAAAAAAAAAAAACATGAAAGAAACAAGAATCTGTAGGGTACATATTTTTTAGTATCACATGAAGAGTAACAAACATTCAATGTGTGTTGAGGTCTGACTTACACATGCAATACCAACATATTATGAATTAATGAACAAAGATATGTAATACAGATGTTAATTGCTTTTCTGCTTTGATCTATTAACCTAAATGAGAAGTAAACACATTTCACATATCAATTTCCATCTTGCTGCCAGACTAAAGGAAACTTTAAAAAAAAAGAGGAAAAACTCTCCATACACATCCGATTTCTCTACATCATGTTAACAAGAGCCTGAATTTCAAATTTTCTTCACCTCTCCCCTACACCCATGAGAAAGCATTTTATAACACCGTGCCTGTCAATCCACCATTCACCAACTACTTCTGCAATCACTGACTAGCTATCACCTACCAGAAAAGAGGGCTTAAGTTTCTTTTAAAAAAATCAGCAGGCTAGAGACAGGGAGGTGGAAAGCTGCTGCCTGATATCCACTTAAGAGGGAAGGGCTGGGAGATCTCAGGCATCACCTAAGTGTTTAGCAGCAACACTAACTGGCTATCAGTGCTATACACTGGCTGACCTGTCAGGACACACACAGCTCGAAACCAGCCACAGCTTCATTTGCTTGCAAATGTAGGGCATGAGTTTTAAGGGACATGGGACACAAATCCACAACAAAACTACTCCTCATTAGTTTATCTACTTATGGAGCAACTTGTTAGTTCAAGCATGAACCAAAAGCTAGCTCATTACCGTTTGTAACAGTAAAAAGCACAAGCAACAACTGGTAACACCTAATATTCCTCCAACCACCATAAGAATGAATTACTGGGCACATTTCAAATCCCTACAACTTAAAGATAATCTGGGATTTCTGGTTTTTTTTTCCAAAATCCCAGGTAAAAAAATAATAATTGCTTCGAAACAAAGAACGTGGCTTCCCTCTGTGGCTGAGTTAAGCCTACCACAGCCAAAAGTGAGAGTTCTCAGTTCCGCACTCCTGTTCTGCTCCTCTACTCCAGCAAGCTTCCAGCACTTGTGTTACTGAAAGCTAACCTAGCAAAAAAAAAATAATCCAAGCCAGTGTTTTTTTCTTCTGTTTTGGTGAACTTATCAGCTTACTGTACACTAGACAATCACAAGAGCCAGCTCAGGGCAAGTGGGTAGCAGAAAACAAAACATAACCCTTACAATTATGGGACAATGGTAATGTAGCTGAAGGTGCAACATAAACATCGTAGGCAAAAATCCTGCCAAAAGCGTAACTGATATTCTAGCATTTAACACACAAATTAGGAAGTTACAGCTGAGGAATTAAACGTTACACCTTACAGCAGGATTAGAATAATAAATACCAGTAGCTACTGTAGAGTTAGTCTATGGGATGACTGGCAGAAGCTCATTTGCCGTAAGATTGTCTGAAGTTCCTTTGAAAAAATGAAAGGTAATTTTTTCTGTTTGTTTTGACTTTCCACTTTGCTTCCGGGCATCTTTGTTTCAATCTAGTTCACAGCGCTATTTCTGAATGGACTGAAACAGATATATCTGTCATGAACAACATGACACGCATATTGAAACAAGTATCAACAGATGCTCCAAGGACAAAGTCTATGTACAGTAACAAAAGCTGTGAATACACAGTACTCATTAGTCTGAACAGAGTTCTGCATATTAGAGCTTCAGCCGTGATTTGATTATTCCTAGTATTAACAGATCTTCTAATTCTGTAATAAAGTTAAATACTGAAGATAAGGATAGGAAAAAAAATTAGACTATGGGGGGGAGACAACATGGTCAGTGAGTGTCATCTCATTATAATTATAAATATTCTGCATAAGCACAGCATTCCATTTTAGTTTCCACAGCTTCTTATGCAGCCATCACAGTGATAATATGCATGCACAGTACAGTGCAAGCTTGTTAAAGACATTTTTCAGGCAAAACCTAATTTGCTGTCATTACCTAATCTCAGGGCTGGGAGGGGTTCTCTCAGGGTCTAGGAATGATCTGAAAAACATTTGTACAAACCAACTTTCTGTACGGCTTGCGAACATTAAAATCTCAGTCTTAAAGAACAGAACTCAAATCCATAGTTAGACAAAGCAATATATGACTGGACTCCCCTGTCATCAACAACAGACAATTCGTACCACATGGTCCTTTTAATGAACATTTCAAACTCCTACTTAAAACTACTCAGAGTCCTAAAACTGGTCTTGTACTAAATAAAGCTCCTGAATTTTCACAAATATTGCACATCTGCTTTCAAATGGGACCTGTTGTCCTTCTTTATGACTAGCTATCTTATTTACCTTTAAATGCAAGGCCAAAGTCACTAAGCATAATGATCAGGTGTTCCTAAACATTAATATGCGCATTTTGGTCCTCTTATGGACTTTTGAGAAATGTCTAATCAGACACTTGCATTATTTTGAAGGAGATCTGGATGTCATTTGTATCATTCTCATATACATCTGGGTAAGTCTCAGCTTCCTTGCTCTCCCCTGGTTCAGGGGAAAAAACAAGCACTAATTTACCTGCTGCTTAAAATTCTGAGAATGTTCGGTTTAAACTATATAGTGATGATCACATGGCAACTCCTACTTAACTGTCAACTTTATATAACTATGAAGTAAGGCCAGGTTGTAAGGTGTATGGGTTGAGACAGAGTAGACATGTGACTGTTACAGCTTTAAAACGGGAACTCTGTAATGCATTTTTACATCAAGAGTCATACTTTCACCAAAAGAAAAAAAAGGAAAGAAAAAAAAAAAAGGATTTCCCCCAAAAAATAGCTGAGCCAGACAGAAACAAGAGTCAATGGGAACACTGAACAGAGCACTGCTTGCAGAGCTGTCTTCAGGTTGCAAATGCCAGGAAATACTCATGCTATGGCTCTTACAGGAGGGCCAGCTGAATGCCACGCTAGTTACTTTTTTCTTCAGTACAACTTCTCTAGCAAGCTTCAGCCCCCCATATTTTTACAGCTACATCCTACAATACTTCAGCAAGGCATTAAGATTGTGTCGTAGCACAATCAAGGAGGCGTAAGCACGTCCACCCTAATTAGCTGAAGTTCAATGCAGTATTTTCAAATACTCTCATGGATCTCATTCAATAAAAGGTGTTTAAAAAACTAACCTGCTAAATATATGCATATATACCTGCTGTTCTAAAGATTAAATTCAAAGAGAAGTTGTAGTAAATCTAAGGAAAGTGTCACAACTTTAAGTTTAAAAAAAAAGGATGATGATTTCTTACCATCGTGAAACTTACCTGTGGACTTAATACCACATGAAGCTGTTTCATTGTATGGGGGGAGCTGCACAAAAAAGAAATGAAACTTATTTAAAGACAAAGCAACTCTATTAACATTTGATATCAGTTTCATTTGAAACATCTGAATCCTTTAAAAATAACATCATTAAGGTTTGATTTTCTGAGAGCATGTCTTGAACTCATGCTTCTATATTTATCAAATCCCACACTGTAGCTTCAAGTGTCCTTGCAGATTACCACAATTACTGAAAGATAAAGATTATCTTGGTTACACACCATAGGCTCAACTTCTCAAGCAAGTCACCTCACAGCATCAGGATCTTCCTTCCTCAACAGTAACTCACCATGATTTTAAAATGAGGAACATATCCTCTTTTTAGACAAAAACTGAAGATAGACCAAATTACCTGTGAAAGGATGAAACAAAGTTTTGCACAGAAAACAGTCACACCTAAACCTTTTGACTCTCAACCTGGTTCACCTATAGTGTTGCCCTTGAAATATTTCAGCTACGGTGTATTCTTAATCACATTTAACAAAAACAAAATTTTTTTTTTATCATCAGACTAAGCATAATGTAACCACATCATATAGTTTCTATCTGGATTGTAAATATGTCTAGTATAAAACACTGGCATCTTTTTACAGACTCAGTGGTTGATAGAAACCCTGTTATTGTGTAACCACAGGCAGGCAATTTCTAATCCCCCCTCACCTGCCCCCAAACTCCCCCAGCAGCTGAAAGCCACCTCCTGTGCCTGCAGGAACTGGCAGCCAGTGCGACATTGCCGTCCAGCAGCTCCCTAGAGAACAGCTGAACTGCTTCTGCAGTGGGAGATAAAACTTTGAGAGTACAGTGCAGTTTTATAATGCTATTCTAAATATTAATTATAGTGGTGCAATAAATATCAAAGACTTTTCCATTGAAGTCTTCAGTTCTCTAAAGCTACAGATACTTACATATTGCCTTCTTAAAGCACTGTAGACAACAGTGCACTGGAAGTGGCAAGAAAAATAGTCCTAAAATTCCATTATGAAAAAGTGCATAAAAAGAACACATACTGTAAAATCCATTTACAAACCATAATACATTTAAATACACCAACTTTCCAGGTCAAAAATGAGAGTCAATGGGTCAGAAAGAGGCTCCAAGCTGTTAAGAACCTATTATCTATATTAACATTGAACACAGATTCAATATAATTTTATAGTTAGAGCTAAAAAAGTTACTCAAAGTCTACAGTCAACAGTTTATGATAAAACTTGTAATTCTTGTATTTCTCCAATTCAAAGGGCTTAGGAAAATACAGAGTAAAAAATAAAATAAATAAAAAAGTAGTCCACCTATTGGTCCCCTACAGATCTGGTTAATCAACAGCACCTTTGCGAAGTAGGGATTTCTGACTTGACCTGTTTCATACAACTGGGTCATCCGAATCATCTCAGTCAAGAGGTATCTGATAGAACATACATTAAAAATGCCATGTAAAAAGAGACGTTCTAGACAACTTTTAGCTTTAACTAGTCCCTTGCCTCAGTCCACCCTTCAGTCTACAGGTAAGGGACTTCAGAAGAACACCAGCATCAACGGATGCTGGGACTCCCAGAACTGGCACTGCCCCCAACAGAATGTATGTCAAACACCACCACAGTATTATAACCTCAGTCTTGTCCTTCTTGAATTTCACCCAATTTTTTTCAGACCACTTTTCTCTGAAATATCTGCACAGTGTAAAACTAATAAAAATGATGCTTATTTCATCATCCAGATAATTAAAACATTGAACTGAACCAGATCAAGGACAAACTTAAGGAACACCGTTCAACACAGTTTTTTATTTTGATAGCTAACCAGTAAGTGGTACACTTGAGACAGTTATAAAATGAAGCAAGACTGGTTCAAATGCTGTAGGTTCATGTTTCCTCAACATAACTTATGAGAATAGCTTTATAGAATTCAACATATGACATTTTCATCTTCCACAATGTAAGTGTTAGAATAGCTGATGTAGGACACTTAAGGTGACACTACATAGGATGCAAACATCATACTGCTGCTATTGTATTTAATGGTGGGAAAACAGCAAGATAATCAGAAGAAACATGTATTACCTGAAGATCCAGTCTGCATTACTTCCCACCTACCAGAGAAGATACAAAGCTATCCCTAAAGGCAAGTAGAAGCTATCTTTTTCTTTCTAAGCTTCCCCTACCCCCCACCCCATTCCCTTGATGCACTTTTATTGTTTAGCGGTACACTATACTAATTATACTCGGAAAATTAAGTTACAGGAAACTAAGTCGCATTAACGATGGTCGTCAGATTTGTAAAATGCAACAAAAGGATTTCCCCATCTACAGTTGAAGTGTTCATTTCCTTTATGTTGAGGGGGGAGGACGGAAGCATGATTGAAACGTTTGAATAGAAATGTTTGGAGGAAAAACATGGAAATTGACCTAGAGGAAAATTATTTTTCAAGTCTGGAGATTAGGACAATGGCACAATACCCTTCCCTACAAAGGAAAACGGTTTCTTCACTCTCTACCAAGAACTAGAGAGAATGAGTCTACAATGCTATCTGTAGTGCGTTATGAACTCAAACACACAAAGACAACGTGTTTCACTCTGTGGTTCTCACTGCCACTGTAATTAGTTCATTATTGATCCATCTCTCATTTCTCAGACCTCACGCACAGCCTTCCTTCTAAGCATAGTTTTGATGGTTACCAGTACTTCACCTGTCAAAAAATATTAAGAATCCTTGTACTTCAAAAGGCTCACAAGATTTAGAAGCCCACCTTATTTACAACTAAGAACACTGCTGAAAAAGTTCTCTATACACACTTCTAAAAATAAAAATTAAAAAAAAAAAAAAAAAAAAAAATCAAAGCTAAGGTAATAGGACTGGATAACTCACTTTTAACATCCCATCACTACAATGTCAGCTATTCCAGCTCTGAAAGATGACAAGCAGAAGGTGGAATAATTAATTTCTTATTTCTAAAAATTGACTTAACATCCACATACATGGAAAGATGACTCCTGTTCAATATCTTCAGTTTGTAAATTAGCAAGCTGAGAGAATGATAAAAAAATCATTGTATTGGTACATTTCAAATATACACAAAGAGATGTAGCTTTAAAATGTTATTTCTAAAAGAAGTTTAAAGTTGATCTTACCTCAACAGAGCATCGTGGAGTCACAAAGAACTGATTAAATTCATCAGGGCTGAACTCCCCAAAAATATACTGAAAATAAAAGAGAAGGATCTTTGTTAAAGAAGGGTTTATATTCAATACAATTAATAAATTAATGATAAAATTTATTAAGATACTAGCATTCAAAAAAACCTGTGTGTTGGGAGCCAGAAACTCACCTGTTTGCATCCCAAATCTCATCTTAATTCCTTCCCAAGTCTTTAGCAGAGTACTTTAGGCTCTAAAACTGTATACAATGCATTTTTCTTCAAATTCCCATTAGAGGTAATCACAGGACAAACTGCAGCTCATCCCGTGACCAGTTTTAAACCAACACGTAGGGTGAGAAGTTGCATCAGTTCATATAAGTCCTAGACACAAGCTGGTTTACCTTCTAAAATACCCCAGATACCTACCCCTTGACAACAGAAAAAACAAGAATTACTTTTCCAGAGTTCTGCAAAACTAATGGTACCACTACCTGAGTGCACAAGCACAGAACTGAAACTGCCTAGGTGTAGAAAAATACACAAGATCTAAATATCATCAATTTCAGTACAGCTGCTCTTATGAATTTTGTTAGCCCTGTGCCTGAAACTCTGCATAACAAACCTAAGATGAAATGCCTTTTCCCAACATTATCTTTCTGCACCTCTTTAGATATTTTGCATCTATACTTCTATGGAAAAAAAATAAGTATCTAACAAGACCACAAAAAACTCCACGCTGAAATGAGAGCTTATATTTAGTCTACAGAAAATGAAACATTCCCAATAAAAAGGCCTGACATGTTGGCATTTCGTAGCACCTGGAAGTTTCTATAAACTTCCCCCACCAGCTGTGATTAGCTGAATAGCATCTGAACATTCAGGACAGCAGAGAGATACTGGGACAGAAAGAAGCTGAACAAGGAGTTGAATAAACTGACAAAATAGACAAAAGGATGGAAAATACCACTAACAACACATTCCTGGCATGTGGAAGGATATTCACTTAACAGTCACTAGTCACAAATATTATGGCTACAGATAAAAGCAGGTCAGTTTGGTCCAGTACCTTACAGCTTACCACTCTCACTCATCTTCAGTGTACTCTGATGCTCATTTGAGACAATTCTTTGCTATCCTCCACCCTTCCATCAGAAAAGCGGGGCAGACACCAGCTTTTTCATCAGTGTCAAGTCTTGCTCATGGTAAATCCTTAGCTTGGCTGTATCAAGATACAACTAACTAGATTGGGAGGTTGAACCATAGAAAAAAGTTCTCAAAATTTGAAAAATCATCTCTAGTGAAGTGCAGGCTGTTGCCACAAACTGTAGATACAGTAATTCAATCACAGTATTTTTTTTAGACTTTAGGTGGTTTATTCCAATAAAACTCATGTACTTGCTGTTTGCATGGCTCACAGCCATCTACGTTCATAAATTTCAAAGCTGAAGTTCAAGCTAAATTCCACAGCAATTACAAAATGTAGCTTTCTTACGCAAAAAGTGATTTATACGTATATCACTTATGTGTGAAAAGACTTTAACCATTTTAATGCCCTTCAGTCTTTTTAAACAAATATTGATATAATCTGGTTTAGTCACCAAACAATTCTTAACAGTCACAACAAACCGGAACATCTGTGATAGAAACTTCTGAAGCACAGTGAAACAGTTAATGCTTTAAATAACTTTCACACAACTGACTGCTCATTACCAACTGAGGCAGTACAACACCTAAACAGAACAGCATCCCTACACTGTGCTTCGAGTGAATGGCTTCACAGTTCTTGGCACAGGACTTAAACTTGGTTTATACTCTCTCTCAATATAACCAAGTCATTTTTATTCAGTAACATACCAGCTAGAATTTATCATATTCCAAAAAAACCCACTTGCTGAATCATAACCGAATTATGTTTTTAGGAGCTATTTTTGATGCAGTCATGCAACAAGACAAAACAATAATCTCAACTATAGACTATTAAAAGTTACATAGATCCAACCCTAATTCCTACAGATAATAATACAGCCTTTTCATTTACCAACGTTTTTAACCGAGGTATCACAGGCCTGATATTTCTTTCTGAGCAAAAGAAAGCGCTACTTTTTAATTAGGGAACACAAGACAAAAGTTAAACAAAGTGATCATTAATACTATCTTAAGGGAACTATTTTACTATATAATGATGTATTCACATAGGGAAATGATGCGTCTATGCAACTGTTTCTTTGTAATTTAAGAGAGGACATTAAAAATTTACCAACATCTAACCCAAAAACTAATCCTAGTCAGACTATAGTGCAAAAAACCCCATCCTATTTGGGCCTGAAGAAACCAGAATTTTATTTGATTTTATGAGGCTTTATTTAACAATGCTTTATACCTGCAAACACAAAGTAAACCAGTTAAAAGATCCCTGCATAATAAACTGAGACAAATACTGTTTCAAAATAAACTTATTAGGCCATATGACTGATGACATTAAACCTACCCAACTTCACCAACCTTCCTGTCCTCTGCCTCTCAAATCAGCCTCATCCCTCAAGAAGTAGATTTCTGCAAGCTACACACACAGCACACTCTGCTAGCATGACAGAATTTTCTACCCTTTTTAAGGTAACACTATGTGCTGATGTGAAAAAGTACCGAGATACCACATCACTTGGCGAGTATCATAATCTCTACAAAAAAGGAAGGGGGGGGGAGGGGGAGGGGGGGGGGCATTGCATTTTAAACAAATTGAAATACAGTGCTAGCTCCCTGCCTGCTGTCCGTCCAACCTACATCCCAATCAATCAGCACGCCTGGCGCCACACAAATGATCTCTGTGTTAGAACATACTTATTTTAGTTGTGAAACAGCTTCAGAAAGGCATCACTTTAGTACTTACTCTGAACCATTAATTCAAATTTAAAAGGTTTTTCTGCAACTGAAGTAGTATGCATTTTTAAGCAAGAGAGCACTAGGATTTTATAAAAGCAATACACCCTTGCAAGAAACAATCTCACAAGCAGTATGAGCTTTTGGGGACCTAGCTTGTACACTCTAAATTATCCCACATAATTTCAAAAGCCTCAGTGAGCTTTTTTTCAAACTGACAAATAAAATCAAATACTTTGATTCTGTTCAGTCAAACAGAAGTTTAATTAAATTATTTACACAACTCCTACACAAGCTACTCACAATCAGCATGTTTAACCCACACTCCGCAAACAACATTTAAAACACAGCAGAGAGACACTAGCATGTGTTAAAACTTTGCCAAAGCCATTTCAGACTATTTAAATTCCAATTTTAATATTTTCAGGTGTGCGTTTGCATAAGAAACAGACATGGCCACTAGGACATCAAATTGATTCCTTTAAATGCCAAACTCGAATCTGCCCTACGCTGTATCAATCTCCAAACTTGAGCGTACGTCACAGCATTTCCAAGTCCCAATCACAGATAACAGACTGGGACTTCACCACACAAGCTCCAAGGAAAAAGTGGGTTTCAGATACAGACTGCTTACGGTCAGCCCTAACGCAGGCAAGAGATTGTGATTTGCTCAGAGGTAAGCTGCTCCTCGTGCCGCCCATTACCGACGTGTCAGTGCATCAAGAGCCTTTTACTTTACAGTAACTATAGCTGTACAGTTACCTGAGCAAAGGACGAGCACAACTGGCGTGACAATGCATACGAACAGACAGCTGAATTGGCCCAGTCAGCAAAATCCATGCCTATTACCATCAATAATATATAGACTAAGGTACAAATATAATACAAACCCAAAATATTAAAAAATATTACCAGTGAAAAGTTGAAGCTAAATTACTCAGAGCTTACACAAATTTCATTTTAAGGCAAAAAAAGCAAGCTTTCTCCAAGGAAAAATATTGTTTAGCCTTCAATTACATATTTCAAAAATTAATTTTGATTTATATCCTCAGACAAAAAAGCATCTGCTTGAAAAACATGCTAAATAGTAGTCAATGGCCTAAGTGGTAACCCACAAGGTAGAGCAGGAAGGATGCTTAGAAAAGAGAGTCCAGTCTTACACCAACACTGGATTTGTACGAAAAACGCTAAGAGAATACGGGAGGGAAGTTGTGAAAATTTCCAATTGTAAAAGTAAGTCTAGGGGTAATGTTAAAGATACATAATCCCTAAGAGGCTTAGTTCAGAGTCAAATCTGATCTCCCTCTCCTTCTCAAATCATCTCTGCAACCTACACAGAAGCTTTCTGTTCCGACTCCTGGGAAGGAACCCTCTCTCACTTTTTCGGGAGCACATATTTCACACTGCATTTCTCCCGCTACTCCCCAGATTATTTAACTCTGCAGAGCAATCATTAACCTCACATTAAGTGTATTCAAGGATCCCTTAAGATACCTCAGTCTGGTGAGCTTGATTTCTGCCATAGATTAAGAGCAATGTCAAAACAGTATCATATAAATTTCAATGATCTTCCACTTGCAGCTGTGTAAGAGAAACAGATGGAAGATAACAGTCTCCTCTGGAGGGAGGCAGGGGCATGGGGGTGTGGAGAGGACAAGGCTTTGTGGAATTCTTGGCAGGGGGGGGGGCAGGGATCTACCTCTTACTACCTTTCTGCTTTCTCGTCAGTGTTTCCAAACCTCTCCTTTGGAATGGAAAAACAGAACAGTAAACCTAAAACATACTGATGGATCTATTCCATTTTGCAATTCATGACTGTAACCCAATCTGACCATTTGCCAGAGATGTACAATAAGTTATTAAACATATTAACATGATTTTAACAGAAGTAAACATATACCAACATAACAAAATGCCTTTCTTACACTGCATGATCAGAAATTGATGTTTTTTCCATCTAGTATCTTTCATACTGAGGTTTAACCACCAATCACTTTAAAACCGAAGTTATTCACAAGGGTTGCTTTCCACCCTCTTTTAAATGCCAGTTTCAAGATCCAGAAGTTCAGAACTTGTGTGAGTTTTCAAATGTGAATGTCTCTTGCAGATGCTCACATCTATGAGACCAAGGATGAAAATAGAAGTAAACAATGCTTGAATAAACCTTAAAAATGAGATAGCATTAGGCGGGATGGTACACAACGTACATAAAATCTCTCCTTTCAGACACTGACACTAACAACAAGTAGCACGTAAATTTAAAAAAAAAAATCAATGCAAAATTAAATATCCTTTGTGGAATTCTAAAATGGTACCTCTTTTCACATGAAGCTGCTGGTGGCATGGGTGCTCCAGTTTTTAATTAAACTTTCTTATGTTACCAGAACTTCAGATTTCATTTATTTGCCTCACTTCCACCTATCAAGATTTTGCAATTAAAGCTCGAGGATTGAATTCAAAACATTCTCATACAGTCTTGGAGAGTACAAAAAAAAAAGTACAACCAAATTCCTGAAAACGTTTAAAAGAACCAGATACAACTGTAGCTCTGAACTCCTTCCTGTGTGACTGGAGAGGACATCTAAAGACCTGTATCTTTGCCTTCCTCTTGAAGAGCTTAAAATTGTGAGACTAGAATATTATACAAACACTCTACAGATGATTTTTTTTTTTAAGTGTATCACATTTGCAATGTATTTTTTCTATAATACAAGTTAAGAATATTGAATGAATGAGACTGTTGAAGCTGATACAGCGGAAAGGACTTTCGGCCTGCGTTTCCAAAACTCACTAGTGAGCTGGTGTCACCAATTTTAGTGTTCAGTCTGACATGCTGTAAGGGATCAAACTTCCCTGTGTCGAGTACCTGCCTTCCAATATTAGTTCTCTTTAAAAAAAAAAACTCAAGTTAAATACCTCTCAGAGCAACATCCCAAGCCCTCCTGATTGTCAGTCGCGGCTCTTTCCAGTCACAACAAAACTGGAATCAGTTTCTAAGTTAATCTCTGTAATATGATTACAATAGTATAACATACAACTGCACTCCAGCAGATTTTACACCACTTTGAACAAACACTTCATCAATGACATCATCTTTACATCTTGGAGATGCTAACTGCATCTAGATTATAACACAAACTACATAAAACAAATTAACCAAATAAATTTAACCATAATAAATTAACACAAGAAAATTTGTTTTCTCACACACTGGAATGAAAGTAAGAGTACTTTTATATTTGTACAATAATGCTGATTACTATAACTGACCAAGTGGCATCTTAACTACGCAGACAAAAGCAGCAGCAACAGAACTAATTCCAAGAAAGGGGAAAAAAGGTTCTCCAAAGACCCCAAAGGATTAAAATGCCTGACCTGCAAGCTCTCCCCATGTCGACTGTTTTTTGCTGTGCTCTCGTTAACCACTTAAAAAATGAATGCTAATGTTACCCCAACTGCCTGTAATGAAATCTCCACTGGTATTCCAGTCTAGCAACACGAACACTCTCCTGGAGGAATATGAGGAGGAGGAGTACGTGTTACACAGCTGCTTGTCCTAGAAAAATGGGTAGAAATAGCACTGCTGATGCATCATCATGTTGGCATCACCTGTGCTACAAGAAAGCTAGGAAAATGAAGTGTCAATTTCTGCTTTCAAGAAGCATTAACGTGGCTTTCATCTAATAATCAACAGCTTCAGATCTTCCAGTCAAATTAGTTTAAGCTGCAAATACTCCCACTTCAACTGCTTTTCCACAAACGAGTTAAAAATACAGCTTTTACTTAATGGTGGCAAGGAATAATTCAACTGTATCTAAGCAGAAGGCCTAACAAGTCAAAACTAGTTCACGTATAGATTGAAATGATGAAATAGTTTCTGTATACCATAAGCTATACGATCTTGCTCACCGAGCTACTTCTACAAAGTGTACCTATTCTTAGAGCTATCAGGACAGGCTGGAGTAGAGGAAGAAAATGAACCATTCAGACGGAAGTCTGTTTTCTGGCGAGGAAAAAAGGGCACATGCGTACGACTGCACTTGGCTTTTATTAGCAGAGAAAAAGCTCTTACATCAATCATCCGAGCGGCAAGTAAGGTATTTCTCCCTCACCCTCTACTTCTCTCTCACTTTGTCAAGGTTTGACAACTTTTTTTTCTGAAAAGCGTAAGGAAAGACAATCTTCCCTCAGGTTCTCCTTCCTTTTCAGACTGAAATCCATCAAGTCTTAGTACACGGATGATTATCTAACTTGATACAACAAGGTTTTTTGAACTTCCAAATCCCAAGAAACTTATTGCTAAAATGCTTATAAAAACACAGACAAAATTGTGATACTGAAAACCAGGTTTGGTTGGGGTTTTTTTAGATTCTGAATTTGCAAACAACCACCCATAACCAGGAGCTATGAAGACCACTGGTCATGTATTTACAGCTGTATCACAGCCTGAATAGTAGTATTTTAGGTCAACCAGTTTCTGACAAAATCCTATGTTGATATATACTCTTTATGGAAAAATAAAGTCTATTTTTATAATAAAAATGTATGGAAATTAAGTTGTACTGTAAGGTGGAGCAGCTGCATATTAAAGCTTTTAACAGTTGAAAATGCAACAAATCATGAGCAAACTCTCAGTGCAGCTTACAGTCCTTTATCACTAGCCTGCAGCCTAAAACTAGAGCATTAACAAATCTACATAGTGCCTGGAGAAAGATCAGAGCTAGGTAAATGTAGGTCAGCTAAGCCCATGAGTCAGTGCAACTCTGCCTGCCTACCATTTAAGCAATCAAAGGCTCAAAAATATAGTGCATGACCAGTGTTTCTTGGATGTTATTACAGAATTCTTACAGCTGAAGGAAGTTAGGCATTTTCCACACATTTTACATGAATTAATCTGAGGGGAATTTATTCCATTATGAAAAAAAAGAATGACCGTTCTCAAAAGCTCATTTTCTGACCAGAGAAAAGACCAGATCACTGGCTAGTATGAAAGCACAAGTTGGTGAAATTTCAGTTGTGTCCATAGAGTTACTGGAAGGACAGGTTTAATGAACAAATGTCCCCTACAGCCTGACACTATCATGGGGGCACAACGTGGATCAGAACAGTTTATCCTCAAGATTGTAATTCAAACATTCACAAAAGCAGAGCAGGTTGTGCTCTTTCATTAGTATTAGTTTTCATCAATTACATAACATATTTCAAATAAGAGCAACACACCCAACAATAACCATACAAAAACCCACCAAAACATGAGCCAATTTCTTACACCCAAACAAATTCTGTTTATGTACTCTCTTCATTCTGTTACCAAAAATGAGGTGCTTGTTGGCATTCTTCCATTTCAAACAAACAGCAGCTGCCACAAAGTGCAACTAGCCTAAGGAAGCTGTCTATAAAAGTGCTGACTGTAGTTCGTATGGGGAGGAAAAGGGAATTGAAGAATAAAAAACAACCCCACACAGACACAACTGCATTTACAATTGCGGTTTACCTTCCCCAACCATGGAAAGTCTCTTATCTTCTCGTCTCCAAATCAGGACTGCCCCAGCAAAAAAACCTCTGCTGTTTTACACTTAAAACTTTCCCTGATTGGTATTTTTCTTCTGTTCCACACAACAAAAAAAAAGCACTCCCAAAACCAGCCACGATCTTATTTTGTAAATAATAATAGTATAAAGAGGGCAATGCAGCTGTATCAATTATATGTGATCATAAAGCAATGGCCCAGTGACAGGAGTATTATATCTACATTTTATATACCTTTTAATTTGCATCCTATGAGTATCATGTATTCTTGCTTTACCCTTTTTCTAACAGAAGAAAATATCTTCCTCCTTGGGCCTTCCACAGGAACCCAAGCTAAGAACATACATTCACATGTTATACAAACAAGAGTTGCAGTGAAGAGCAGTCATTTTGGGACTACAGCA
>NW_008825558.1:4026143-4035625 GCF_000699105.1 Pygoscelis adeliae | reverse complement strand
AGTACATTCCAGACAGCAAGCAAGAGGGAAGATAACAAGTGAATTGTCAGAGCTGACTACATCAAATCTTAGCTCTTTGGAGAGCAAAAGATGGAATTTCTGACACCTTTACACCAGCAGCTCCACCACTACAAGCCCACAGAACATCTGCCAGTGATCCAGAGAACTAACATTTTCCAACTTATTTTCTTGCGATGTTAAATCACAATAAAAGCCAAACAAAAATACTTTCCTATTAAATTCTCCAAGCAGACAGTCCTTGCGAATATCAGAAGAAAAATAAATACTTCCAAAATGGGTAGATAGGTCCTTCCACAGTTTTGAATTCAAGAACAGTGGTCAGTAAAACACCTATTGCTAAGCCTTTATCTCCACACCCTCGAAGAGTTTGAAAAAACCAGCTTCAAGCTGGCTGCTCATAATTGAGCAAACACATTTACTACAAGCTTTGCAAGCTCTGCTTGCACTGAACTAGTTACTGAGTCTCATGTGCAAATTGTTCACTCTTCCTATAATGAAGAAAAAAATAATTAAGACCTGAATTATTCTGATTTACTACAGCATGATAAGCACTGAGGAGAGAGAAGTTGGAACATGAAGTTACTCAAGAACATAGCCAGTTTAACTACTATTTTATTATAGGTGGGGCAGGCAAAACAATGTCTTACTAATTTTATCTAATACTTCCCAGCAGAAAAACCTTGATGTTAGCCATTTTTTTCTCTGCCAGACTAAAATCATTAGGGCTGCAACCTTTTGTGCCAGATTCCTACAGCAGAACAAACTTCTAAGAACACGGTAGTAAACTCAGGTTTGCATCTGGAGAACACTGCTTTGGCCACATTAAATAGCAAATTGTCTTTGAAAACCTCACAGGAGTCCACCCAAATTCCCGACATGCTATATAAATCAGCATTCTTCTGAGGTTTACAAAATCTTTATTTAGCAGGTTATTTTAGCAACTAAGATTTTGAAGGACTGTTTTCAACAAACTTCTCTCAATTCCTCCAGGTGGAAGAACAGCACATGCGCTATCCTTTCTACCATCCGCATAGTTCGTAGCATGGAGGAGCCAGTACATTCCTACCCCGGCAAGGCAGGATGCTCTGGGCTACCAGAACAAAGACAGGCTTTCCCTGTAATGGCTTCCACTGCCAAGCTTCAGAGGTGCTTGGCAGTGCCCTGGCAGAGGAAAGCCCTTCTTCTGTGCTTACTATACCTGAATTTATCTCACAGGCAACTTTTATCCTTCAAATCCATTATTTAAAAAAGTAAAACTAGTACATCTAGAATTGGATGCGATTATTAGAAAGAAAAAAAGAGAGGTAGAGCTCTGGGAAGAAAAAGTGCAACAAGACCCTGAGTTTTAAGAAATTAAACAAGTTTGAACACAAGCACATTTTTAAGTGGTTCAAGAAGGAGATTACAATTGGTTTGATGAGGCCAAAGAGGAGGGACAAGAGTTAGATGAAGAGATGACACAGGATCTGAAGTTACTGGTAGAGACAGCACAGGAAAAAAAAGAAATGGAAAGAACGGGTCTGTGCCTGCCAGACCACTCTCCTCTCCAAAAGCTGAACTATCACTCAAAATTCTGGAATTGCAAAATCCTTCTACTGTTGTCAGAAGTCTCTTTAATTCAGTTACAGCAATATGTATCTCAGCTCCTTTAATAATATTCCTTCTGTTGTGAATTGCTCCATGCGCTTGAATAGCAGACGCCCTTTCCATTATGTAAAGGTGCTAACCTTGCAGATACAGCATGTGAGATTCAGGACAGCACCCTATTATTTAAGATAAGGAAATGATACTAAAAATTATGCTTCTAAAATCATGTCATCAAAAGCAAAGCTGCACAAAAATTAAGACTGCTTGTATTTTCATTTGATTCCCACTAGTTTGTGTACATTCGATATATTCTTTACTTATTTCTACTATTCACATCTTTGCAGAGGACTAATACCTCACAGGATCAATACAGACCCACGCTGGGGGATGATACCACCCTGGTTAGTAAGGAGACTGCTGTTCCAATTTGTCAAGCAAGCTGAAAAATACACTGGAAGATAAAGAAAAGTGGGAAAAGAATGGGCAGCCTCTGAATAACTGTAGCTAAATATTGTGGAAAATGATGATCTATCCCTAACAGCACCACAGCTAGACAAGTCGCCCACACAATGCTTTTCACAGGCAATTACTCAGGGCAGGATTTAAGACAGCTAAGATTAGGTGAGGTAAAAATTAGCTATCTGGACTCCATCCTGACAAGGAATACAGATTAGCACCTTCAGAAGGCAGTTGAGCCCACCTACCCAGGACTGATATGGCTCTTCTGAAGGCCTAACTTCGCAGCTCAACACAATTTCAGAACTGCTAAATGGTCAGAACTACAGCTGAGTGAGATTTAACCTAGAAAGTTTAATATTAATCTAAATGTGGTGCAAAGTCCTATCAAAACCACACCAGCCACCAAGAATAAAAAGAGACAGTGCAAAAGCTAATGATACCCAGAGCTTGTACACGAGTAACCTCCCTGGCAAGGCATCACACATTCAACAGTGACAATAAGAGAAAACACTGGCTGATCACTAAAAACAAGCACTGCCTGCTCCATTCACCAAAGCCACACAGTTTTTACTCCCCTTTTCATTTTGCTGGATTCACAATCCCACCTCTTCTCCTGTGCCAGTTCTGGCACACGCTGAACTGATCAGCAAGATGATTATACTCAAACTGAAAGAAAATGATCCAGATGATTCCCACCCCCCTGCCACTGGGGGAAGGAGGGTTAAGAGAAGGTGAGGAACCAGCGTAAAGCGAAAGATGCAAGCAGCCAGGATCAAGAAAGAATGAGACTTTCCCCTTTGCAACTTGTGACCTGCCAAAAATGGGTTATAATCTCATAGAGAAACAGCCAAAAATAACCTAGAGAACTTGCTAAAAACACAGTGATTGGTACATGACTCAAGGGGATCACAGAAACGAAACACAACTACCACCACATAATAAAGTCTCCTATATTTCAAGCTCTGTAACTGCTGAAGTTTGAGAGTAACTCTACAGACGTTCTTACTCTATTTTCTCTCTGCAGGAACTCAAGCCCCTTCCACTACTTCACCACGTGACACATGCGTATGCTGTATGTCCCCTGGCAGACAGAAACTGAGGACACCATCTATCGTTTTGATTCTCAGTATATATGCAGCCATCCATCTCCCCTACCAGCCTGACGTGGTAAGTGGCAGGTGGAAACCTGAGAGGAGCTGGCACTGCCCGTGACAGCAACTTTGTATTTTGAAGTGGTATGCAAGTTAAAATGAAAATTGGGACACCACACATATGCCTCCTCCCCCTGAGATAGTTTTAGAGCTTAAGTATCTGCAACACAATTTTATGTAGATGCTGTTAGAACGAATGCACATACTAACAGCCATATTTTTAAATGGCAGCATTAAAAACTGGGTATGAATATGGCAGTAAGTGTACTGTATAAAAACGCTGTCAATTTTAAGATTTTTTTTTTTTTAGGTAGCTCATTTGAAAAGAATAACACTGATAGTGGTGCTACTTCATGTCTTTCCTTGTACGAGATCTTCTGTTAGCATTCAGATTTGTTTTGCACCTATGAATGAACAGAATGCAAAACAGAGCACTCAAGGTATTTCCCAACACATTTACAGTATTGAAGATACTGAAATTCTCTTGCTTTCTGAGGCGGAACCTAAAGGGTTCTAAACCAGAGTAAGGGACTAAACCAGAGTATATTCTGACACACTACTACTGATAAAGTCCACAACACTCTGCGATCAGAATACACAACAGATAGCTCATGTACCCCCCCCATCCAGGGAGGAGCTGAAGTCACCACTTCCTTGGCCTGCACATGCAGCCATCTACAAATGGGAATATCAATACGTGGCAGGGGAGACAAACACAACGCAGCACGGGCTCTTCGGCTTACTCACTGCAAGGACAGAGACAGAGCAGCTGCTGCCTGCAGCGTCCCTGCTCGTGCCCCTCACCTCCATGAGCACGCCTGCAACTCCAGCACTTTCTATCCTCACCCTCATCCACCTACAGTACAAAGGAGCGACAGCATTTTAGGGGACCCCACGTAAATACTAGCAGATTGCCATCTAATCCGCAATGCTGACAAGGTTGTGCAACAACGATGAAACCACACCCTCGTATTTCAGCCTGCGGACTGTGAATTTATAATACTTTCCACTTTCAAACACCACCAATTTAGGCAGCTTTTGAAAGAACATGCTTCTCATGTGGCTGTACGTTGCCTCCTTTGGTCCCAAATCCAATAACAAAATCTTGCAAATCATAAAAACATTTGGTAAACACAATCAGTCACTCACACTATTGTTCAAAATGGCTGTTTTGCAAACAAGACAGAAAATACAAACTGAACTAAGTTTCAAATTAGTGATGTCTGCCATTAACAAATATCGCAACCTCTGACTACTCAGTAAACACACTGGATGTGTTGGACACTCATACTTGGAGCTGACCTTCAAAGATAAAATAATAAGCAGTTGTTCACTAATTACAAGCACTTTTTTTTTTTAAGCTGTCATAAAACAAATAAATTTGAAGCACACATACAAAATTTGGTATGCAAACCAAACGGCTATAAAATACTTTAGCTCTTAGCTAAGCCCTAAGATTTTTGGCTAGAAAAAACTGTGAAGAATTCAGGCTAACTATAAAGTCATACTACCATGAAAATATTGTACATGCACATGATATATAGCTCAGCACACAATCAAGCACTGCTTCTAGGAATGAGGGATCCCTCTAGCCCACAGCAACTTCTGATCGTGGTACCCACCATTACTAGCAGCAGCACAAAGCAAAGGAAAAAACCGTGCACAACTGCCCTAACGTATCTTTCCAGGGGTGAACACTGATGAGAACTCAGGGAAATCTCTATTTTAAGGATGCAATTACACCAAAGCAGAAAACCGTAACAGCCTTTATGTGACAATCATTAGTACTAAGTGTAATACGTGTCCATTGCCTTTATCCTCCACAGTTAAGGAAACCCTGAGTCTTTGGCAACCTCTGAAACACTGCATGCCAGCATCTGGTATTTACAGTAGCTCTGACTCGCAGCAACAAGAGTGACCACCCCAATTCAGTGTTGTGTTTGAACAAAGGTAAAGTTCAAAAGACTGAGAACGCAAACCTGTTGACATGAGCAAACAACAGCTTTATCTCTTCTGCTCTGAAAGCTAACTACTCCTCTTTCACACTTTTATGATTCTGCTGCACATTTTCTGTCACTTGCAATGCCAGGATGATAATTTTATGTCTCTCATTCTTGCTTGCTATGAAAGCATATTAACAGCATAAACCCTTTTTTTGTTGTCTTAAGTTTTGTTAGGGAGATTTCACTATCTGTGATTCGTGAAAGCTTAAACTTCTTGGTAAGGGGCAATAGCCCATGGTCACAGCCTGTAGCCAAGAAGAAGAAAATGAGTATTGGGAATTGCCTAACTAAGTTGCCTTTGACTTTTTTCCAACTTTGTATCAATTAACTACAGTGCTCCACGGAAATTTTCAAACAGTGGCAGCTTTGGTTCTGTATCCCAAAGGCAGCAGAGAAACAGAAAGTGAGTTTTTTCATGCTTTAAGGACATTACAGCACTATTTCTTAATTTCTTTGGAGACAGCTAGCTATTATTAGAGACCATATGATTTAATGATAGACTGAAGTAGACTGGAACTCAAGAGAACTTGATTCTTCTTGCAATTCAGCTGTAACCTGTGCTGATAATGACTTTTTTTCTCTCTGCTTTATTTCCCTCTCCTTTTATCATACCTACTCATATTTAAAATGACAAGACCATCCCGTATTATATACCAGCATAGCAACATTTTTAACCAAATACCCTCCTAAGTAGCATGGTCCAAAACCATTATTTGAATATGATTAATCTAATCGCCTGTTGCTACCATTAAACTGAGCCACTGAACTTTTTCCATTTCCCTCTCCATCCATCCTAATGCTTGCAGCAAGAATCAAAGGGATTATCAATATCTTGCGTTCATCTCCCCTTTGTTCCTCTCAGAGTCATTTCTTTAACTCCCACAGGTTAGCTCTGAATTCACTTCCCTCTTTAAAACTTACACTCAGCCTGTTCAAACGAGAGCCACGTGCAACAGGAACCCCGCTTCACCAGACAACTAGGAGCGAGAATACCTGTGGTTTGATACCACGTGCAGCACTTGAAGTCTTGATACAGTCACACAATGAAAGTCAGCACATCTAAAGCCACTCTTATCATCCAATACCTGGTAACCCCACCTGCGTTCTAGGAGTTTTCTATGCTAATAACAGGTGATCTTCAACCAACTTAAAACATGATGTACATTTTTTCAATACAGGCTGAAGAGCAAATTATATACATGTTCCCACTGAGATAGGAATGTGCATATGGCAAAGCTGTTAAGTACTCATGAAAATAAGAACACTACCTCGACACTGTAAGAATCAGTTGGTAACATGTTGCTACACTACCTACAAAGGAATCCCACTCCAACAAGACAAAACCTTTCCACAACAAAAGCCTTCACTTCTTTGCATGAATGATATACAACTTCTGTATTTTAAGTTACACTGGTAAATCCATTGCCAGCCTGCAACATTCATGGGGAAAAATGAGGCAGGAAACCTGTGAATCACTACAGCAGGCTCTAAATGTTGTGAGAAAAAACATGCCTGCTGCACTAAGGGAATACAGCACTGCTATTTCTGCTAGTATGTTCAGTTTAGTTCAAACAAAACAGGGAGAAGTCTTTCATACACAGAATTCTTCGAAGGAAACCTACTTTTTATATGTTTTTTTAAATGCATCTTTTCACACAACCTTTAGAGATATGTTCTTCTACACCGTTTCGTACAGATAGGGCATTTTTCTCTTCCACCTCAAAGCTGAACCCCAATTTGGGGGTTTACTTTTTTAACAAAGTAAAAGAGTTCCAGAACCCTTAAGTGATTTTCCAGTTTGCATTAACATTACATTCAATGGAAGCTGATCCATATCCCTTTCTTTCCTACTATACTTTCAATTCAAATAACATACAACGCTTCTTTTAAAATGCCCATACATGATATGAATTCACATACAACACTATAAAGCAGCAAAATTCCCAAAAGCACTCCTGCACATTTCTTTCAGTTTGTACGGCACTAACATTTGTGACTATCACAGGATCTCAAGAACGCCTTTCTTAATTTTATGTTAAACACATGCTTTTCCACAAGGTGTATGATTTAAATAAGCCTTACACAAATACTTTGTTAGGGCTACTGCGATTTAAGCTACCTCCTGCCTAACTACAGATGAAGAAAAACAGACCTTGTAGCACGCACCAAAGATCAATAAATCTTACGCTGTCAAATAAGGAGGAAAAGTTCTTACATCTATTTAAAATATCAAGAACATCTGCAACTAAATTAGGTATTAGAGTCAAATACAAAATGAAAAAGACTAATGTAGTTCAAGTACTACTTACTATTAGAGTACTAATGAATATATTAACATGAGCACTAATCTAACAAAATCCTTTAAAGTGTTTTTAAAATAATCAACACAGCACCATTATAGGGAATACTTAAAACACGTAGTCTTAAATGCATACGTTACAATTTCATAAAATAAAAACAGGGTTTAAAATCCCAACTTTAATCAGACTACTCCATTATGGAGTGTTCGTGTGTGTGTATATATATACACACACACATGTACGTACACACACACTTTTTTTTCACCATGAAGCATAGCCCTTTGTTCCATAATCCCCAGTTGTATGTTTAATGATCACACATAAAACACTTCCATCAAAAAGAAAAACCGCAGTTCTAGCACGTTTAATTCTTTGGAAATGAACATCTACATTGCTGAAATGGCATTAGAGTGACAAATGACTATAATCCAATGGCCCAAGGCCAGCAACTTCTATTACAACAGATTTGGCTGTTTTGTACGACGCAGCATGTTGCATGTATATCACTAAACAGAAATCAGACTGCTTAGTTTACCTATAAACAAACCCCCACTTAACTTTACAAGTATTTTAACAGCTACACGAATGGAAAAAGCAGTGTGTCTAAGCAACTGTCTACAAAAACTGAATTTCTTAATAGGTAAATGGCTGGATCCATTGTAAAAAGTCTCTGAATCAGTGCTATAGTCTAGAATGCACAGAATAAATAGCAGTGACTCACAGAAGCTGTGGGTTTTATTCCATTATTTGCATGCTGCCATATAGTTCCAAATTTAAGTTCTATGTCGGTTTTCCCAGACTTCCTTTTTTAAGTTAACCAACCCACATTCACCCACTGTACTCCGCATGGATTCACCATTCACATTTTAGAAAGACAAATGATATCTTCTGGCTACCTAAACTCCCAGCTTCAGCTGCAGCCTGAATTCCTGAGACCACAGAAGCCTAGAACAACTACTCACTCCATTGACAAAAGCTCTAGCGAAAGGACCAACCCAGCCCCTTCTAGGCAATGAAATCGGGACTCAAAAAAAAAAAGGGGGGGGGGGGGGAGGAGGCAAATCCAGCTTCTTCACCCCTTTAAAACACAGAACAGCAACTGAGCAGGGCAGGGGAGGAGCAGCAGCTACAGCAAGATGATGCACTCAAACACCTCTCTCCAAATCCACCCACTGACAGCCCTTGCCCAGAGCCACCTTTCATTTTGTGTTCCCCATAGTTTTCAGTGTATTTCAGGAACCTGACAGGCAGAATCCACGCTGCCCTCTCTCCAAACACTTCCTTCTGCCTGTAAGGACACTGTAACATTAGACACATCTGCATGGATGCAAGCAAGCTAGCACAAGAAACTCATCCAGCTGCGTAACAACCATTTTTTTAAGATTATTTTTGAGACAGATCGATTTCCTAATCAAGGTCACCCGCAAACGTCAGGCAATACACTGCAAAGACAGCACAGAATAAATGCCTACAGACTGCTGCTTTTTTTTTTTTTTTTTTCTTCCAGAAACAGCTCTGGCTTAAGGGAACATCAAACTACACCCTGCCAGGGAGCAACACTTCAAGCCAGCCATAAAAGAGGTAGTTTGCAGTGCAGTATTTCAGGGAGTCGGATTGCATGCCATGTTCCGAGTTCCAGTTATTCTGGTTGCCAGGTCAGACACAGGCTTGGGTGAGGATGAGCAGCTTACGAGCTTGTTCAGCTTTTTCTGAACTCCAACTCTAATGGTTTTTACTTCAGCTGGGTTTTGGGGCAATACAGTACATTTAAAATGGCACTGAGTTAATTTGACACCACAGTAATGGTGAAAGAACAAAACAAGCATAAATGATTCATTCTGTTATGGTATCCTTTCTTCTGCTTAACTTGTTTTCACAAGATTTGTAAATGATACATTTGTATTAATTCTATGATAAACAATAGGAAAAGTGGCTAAAACAACTGTTCATACAGTTCCTAC
>NW_008825558.1:4023923-4026133 GCF_000699105.1 Pygoscelis adeliae | reverse complement strand
TCTTTCCAAACAGGGAAATAGTTTTTAAAATGTCTTTTTTTTTTAAAGATTATTTTTAGATGACCTTGATGGCAAACGGTCTCAACTATATCCCGTGCTAAATCAGCTCAACATCTGTAGTGTCATACAAAACTTGTAGTGATACAACAGGTTTACTTCTAGCTCACCTTAATAAAAAAAATCTTACAGATTTTTAATATACTCACAGCACACCCAGAAAACTGACAGCAACACTTAAATATCTCGTGAAATGATTATGAAATAATGACACGGAATACAGAGGTACAAACGACCAGCAACATCTAAACTGTGTTGCCATATACTCATGTGCTTGCTGACTAGCTGGCCATCCAAAATTAATGCCCCTTTGAAAATATACGATATGGTCATGTTTCATGATTCGTTTGTTAGAATCTGCAAACTGACTCAGGAAATATTGCTGCCCACTCTTACATGAATCCATTAATTGGCAGAAATCTGACTACACATTTTAGCTATTAGAAGAACATGATTTTCTTGAAGACTTTTTTTTCCCCGTTTGACAAAAAAAAAGGTCTCAATTATGGTACGCTCAAATTACAGTCACACGGAAAAACTAAGCACTTTTGCCTAGGATTCTGCATTATGACACGAACATAATGACTAAATAATGTTATTTAGTCATTATGACACAAACATAATGACTAAATAATGTTATTTAGTCATGTTCAGAACAAACAATTTTTATCAAAACTCTCTAATTTTTCTACTGATCTGCAACATTACCATCCTAAAATAAAAAGGAAACACCTACATGTAAAACTGCATCCCTGAACTTATTTTCAGGTTCTCCATCCAAAAAAGTCCAAAACATTGTTACCTTTCTTCAGCATTATAGCACTGTATTGCTCTAGAATACATATTCACACAAATCCAGACAGCATTTAAACAAACTGTTTACATTAGGGAAAAAAATCAACACACAAAACCACACGTTTGTGTTTAATGACACAAACAAAGCATTAACTGAAATATATCTTACAGATTTGCTTCCGAATTGTACATAAATTTAAGCAGCAATCCTCACAAGATCTAATATCTACCTTAACCTATAGAGGGGGTTGATTTAAAATGTCTACATACAAGTTACTAATAAAGATGGATTTACAGTCTAGTTTTAATTACAGCTATGCAGTGCTTCACCATAATCACCAGCTGAATTCTTCATTTTGTTTCAAGGTACACAAACTTCATGAAGTACAGGCACAAAAATGTCCTTAATTCTTCTAAATCAAGAAAAAAGCTGCAATGTAAAACCCAGTCTTATCAAACTGACCCCATGCACTGCTGTCTAGTACTGAGGGGAGGGGAAAGCAGCAGGTAAAACAGCTTCGGAACTGGACACTGAATCCTTTTGATATACATTCATTCTAACCATCATTCATTAAGGCAGTAAAAAAACCCGTCCAAAACTAAGTGAATTTCCTCCACTTCGAAAGAAAAGTTGAAGGATACAAAATTTTAAAACAATTTTAAATTTTGAACAAACTCTAGAAACTGCAACCACCCTCAGAACACCCCCATTAACAAAATCACGTCCCTCTTTCTCTCAAACATAAATAAATCAAGCTGGACAAGAAATGTCACTATAGTTTTCACCAATTACAAACTTTTCTTTATGGAAAAACCATTATCAGTGCCACTAGTGCACAAATTTATTACATGTGTACCTTAACTGCCCTTCAGAAAAAAAAACCACAGAGTTCAGTATAAAGCAACACCTTGTTTAAAACACTTAAATTTCATGAAAGATATTTTCCACCACAAAATACACTGTTTCTTAATAAATTATCTTTAACACGATCAAAGTTTTCTAAACTTTTTTATTTGCTAAAGACAAAGTTGTATGAAGTCTTGCAAATATGCACCTCAGCGCATCACACACGTTGCCTGACATTGTTGCTTTACAGCTTTTTAGGAGAAAAACCTTACAGGAAAGAAATAGTGAAGTTAACTCATTCAATCATTTGCTCTAAGCACACACTAGATGAGACCAGGAATCGAGCTTTTAACTTCGAGTGAAAAAGTACCACGATTGCAGTTTTTTTTTTTTACTCCGTGCACAAATCTTCTGGCTGGTTTAGTGGGAGACAGGGAAACTGCACACGCATCCCTATACATAGCAATCTTGCAACACTCAGCTCTTTGCACCCCGATGCACTGAGGTTTAG
>NW_008825558.1:4000644-4022962 GCF_000699105.1 Pygoscelis adeliae | reverse complement strand
CCCCCCCCCGGGCTCGCCTGGGGGGGGGGGGGCGGTCGGGGGGCGGGTGGCCATGAGGCCGCCGTGAGGCGGGCCCAGGCTGAGGCGAGCCTGCCGCCTCCAGAGTCCCTGGCGGGAGCTTGGTCCCGCACTGCTGGAGCTGCAGCCATGCAGCCGTTGGCCCAGCTGAGTAGCCTGGGCAAGATAGCGCAGCTGGCCCTGTGCTACCGGAGTAGAGGTAGTGCCGTGCAGGAGAAGCGCAGCTGAAAAAACGCAAGCGTGCAAGCAGCCAGGCTGCCCCCGAGGGATTGATTAATCACGGCTTCACCTCGGAAGCCTGTGCAAGGCCGCGTGCCAGGGGTTACTCCGGCAGGTGGGAGGAAGGCTGGGTGCCCGCGTGCTGGCAGAACAACGCTGTCCCGCGTCTGTCCCAAATAACGAGAGGGGGAATGGGTTCAGCGTTCGTATCTGGGAAAAAAAAAGAAATGAAGTGGCTGAGCCAATCTCATGATTTTGAGAGGACTGAGTCATAACTGAACACTGAAAGCCCCAGGCAAGGATCCATTAAATGAATCGCTAATTTACTCCATACTTTTTTCCTTAAACAAACTCGCAAATCCTGCAAAAGTGTACTTCAGTTGGGAAGCAAGTGTTAGAGAAAGCTTAACGTTGCTGTGAAAGTTGAAGAGAAGAAAAGGAAATGAAGACCTTTGTGTCTTTGGCTGTTCGGAGAGGAGGTTCACTTGAAGTGGAAAGATTTATCCACCTCTGCGATACGGACATTTCCCTCTCGTTTTATGAAGTGCAATGCTCAACACGTGCTCGTGACAGTAACGGGAAGGAACATTGAATGTAAATGGATTTTCTGTATCAGCTTCTGTCCTTTTAGTTGGCACACCCTGCTGCCGCTCCCTTTCTTTTGTTTCTAGCAAGTGTTGCTCTTCTGTCCTAAGGCAGAGAACTAGCGGTGAAAATGGCTGTTTAGTATTAAAAGAGAGAAAGAAAAAAGGGAGACAAATGTATAGGCTTTTTGCATATAGCATTTCAAACATCTGAAACCCCCTCTGCCCTTGGGAGTCTAATTTACAAGGTAAATAATGGAGTGAAAACCCTTACGTAGCTCATCTGGTTGAAGGCAAAATTCCCTTCTGCCCACAATACTGCCTAAGTAAACTGACTGTTTTTGCTGGAAAGGCTGCCCCTTCAAATGGCTGAAAATACAAATGAGCCCAGTGCCTCCTGCCTGAAAACCAGTTAATTCAAATGCCAGTGCTGTTAAAAGCCACAGCTGGTGGTGAAAACTGACGTGGGCAGAAAGGATGTCGCTGTCTCATAGTTCAGCAACATTTAAAACACCTTCGATTTTATCCTGTCTTAATACAGTTTCATTGTAAAGTCTGTTAACATTTTACCACAATATTTTGTAATTCTGTAAGTTTTGTAAGTTTTGTTGCAAAGCATGCTTTGAAGAAACTTACCTGCTGGAAAGTTTCCACCTCAGTTCTGTTTTATTGTTCACTTTTGCCATTTTTAGTGGTCTGTTATTTCATTACTGCTTACTGCATTGCACAAATCAGTTTTATTTTCTTCTATGCTTTATGCCAGTGGCCATGAATTATAGCTCCCAAACAACATGTTGCTTTTCCGACTGTAAAAAAGCGGTGCTGTATTTTTCTTTCTGTGTATCCATGTTCTTAAGATTCACGGAGTAAAAGTAATGTTCCTAACAACACGGTACTGACTTAATTATTTTGTGAATTGATCAACAACAAATGAGGTCCATGGCTATGGAAATAAGAAAGGATTGTCTGACATTAGCTGGTGAGCTGAATAAACTACTCCCGAGACGGCTGCCTCCCAGTAACTACTGTAATTGTTCTTAGCCTACTGTAAATGCAAAGTGCTTGGCAATGGCTCACCCTCCGTACCACACTCCTCGTGATTTCACTAGATCGTGAGACCCGTGCTCAAGGAGTGAGCTCCTGTGCCCAGGAGGTGAAGGGTTTATACGTATGACTTCTCTGAAGCAACCGGTAGGACCCACACGTCCGTTCTTTCGGGGGCAGAAGGGAATATCTTCCTGTGGTGGTGCAAGAACCGGTTGATCACTGCGGGAGGTTTACTGCTGTCCGTGTAAAGCTTCCTCCTAGTGCTAAGAGCTTTAGGAGCCCTGAAGACTTTTTCTTAGAGATGCAGAACTTTGATCCCAATAGTTTCTAGGTACAGTAAGGGCTTTGCTACTTCTCCAGTCATTCGGGTAATGAGATTCAACTGGGAATTAAAAAACCAGTCGGCACTATACTGTTTTGGGGGGACCAAGACACAGAAAGCTAAGGTGGCTGCTGTGCGGAGGAAAACCAGAGATGTTATTTAAAGCACCAGGAGCCTAAGGGACCATAGCGGTACCAGCCTCGTGCCCATAATGGCACAAAAACAGTGTTGGGGAGGGAGCTCTTCTCACTCCATCCGCACCGTTGCCTGCCATAAAGTATTTACAAGCAGCAGTCATCTTCCCTGGTTGGATCTCGGGGAGGGGCTTCTGCTCGTGGGTCAGCTGGCTCCTTGTATTTTAAGTTTTCCATAGAAAACCAGCCTACTCTAGGTCAACGTCCCCAGAGACGTCATCGGCATGGTCTACCAAATGCAGCTGCGACAGTGCTCCTCCAGCGTAAGGTCCACAGAGATGCCAGGAACTTTGCCAGAGGTAACTCGAGCTGTTTTCACCGTGGTCATGGGGGCACAAAAGCTGTTGTACGATGTGGTGCCTATGAGGAGGAACAGAAGTCACTGCTGAAGGAGGTCCCTTTTGCTGCTCAGGGTTATAATACAACATTTTTACAACCCCAACAAAGTGCTTCTCCTTCCTTTGTAGAACTTGCTTAGGTCCTTGTCGAACCTCTTCTTTGGGCAGCTGCTTGTGCTGGATAGTCACTCCTGAGGTTTTCCCAAAGCCTCATACTTCAGAGTACCCTGAGTACTGAAACAAGCTTGTGGAATAAGTTTTGAACTTTCTGAGGCCTAAATTGCCCGGGCCAGCAGCAGGCATCGCGGTGCTTGCGAAGGGAAGTTCAGACAGCGGCAGCGCAGGAATGGTTGTGCAGGCGAGAGCAATGAGCGGAGCAGCGCGGGGCACCAACAGGAGGTGTTTCACTCCAAAAATGCATTAATGCAAACCTGACTTCAAACTCCGTATTCCTAAATTCGCTGAAAATTCTTGACAAATACATTTCATTTGTCAACGTAAGGAACTTAAGCGTGGACTAGTTCAAGTTAACCTGAAATAAATTTGAAGTCTGGACAAGCCTTTAGTAGATCACGTGGATGCTTGGCTCAGTATGCTCTGTGTTTCAATTATCTACGCAGACCTTTTGGCTGAATTATTTGTGACTTATTCATCCTTATCTTCAGCACAAGCCTTCTCCCTTCTCACGCAATGGTCTATTTTAGGGCTGCAGTCTCAAAAGAACCTGCAAGTCTCTCTCTCACCTTCCTTTCACGTTCTGTCACCAAACCCATCATGATAAAAACAAAGGTACATTTTTTCCCCAAGCTATTCTGAGTTCCAGAAAGAGCCTACGCGATGCTAAAAAATGTGTGTGGTATCAACAAACCCGCTGCTGGGCTGTGTGTCTCTCACTTAGAGGTGGAGTTATCAGAAGGGAGAAGGAAACTGGAAGTAGCTGGAGCTCGTCTATGCTCTGACTTGCACAGCGCAGCGACTGAACCTCTCCATCTGGACTGGGGATGCCTCTGCCCTGACCTGGTCCCTAAGACAACTCAAAGCCATGAGTTCATGAAGGCATAATTAGCTTCTCACTCATTATTACATTCATAGGAAGAACTGTGACAAGAAACTGAAACAAAATAATATATAAAGTTTGTCGCGCTTTTTCTCCCCCATAGAAACTTCTTACTGGTCAGAGCTTCATTAAGACGTATCAGCAAGATAAGAATCACAATTAGAATCGAGACTTTTTTTCCCTGCAAGCTAAATTGCTCCTGAAAAGAGTACTAAAGGTTAAATTATTTATTTACATTCTCTAGACATGAGACACTATCACTTAAGAATACTGAATCCTAAACGGCAGCGTTTGGAAGAAAGCAGTCTGATCTCTTACAGAGAAAGACAGGCACATTTTTCTCCATTTAAGATTTCAACTTGAGAACAGAAATATTTCCAGCTTCTTTCTCAAGCCTTCAAAACAACTGCATCTCACACGCCAGGGTGTAATTTTTCCTCAGGATATCTCGAGGGATTTATGTTATCTAACGTCAGCGTTACAGGCAGCAGCTCCTTGACATGCTGATGCCAAGATACAGCCATGGAAGTGTGGGAAGAGAAAACCTGAGGGTTTTGGTAGCTGTTTTGTGTCAGGTAAAACGAGCTTTCCTCAGAATTTGGCAACAGGAGCCTTTTTAAAAATGAGGTAGAGCAGTAGTTATTTTTCCCCAGGGCAGGAAGAAAGAGCTATTCTTCCTGACAAGAAGTGAAATGTTTTACAAAGCTTACAGATGAAGGTGGTGGCATGTACAGGTGCAGGAGCCCGATTCTCTAAGAGCAGAGACTAGCAGGATACGCTTTTTCTCTGCCCGTCTTAATTACTCGCTGAGAGGGCTGTTTGCACTACGAAAATCAAAGTAGAAATCCACTCGTCTCATACGTATTCTCCCCTTCATTTTTGCGGAATTCCAGCAGAGCCATTTCATGAAGCAGTTCAGCACTTAGGAGCTTAAGTTATTTTCAAGCACCGTGTGCTATCTACTAACACTTCCCGAGTGATGATAAGCCACGTCTGGGTACACAACACCCAAAATATAAAAGGGCACTCTGCCAGACTGTGCTTTTAGCAACGCTTACTGCCGTGGGTCTCGTAGGCGCAAATGGTAATCATTTGTTCCTTTAATAATGGAAAAATGCTTAGGGCAACAACAGGTACGATACCCCAGTGACCCCTAATAACATGAGAGATGTCCCGCACTCACCTACAGCCTCTGTTTTTGAAGGGATGATAAATGGACCAGGAAAAATAAAGCTTACTTTGATGAGTACCGAGGTTCTGTTTTGCCTATGCAATTAAGTTTAATGTTACAAAGTCGTAACTGCATTTATCTACTCCGCATTAAGAGTATTCGAAGATAGTATTATCTTTGAAACCACTATATAAACCAGGTTGGGCCTTTTGTCACAGCTGCAAAAAATGTGACAAGTAATTTCTGACTGTCTGGTTTGGAGCATGATGCAGAAAAGGTAGATTAGCCAAATAAGTTATATTTCTACGTCGTATCGTTACATTTAGCTTCTGCCTATTAAAATGTTTCCACCATTATCAATGCTACCAAAAAATAATTACAAAATTACTTCTTTCCAATTTATCAAAAAGGAAAACCTCAAATAAATCAATACCAAGTCAGACGGTGATGAATACAATATTCTAAACTGGATTTATTGTTTCCAGACATTAATGCAATACATAAACACATTAAAAGGGGGGATATAGTAACAAGCAACCCAGTAACAGAAACAAAGCAAGTCGTCGAAATTTTTGTTCTACACTTACACATGAAAATGTCCCAAAAAGTTTAAGTAGTTGTCAGTCAACATGGCAAGGATTTCAGATATAAAAAACCCCAAACAACTCATGTTTGTTTTGGTTTTGGGTTGGGTTTTTTTTAATTTATTTTTAGGATAAAAAAGAATAACCATTACCTCATGCAGTGTACAAAGGCTTTAAAATAAATCCATTAATGCAAATGAAAGACTAACTCCCGAGTTGTTTGTTTTTTTTTAACACCAAAAAAACCTCAAGGAGTTTCACAAAATTAATTTCAACTAGCTTTCTTAAATCCTTTCTTAGCACTGAAGAAGAAACCTGTAACTTCCCTGCACTGCAGAAATTTACTCAGAGGTACCTCTTTCAATACAAATATGTTCTTGTAATATATCTAGGCATTCTTTAATTTACAAGAGCTTCAAATGCAATTAAGTGCAAAAATGTTTTCTTAGCATTTTCCAATTATTGAGGTAAATAGTTGGGGGGGAAAAAAAAGAAAAAAAAAAAGAGGGTAGTAAGATATCAACTGTACGTACACCAGACGGGAAAAAAAAAAGGCAAATCTGAAATACATGGTTATGGTGCACAAGGGAGATGGAGAGAAGGACTGAGGAAGAAATAACAGCAACACTCAACAGTTCCCCAGCAGAACTTTAAACCAAAGCCCTTGAAATCCACTCAGATCACCAATAGCTGAAAATAAAGCGTGTTTATTAGCATGTCTGGCGAGCTGGACTACCAGGGAAGAGGCCGTACAATAGTCACAATTATAGCTGACTGCCTGACAATGCTGAGAATGTAAACGCTGCTCTAACAGCTGCATCGCGTCCTGACCAACTACACAAAGACTAAAAGATCCATCAAATGATGAGTTCCCGACGGCAACAACGGGGTCACAATTACAGAGCAGTAGCTTCTATAGTAAATAATATAACGTATGGCAAACAAGAGACTGAGTTAGCAAAATGTGTTATAAAAAAGTATAAAAGTTGTTTTTAAAAACTTTCTAAAAATCTCTTCTTTTGGGAAGGAGGAATATTAATCTGTGGCCTGGCATTATTACAGTAACTGAAGTGGTTGTATCAGATTGCTGGTGATCGACCTCTTGCAAAGCAGAGGTGCGTTTGTAAAATGCCCCAGGGTGAATGCCTGAAAGCTGGCCAGACAGTCGGGGAATTTTAATATCTGCAGCAGAATCAGCTGTGTTTGTAGAGGGTGGACTAACACTTGGGTCGGAAATCTCCTTACTTGGTATGCAGAGGCTAGTGTGACGCAGAGGATCTAACAGACGATTTTCAGTTCAGTCCCACTGTCTGGATCCCAAACACGGTCCTGAGTATATTTTGGGTTTCTTCCTTTTGAACCTGTCTCGCTGGGGAAGGTGTTCGGTTGCATGCCTGATGAGCCGTGGCTTTGAGTCCCCACCAAACCCGTCAGAAAAGGCTACTCTCATGAAAAGATATTTTGAACTTGAGGAAAAAAAAAGAAAAAGAAAAAAAAGAGGAAAGCATGAGCTATTAGCTCAGGTAAAAAACCAAGTCGCTGTTCTTCAGGATTACCAAACCCCAATTAACCATCCTCAATAAGCTTTTTGAGAGCAGACAAGTCTAGTATGGGCCCCTGCTCACACTGGCCACTAGCCCTGACCACTGAGTTAAATGAAGTGGATCCCAGCCTCTACAGCCTGGTAGGGCTGGGGAGGGACATCTTGCTTCAAGTTCACCTGAAGGATCCTCCTGCCATTTCTCCCCGCCGTTGCCCTATTCAGCAAACCCCAAACTCACAGTGAGCTCTATCAGTTCCATCTGCTTTGAAGCCCAAGGCAAACCGTACAGTTTCCACACAAATCTTCAAATCTTTCAAGTTCTTCGACAGATCTTTTTCCTCATTCTGGGGCACGTTTTAAAGCCCAAGAAAAACTTGCTATTGTGTTTAGATATGAAAAGTGCCACAACAAGGGATGCAAAGTCATCTCACCTTTCCCAGATTTCAAAGTTCACAATGCTATCAGTCCAAGCCCAAGTCAATCCCATCTGTTCTTTAGCCACACAGTAAGGTCTTCTTAACCTTAAGAGTACAGTGGAGTTATTTGCTCTTCAAGCTGATCTGACCTGCATTCACCAAAAGCAGTATTCTCTTTGAACACTCGTGTTCCAGAAATCTGATACTAACAACTCAAGAATGTATTGTAAATGAAATTTAACATTACAAAATCTCAAGATTTACATGGGAGATCCACTTCAGTTTTTCTTAGCAGTTGCTCCTGAACTCCTCTGAACTGCTCTGTAACTTCAAACCAGACACCTACACCTCTGCCTCCTCCCCCTTGACATTATCATCTCAGCCACAGATTCAACCTTATTTTAAAAACGTCGGTTTAATATGATGTATGCGGAAATGCCATGAACCACAGAAGTAAAAGACTAAGCCTTAACATTCAGGAGAGCAGCATAACCTCTTTTGCCATATCACCCCTTATATAGTAGGAGGGTGGTTTTTTTGGTTTCTTTTGTTGTTTTTACCTTAAACATGAGCTTAATCCAAAAACCACGTTCAACTGTACATATTCTGAGGCTTCAGAAGACGCCTTCCCCCCCACATTTAAAAAGAAAAAGAAAGAATCAAGGTTAGATAGAAATGATTAAATACAAGGTCCTTTTGGAGTCCACCGTCAAAGGGTGGTTATCCAGAAGTAGTCATCTTCCTCGATCTTGATGTTTTTTTGTTTTCGTCTTTTTCTTTTTGTCCTCTGTTTTGGGTTTCAATGCACAGACACATGCAGACACACCAGCAATTGCTTTGGGTAAGTCAGTTCCTTTGTACCACTTATTTTTCTCCTTATCATAAACCTGGACGGTTTTGGAGAAGACTGTTTCTTCCCAGCTGTAGCCTCCGAGGATATAAATCTTGCCTTCCCAAACCGCCACCCCTGACTCGCTGTTTGCTTGCAACAGAGGAGCAACTCTGGTCCACTGGTTACATTGAGGGCTGTACGACTCCACACTCAGAATGTCAAAACGAGCCATGGTTTCTATGTTGTCATCGCTGCCACCGATGGAGTAGATATTGTCCTGTAAGGTGCACATGCTGTGCCACCCTCGGGCAGTGATCATCGGCCTCTTCTCCTCCCAAACATCCGTGCGGTAATCGTAACACAGCAGGTTTTTTCTATAGGGGCCGATTTGGTAATCATGGCCTCCTGAAATGTACACAAATTCCTTGTAGACTGTTCCAGCATGGCCGTAGGTAAACCTAGGACAGGCAAACAAAAACGATCCGACTCAGTACTTAGGGATTTTATCAAGATACACAAGCATTCAACGAGGACTGGTGCTAAAGAAGAAAATAAACAGTAACTAAAGACAGAAGAATCCCTAATCCTGTTAGTTACCCAGTAATTATTCTTATTCATACTGCTTCACCCTGCGCTGCAGAGCGCTAAGGTACGACAATCACTTTTTAAGGCATCCTTTTCATACCTGGTCGCTACAGAGAGCTAAGGTATGACAATCACTTTTTAAGGCATCCTCTACAGTGTGTCACACAACAGAAGTAACCCATCCTGCTCTAGTTGGCATGGCCTTCACTCCCATTTTCCTGCTCCAGTGCTTGGGTTGGATCAGTCTGAGAGGGCCAGAGAGGAAAAAATCCACATCTCAGCAAGGGTTTCTATGACAGAAAGAGGAAATAATCATGATACCTCTCAGACTTACCAGCAGCGATTAACCAAGAAAAGCCAACAAGAAAACTACCGCTGCCTTCCCCTTCCACAGCTTCAGGATCATGAATCACATTTCTTACCCGCTAGCGTTCACGGCCCAGTTTATCTGCAGTCACGATACACGTAGGCTCCTTTTCAGGAGCTATCCATCTGCTCTACCGCCCTCTGCTATACAGGTGATAACTTCTTTGGTCACCCCAAGACGAGGCAACAGACCTCAGTCAATCATGGATCAGAGTCCACGTTTGAAACAAGACAAAACGAGATGGTACAACCAACATCACACATGCTGCTTCCACAGGGCAGAGCGAAAACCCCTTTGATCAGCTATAATAAAGCCGCTACAAACCTGATTCTTGAGGCTGTTCTTAACTTCACACTAGGATATTCCTGACCAAACCCTTTTGAGCTCTTAGAATTGCAATGCTAAGGTGAGGGACAGCCTCGGCTTCTTTGAACATACCCTTCCTGCACATGCCTCTTTTTCTTTTTTCGGGTGTGGGGGGTGTCAAAAGATGTAGCTGCAGCACCAGCCACAGCAAACTGGCTCCCATACCCGTACAAAGAGCCCAAGCAATTTAATACCCATAGGGCTGCTCATCATGCTGCACTCACGAGCCTCTACTACCATCCTTTGTAGTCAAGGACTCAAGACAACTCGACCTCTATGGCAGACAAACCTACTTTAGCATTACTTTAGCCTGGAATGCTTTTGAACCATGCCTGAACACGCTGGAAACCCACTGTGGATAGAACCTTGAGCTGTTTTTATTTTGCATGGTAATAGTTTCTCTCAGCTACACAAACGGTATCATAACTTCTTCCACACACCTAAGCGCCAAGCGCTTTTGTGCCAAGGGAAAAGGTGGAATAGAAAAGAAAACCCACATTTACCCTGAAAGCACAACACTTCTGAGAAAAGCTAAAAGATCCTTATTATTCTAGATGCCTACCGAAGCTCCTCATCCCTGACCAGTGTCTGAATCGGGTATTTTAACAGGCTCCTGCTACAAGAAACAGAAAAATCCTTGACACGCTCGGCCTAAGAATGCTGAGTGACCAGGACAGACCCTTCAACTACAGGGGCTGGAGCACCATCCCTGGAGACCTTGCAGAGATGACTTCAGAACTGTACTGCTTTTTAGCCACGCAGGAAAAAGAAAGAAAGAAAAGAAGAGAGGACTAAGGCATAGTTACGAGACTTTATCCAAAAAGGCAACTCAAAAATTCCACAGCTCACAATCTGCCTAACCATGGAAGCACATAACTCATGCTCGGTGCTTCTGTTTGACCTGAAATATCCTGAGCACATGCACTCCAGCTTTCGCACCTGCCAGAAATGCCATGGCCCGTGTAGTGCACATAGATGCTGCTCTGCCTTGTTTGTGGTCTCTTACGGACAAGAACTGGGAGCGTATGTCTCCAGTGGCACCCAGTCTGGTTGCTAGAGTCTTTGCTTCTCGATATACACAGGAATGGGTCTTAAAAAGTAGACTACCTGTCTGGGAAATGGGATGGACAACTTGAATTCATTTCCTTTCTCAGACTGCACTAGATTTTTAAACCCACATCTAACCAGCAAGCTACCTGGAGGACGTGCAGTGCACTCCACTGTGGAGGTAGTGTCAGATAACAGATAGTTCTGAGGAGTCAGAAGGAGAAGAGTGCGATGACATTGAATCCAACACAAAGCCCAGGGTTATTGTACTGCTGACAGCAATCGCATTACATTCAGCATTTGGGAAAAAAAAAAAAAAAAAGACCGTAAGTTAAGAAAAATTTGACTGACCTTTGGAGAAGTAGGCTAAATGTTTTCCTATCCTAACTGAAAAGTGGAATTCTCTACAGGTAAGCAAGCAATAGACATTTTCTCTCAAGCACATGCAAGCAGTCTAGCATAGACAGCTCCAGAAAAAACACTGGTGCTTTTCTTTTTGCCTCAATCAATGGGTATGTCTAGTGAACAGCAATAGCTGCAAGAGTAATTTGAAAGAGGCAATCATATTTGAAGCATCAAATCGACCGTCAATTTGTTATTTTCCAATATAGGGAGATTACCCGTTGAAATACGCTAGAGGTGTTTCACTTTGCCTGACTTCTGATCAGCTCATCCAGAATTGCACGTACCCTGCTTCACATTAATAGAAAACGGCATGAAATACGATGCACAAATTGAAAACAATCAATAAGAATCCTTTCTGCAAGCCCTGTGGTTTAAACAGGGGCATTTCTAAATGTGCAACAGAACAGGACACTTCGATACAGTGGTTCCAGACATCCTCCAACAGAAAGCACCAAGCGTTTTGGCAGCGCTATCTGTAAGAGTGGCCAGAAAAAGATAGAGGCATTAAGGAGAAAGAAGTTTCGATTCAGAACATTTGCTAGAGCCAGCTGCCGATTTCGAATGACTTACCTAGATACAATGCTGCAAAAATTACAGTTTCTGACACAGTAGCACCATTCAGTAAATGCTAGAAAATCTACCCTTTATTTTCTTAAACAGAAGAACACTTGGCCTAACTCGATAAAGCTTTGGCAATCCCCTACTCCAGCCGAAGTCCAGGCGAGCTGTGGTTGCTCCGAATCTCGGTGTCCACCTGTTGCAACCCTGCGAGATTATTCATGACACAACGAGCAGAGCAGATACCATCGTTCGTTAACCTGTTCCAACACATTTCCTCATACAACTGCTTTCAGTTGTTCTGCCAAACTTTAACCTAGGGCTACTCAATTAATTTCACTGATGTCTGCAGCAGACTTTTTCGTGGTCTGTTCAAGGTGAGAACACATTGCACTAACTTCTGCTCTGCCAAGCTTGTCAGCCACCGCTGCTCCCCTCTGGGCTAGAAACTATGGCAGCAACTGCTCCCAAAGAGCCTGGGAAAATGGTGAAAAAAAAATATAGGACCTCTCTGAAGGATGGGAAAGGTATTCCACAACCAAGGACCCTAATGAGAGTCAGGCAAAATTCACTTGTAGCAGACTTGGCCCAGGTCCACCCTTTAGATAGTTCGGCTGAAGTTTTCCACGTTAAGCATCTGCCTCAAGAGGCTGTGTTTTCCTCCTCGGTAAGACAGCATTATTTCAGCCAAAACAGCTCAGCTCCTTCCAAGAAAGCGGTTAGGGAAAACAACGTGTTGTTTCGACCATGTTGGGGTGGGAAGGGGGCGGGGGGAAGAAGAGATAAAAAAGAGCTTGCAAAGCTCTTCCTTAGAGGAGCATGACTGTGCCTGCGTACAGCAATGTGGACACAGGATTTGGCAGCAGACAGGAGGCATGTGTATTCAAGGATGCAACCATTGCCTTTCCCCTGAAAATCTCCACACGCATGGCAAGCTGTAACCCTTGGGAAGAAAAAAAAAACCCAACCATTTTATGCATGTTCAGAGTGGAAGCTTTAACAAATACAACCTCTGGGAGTCCAGCCCCACACAGCTCAAATCGAACTACGCAAGCCTACATCCCAGAATGACCTCAACACGTGCCTACCACTCCAGGGAATAGTCTTCCAGGCAGCTGCTGGCTCAGAGCAGTCAGAGGCAGCACCGGAGCTGCGGGCAGGGAGCCTGCTTCTGGTGGCTGTGCACCCAAGAGGACAAAAAACCTCCACATTTTCTCTTCGGAGGGAAGACAGAAAAATGCAGGGAACAAGGCAGCTTGTTGGGACATGTTGCCTGATCAGGCCATCAGGAAGCAGAGGATTGGAGCTTCTGATTTCCTCTACACGAGGAGAAAAGACTTGCTGCTAGAATAGGGCTGGGGAAGACGTTATTTGGGTAAAACCAGTAACTAAGAACAGGTTGAGGAACAAAAGCATGTGGTAGGGAGGAAAACGGAGATCAGATCAAGAGCACGTTGAAGGGAAGTTAGGAGTACACAGGAGGAACTGTAGCTAGCATGCTTTCTTCTAGTCTTGAATCGGTCACAAAATTCTCTCTCATCCTTCCTCTGCTGTCAGCAAATCCATCTGAAGTACATCAGGAAAGGCCTGCCCAGATCCCTTCCAGCAGCCACCCACACCTGCCAGAGCCACATCTCGCTGAGCTCAAGCAGCACTCGCTTGTCCCCGCATTCAGAAGGGTTCTCTCTGTTGTCCACCTCTGCGCTGATTTTTGCCTTTTGCAACCTGCATAAAGTCCTTTTAACTTTATTCCTTCTGCGCAGAAAAACGGTTCTTGCAAACAACGTATTGCCCGATGCAAGAGTTCTCCAAAAGGAGAAAGAGGGCTGAAAAGACAGAAAATCTGGAGGTACTAAGGGTCCATTAAGATCTAACTAGAGACATACTAACGTGCAAGAGAGCAGGTACGTGGAAAAGTGGGAAACTATCTAGTTCACTACGCAGCTGCACAAACACCTGAGCTGGCACAAGGGACAGTTAGCATGGGACGAGGACAGAGCAGGCAGGAAGAGAGGATGCAGAACTATTTTTTGGGGGATGCAGCGATAACTTAAAATAGTTGCTGTACTACAGCCTAACCCTGCAGTTTAGCAACCAGCTAAGTCAGTGTAAGCGGGGTCTATCCCATAGGGGGGACTTTTGCCTAGTCCAAGCGGATCAGCTAGGCAATCTAATAAAAAATTAACACCCCCCACGTCAAAGTTCACTTTTAAATGCTGCAGCTACAAAATTCCCAAAGCCAAAGGTAGCAGTAGGAACATGCAGAAAAACTGCCCCTCTTCAGACAGCTTACAGCCTGCAAGCTTTCCCAGGACCACTGATAAGCGGGGAAAAAACCATCCATACCGGTTCCAAGGTGAGTTTTTTTTTAACAACATACAAGGCAGTCAGGTCACATCTACATTTCTTTGAAAAATGGTTTTTAAAAAAAAAAGAAAGAAGAAAAGAAAAGCTGTGTTGCAATTTCTGTGAGATGTTCCTGGGATCTCACAGGTCACCCCGACTAACAGAAGGCCTTAGGCACTGACGATACTCTCACACACAGCTTCCCAGGAAAGATGGTGGTGTTTAGCCTCAACTGCTAGATCTGCCTACGTGAGCAGAAATAAAACGGAAAAAAGCATCCTGCTTCTGAAGAGCGCTCGAGCCCAGCTGTTAGCCTGGATCAGACTCGCATTGCAGCACCTACCCAAAATAGAATCAGGCAACAGGCTTCTGTGCCTTCACTGGCTGCCTATGGCTCTGCAGCTCTGCAGCTAAGGGAATAAGGGAAAAAAACCCTGAACTCTAAACTCAAACTGCAAGTATCTTGTTCGTGATGCCACTAAGAAAGCAAGCACTGCTGCTGAAGTTGCAGGTTTCAGGCATCGTGAAAATACCATCTGCATAGCCAATACTCCTGCAATTTCCATGAATGTGAAATATTACTAAATCTGAATAGCCGTTTGCAAATGAAATGCTATCGTACCATTCTTATGAAGTCACCACTCAAACGTTGATTCAAAATACTAGCAATGTCCTGTGCTGCTGTTACAAGAAGAGCTGCAGTACTAAAGCCTCTCAAAAGTAGAGCAGCTAAGTCTTAACTCAGACTGAGAGAAAGAGAGGTCACGTTTGCCGGGGTTATCTGTTTGCAATAGAGGTAAACGTGGTTTATCTGCAACAGCCAACCAGAGAGAAACACCTTACAAGGAAATCACCACACCAAGGTGACAAAGGAAGGCCCAATAAATTATAAAAGCCTTTGATCAAGATCTAAACAGTGCCTCTGAAAAGATTCAACTCCAAGTGACCTTAGGAAAAATATTTTAAGAATAGTAGAGCAAAATTACAAGAGCCCTCCCTCCCATCCTTCAGACATACCTCAGGACAAATTAAAACCAATCAAATTGCCCAGGCGGCCAAGGCGGCCAATGGCATCCTGGCCTGTATCAGAAATAGTGTGGCCAGCAGGAGCAGGGAAGTGATTGTGCCCCTGTACTCAGCCCTGGTGCGGCCGCACCTCGAATGCTGTGTTCAGTTTTGGGCCCCTCACTACAAGAAGGATGTTGAGATGTTGGAACGTGTCCAGAGAAGGGCAACGAGGCTGGTGAGGGGTCTGGAGAACAAGTCTTATGAGGAGCGGCTGAGGGAGCTGGGGTTGTTCAGCCTGGAGAAAAGGAGGCTGAGGGGAGACCTCATCGCTCTCTACAACTACCTGAAAGGAGGTTGTAGCGAGGTGGGTGTTGGTCTCTTCTCCCAAGTAACTGGCGAAAGGACGAGAGGAAACGGCCTCAAGTTGTGCCAGGGGAGGTTTAGATTGGATGTGAGGAAAAATGTCTTTACTGAAAGAGTGGTTAAACATTGGCACAGGCTGCCCAGGGAAGTGGTTGAGTCACCATCCCTGGAGGTATTTAAAAGACGGGTAGATGAGGCGCTTAGGGACATGGTTTAGTGGGCATGGGGGTGTTGGGTCGATGGTTGGACTTGATGATCTTAGAGGTCTCTTCCAACCTTAATGATTCTATGATTCTATAAATTGACATGAGGCACGCTGCCTGGAAGAGATGGTTGCTCAAATACCAAATGCTGATATGGTTTGTTACCTGCTGATGCCATGTTGGTTATATATCCCCTTGCCTCCCTCCCAGGGATACCCATTCACCAGCTAAAGTCACACAAGCTCCCTTTACTACCATTCTTCAAACACAGGATAACTTTCCAAACATCTCCGTTACCTGGGCAAGCCTGCTATATAGGACCATGAATCCTTCTGAGGACTGTAGGTCTCAACTGAAGAAAGTGCCCCATTTTCATTCCTGCCACCAACGGCTACCAGCATGTCGGTAATAGCTCCCAGGTAGAAATCTACACGGCGTTGTCTCATGGAGGCAACCTGTCAAAAAAAATAACATGCTGACGTCTTCCAACATCTGGTAAGGAAGCTGACTTAAGGTATATTCATGTCTGAGGATAGGATAGTTGCTTCTTCCCACTTATTTGGAAAGGAGAACTATTGGTTTTGACCATTATATTCATCAAATACTTTTCTTTTTCTGCAGTAGCATGTTCCATAGCATTCATTTTCAAAAAAGGGGACCACAGGAAGCATCTAAGAGACAGGTTACCCTAGAAATGTTTGTATTACATGGGCCTCCTTCCAAAACTCTGCAAGAAACATATATTGGAATCACTCAAAACCACAGCTGAACCACACAGGACGACTGGTTCATAGAGGAACCTGGACTGGCCGCAGGGTTTTACAGCAGGACTGGAAGTGAATAGCTCGTTCTAAGAGACATTTAGCACAGACACATTTGACAAGTGTCAGAGACATTTCCTTTTTACATCAGACCCATTTTTGATTTAGTTATATGTGCTACTGCTTGAGAAAGATGAACTAAGCAATCACCTCTGTAAGTCCATTCCAGCATTATTCCCAAAAGTAATCTAAAGAGTTGCAGGTGGATGCTGACCAGGAATTTCACAGATGAGATGCCCAAATCCCAAGCGAAGTTGAAAATCTGCCCCAAACTCTTTCGCTGTGTGTGTCGCTTAAGCATTCCCACAAAGGATTCAAGTAGCTGCTTTTTCAACTTAAGTAACTCGAATTTCCATTTGCAAGTGTTGCTACGTTGGCTATTCTAATCAGCCCTGTCCTTCCACCAAAAAGGAGAAAACACTCTAAACATTAAGGACTTTAAACAGAGAAATAATACAGCTTAAGTCTCACCTTTATCCACTGGTTACAGCGGGGATCATACCTATATAGGAGATTTGAAGCTGCATCCCCTCCATTGTCTCTTGAAAAGCTGCCTCCGGCTATGAAGATAAAGCCTCCCAAGACTGCAACGCAGTGGTGACTTCGTCTGGCTGGGAGAGGGGTTTCGGCTACCCACTGCCCCTTTCTGATGTCCAAGAAGCAGGTATCATCACTCAGTTCCAGGCACCGTTCGGAAACCTCCCCACCCACAAAGAGGAGCCTTTCCTCGCAGGTCCGCAGGGCTGTCCGTTTGTTTTGCAGCACTGGCTGAGCCGTGACGTTATTGTGATAGTTCACCGCCTCCTCTATAAAGCCCTCACAGTTTGCTTCTTTGGGAAGAAGAGAGCAGACAGCAGGCTTGACTCGATGGAGGAGATCGCTTTTGGGTATCAAGGGAAAATGAATGTTATCCAGAACCTGGTAAGCCTCGTTCTCCCTTTCCGGGTACTGGGTAAGCCACTGCAAGGCAGCCTGCAGCAAGTCGTGCTCACACTCCTGCTGCACGTTGCTGCTGTCCAGGTATTGGCACAGCTTCTGCAAGGAAATGTTCTGCAGGAAGTCCGGGGTGAAAGACAGCGTGCCAAAGTTCTGCAAGATGAAAGAATCAATGTAGGAGTCAAGGCGCTTCAGGTTGTAAATGGAGGCTAGCTCTTGCAGGTACAAATAGTTCTCCTCGCTGACTTCATTCTCCAGATACTCGCAACAGAAGTCGACCACCTTCCAGATCTGCAGCAGGTGAGCTGTTTCGAGCACATAGTCGATATTGCCTCCATCTAAAGACAGCTCACTGCCATAAAGGAAATCCACCACGGCCTTGAGACCAATATAAGAGGCTCCAAAAAGCTCAACCTCTTTTTGGTGGGCTTCTCGCATACCAATGGTGAACATAGAATTGAAGTAGTCACTGCAAACAGCGAGGAGGTTCCGATGGGCAGGGACTCTCTGTTCATCCACCACGAGGACGATGTCACAGAAGAGACCTCGGTGCCTCTGCTCGTTCAGGCTCTGAAGAACTAGACTAGAGTGGTCATCCCACCTGTACACCTGTAATAAACAAACACTGTCAGGCAAACGTTATCTTCACCAAGATAAATTTCAGTGTGCACGAAGTGTTTTCCCATTAGATGTAGTCATACACGAGAGAGAGAAAGCTTACTTGTGTTGCACATTCATAACAAATTCTGACTTGAAACAGTTGGTAAGCAACGTAGGACGAGCCCAAGCTCCCCACCTTCACTTTGAAAGGCCTATGCAGACTTTTACTGCTTACTACTCCCCCTTTTTTTTTTTTATAATTTACTCCTACCTCCTCCACAATGCTGCATCCAAACCTCCTCCCTGATGATTTATACAGGCACAATTTTCTGAAACTCTTCCACTCATTGTCTTCGAGACACCTTGCTGACATTTCCTTTCTTACTTGTCCCCCAAATGACTCCCTACAGAGCTCTTCTCAACTAAGCTACTCGCTAAATATTTGTAGTGGGAGACGCACATGCAGCAGTATGCCAAATTTTCATTCAGCCCATGTATTGTTTGGGTTAGTGCTTACTTGACAGCTACCCCCTCTTAAGTCTTTGCAGAATTCTGCATTTCTAAGCTCATTAGAGTAAAATCCCTCTCTTTCTTTCCATATTATTCCAGGCACACACACTGCATTCAAAAATAATAGCTGTTTATTTACGTGCAAAGCCACACATATGGATCACTTATTCCCACAAGACTTCTATTTGCTTCCAGAAACCGAGGCAGTTTTTGTTTTAATGAATACGACTAGATATTTTTCTTTTAAAGAGAGGGGAAAATGCCCTCGGAACATGTCCGTTAAGTGCCCTTCTGGGATCCCTCTGGTCCAGACATTCTTCCCACCAGTTCTGTACGTGCCACAGAGCTTTTGAGGCAAGCAGCGTTCCCCTCTTTCTCACAGACTCGCGTTACCAGTCTTAAGAAGAACCAAAATGGAAACGTTCTGTTACCCCTTGAATGTCCTGCAGAACACGTATTGAAGGGGCCGGTCACCCCAGCAGGTCAAGCGATGCAGCTTTTAGGACCATCCTTCCGGAGGAGTGGAATGCTTGATGGTACAGTCAGTTACCTTGTGATCTCTCTTAATAAAAGCCAGGTTAAGTTAAATGCAAATACCTAACTTTAATTACCAAATCCAAAACAGGCAGAGTTGCAAAGCCTGTAAGAACATGTAAGAGAAATGAAAGGAGGTAGAAAGGAAGCACATCTTTGTATCGTACCTAAGTTAGCTCTGAACAGTTCTGGCTGTAGGACCCTGGGTCTTGTCCAGTTCTACGCCCTCAGACTGCATTCCCAGAAGCGACACCCTGAAAAGGTGTCTCGGTCCATATCTACATTGAAAACAGCCACACAGATGACCTGAGGTCTCTTCAAGCTTCTCAGGCATTCAACCGTTCCTTCACCCAACTGTTGCTTCTAGAAACCCTAACTATCCGTGGCTTTCCTGGTTTCCCAAACAGAAAGCACATGATTATTGCTGTCTGGCTAAGCCATTAATGGGTTGGTTAAATCATGGTGAGACAACCTCTCTACCCACCTGGATGGGAAAGGTTCAAGTCCTAGAGCCAAGTTTTTTCCCCTGCACGCGACCCTCACTCTAGGATACGCACCCTCTGCACGTAATTTGGTAATTGTACTTGTATACGATGAGATAATCAGGATTAACGCAGGCAGCTCACCGCTGTCCAGACGTGATGGCAGCCAATCATCCTGAGCTAAAGCCAGCCTGGGGAGCCTGACCTCCCACGTCTGCCTTTTAGCAGTTGGTGGTATAGCGACAGGCAGTCCGCCAAAGATGAGACCCAAATTAATAACCAAACGTGCTGCTCTTAGCGTGATATCCCAGTGGTTTCTCTTTAGTTCTGCTTACGCTCTTTTCTAAACAATGGAGACTAAGCTGCCAAAAAGCCTTCTGTTGGAGTAACTTTGTACATGCAAGTGTACAGAGTTAAACCAATCTAAGTGAAGAGGCTTCAATAATTGTAAGTTTTCTGGGCCAAAACTCTTTAATTTGCCTTATGCCCATTGCCTCATCGTGTCTCTGAACTTAAAAAGGGATCTATGGCATAGACAACGAAGTAACTTCCACTGAGGAATAAAACTGCCAGAGATCCGTAACAGAAAAAAAATATGGGGTTTAAGGACTGTAAAGTTTTTTATCTTCATTTTTCTGAGATTGAGAAATGCCGATATCATACAGGAGCCCAAGCAGAGGCCAGGGGATGGAAGAGGTGGGAAGAAGAATAAATATGGCAAAGGACAAACCACACATTTGTGGCAACTATGATAAAGGATAGTGGCTGAACAGACAGTCACTAACATCTTACAGCACCCTCTTCTGAATCTGACTCATGGGGGACAGTTACTGGATTAAGCCAAAACCATACTCCCTCTCGTCTCTGGAGACTGGCTGATCATTTCTCTCTGATATTCTCCAATACCACCATCGTGCACAACCAGAGTACACCAGAATGTAAGATTTGCCAGACATCCCTATTTACTTAGCTGGCTGTCGAGTCAGCAGCATAATCCTGACCGCAAATACGCCTGACAACTTGCACTCCTAAAATCCTTGTTGCCATGTAGAACTGCTGCTCCTTCAGGAATCAAGCATAAAATCATTACGCATGGCATTGGATGGACTCAGAATATATTAACATATTTCAGCCACTTAGCAAGTTCATTCGTTCAGCGAGCAAATAACAGAAGCTGATAGCTGCATATTTTAAAACCAAGACTAATTTTATACTAAACATGAACATCTTTCTCCAGCTATTTATATTCTGTAGAACAGCTTTAGCATTATCTAGTAATTCTAAGTTTAACAGATAGTGACAGCTGCTGTCTAAGCAAGAAAATAAAACAATGCTGTCAAGTTAATTACTTTTAAATGTGATGAATTATTATTACATTCAGACTAAACCATTTAAATGGTAGACAGGATCAGCACTCAGGGAAAGATTATATTGGTAGGGATGCATTTAAAAAATAGTCCCGTTTATCTTTTATCCGTTGTATTAGAGCAGTATTTTAACTTCTTTCAGATTCAAAGGTCTAACTTCTTTCAGGTTGTTAATGCAGTACCACTACTTGTCAGGGATGCAAAAGAAAACGAGACCGGTCTCACTCAACCTTGACAAGGCGGATACAGGCACTGAAAAGTTTTTCTCTTCTAGCTGTTGTTGGTAGTACAAGGTACTTGCTCTGCAGCATCTGTAACCTACTGCTCGCACTAGAACAGAAAAGCAGTTTTCACTGGTGTGAAACAAAGTGAACATAATAATTACAGCCGATATTAACACCTTATAAATCTTAGGTCATCATCCTGATGACCTGCATAAAGAGCTACCTAAGATGGACTTCCCTGGATTCCCAACTAAAATCAATGCCTTTGGGCAGACAGAGATTCTATACAAAGAAAATTAACCTCAGGAACCTAAGAAAACATCTCAAGTTCACTGGAATAACTACTGTTTGGGGGATCAAGACTCCCATCTTGTACAAAACAAAGGCTACATCTAAAAAGTAATCCCAGCTCTGCTTCTGTAACTAGCTTGGATTTTATGAGGTGGATCAGTACGAAAAATTCCCAAAATAAACACATCGCATTTAATGACTGAATTTTTGGTGCTGAGAAAATACCGTGCTGCGACGATGGGGGTTTCGTTTTTAAGTTATGAGTCATGATAAGCAGATGCCTGTTTGCTGCTGCTGCTGTTTTTTTTAAAATCACCAGGTAGCAACTTCTTCTGTCAAAAATATTTGAGCAGGTAGACCACCGTTTTCATACCTCGTTTTCAAAGCTCAGAATATTTACATTCCTCCAAAACAGTCCATCCAGAGGAGAGCCTTTACACCCCTTCTGGTTATTTCTGTAACTTGCTTTTTTGGTAGGCCACACAAAACGTACAAACCTTTGAGGATTCACTTATCTTGTGTGGCCGGCAAATCCTGGTTTGCCTGGTTCCCTCCATGACAGGCTGATCCGCAGTACTTCTGGAACAAAAGCAGAGAAAGATGTTAGCAGCACACCAACCCTTTCAGACTGCTGAAAAACACGTTGCACTGAATAAGGAACACAATTAAGAAGACCCGCACACGTTAACCTGCAGTTTGAAAATGTCTGAGTTAATTTATTTTGTTTTTTCCCCCGCTCCCTGATGTGGTTTTCTCCTGCTGTTAATGCTTGGTTGTGTCAACAAGCCGGGCGGACGCTAGGGAACAGCCAAGGACCAGCGCGTCTGCTACCGACGGCGAGTTATTTACTTACTGCCAGCTCTCGCTGCGGCCGCCGGAGGTAAAACCGTCCCGTTTTCATTGCCGGCACCACCGCGCTTTGGGCCCCCAACCCTTCACGGGGCAGGTGCCACCCGGGCGGCGGGGCAGCGCCTCGGCCC
>NW_008825558.1:3996485-3999542 GCF_000699105.1 Pygoscelis adeliae | reverse complement strand
CGCCCCTTCCCCGGGAGGGCTCGGGGCCTTTCCCTGCCGCAGGCCGGGCCGGGGATGATGCTGGCAGGGTGAGGAGCGCACGGCCTGGGCGCAAAGCCCGGCTGGCATCCGTGGCGGCACAGCCAAGGCCATCGCTACGTCTGTCTCGGGGGCGTTTGTTACAGCGAGCGCGGGATACTTGGCGGTGTTAATTTGTAAAGCACTGATAAACTGTTCAGAGTGGGGGCGTGTGCGTGTGCATTAAGGTACAGCGAGAAGCCCGGTCACCACCTCATCTTGCTTACCTGGACATGAAACTATCTGACCTCAAAAATGCCTAGCCTGCAACTGGTACCTCTTCAGCAGTGCATGCTGCTGTAGGGCTCTTCCTCATGGACTAGGGCACAGGAGGCTTAAAAGTTAATAAAAACCACCGTGGTGAACAGCAGGGCTGACGGTACACCTCCTTCAGGGATGAAGTAAGAAGCAAAGACTTTGCATGCAGACCCCCCCGAGTCCCATTTCCATGCAATGGTCTTCACTAAAACGCTACAAGTGAAAAAGCCCCTTTATTAATCCAGCACTCCTGGGTATCTTTCAGAGGTTATCGTCAGGACAGCAGAAGCCAGCAAGATTGCGTCTGCATCCAAGCTCCATCCGCTCTCACCAAGGACAGCCCGGCTTGGACATGCGTCCCACATGGCGACGGGGCAGTTGGCCCTGGCAGAAGACGATGTGTGCAGTGTGGAGCAGCCACATTTTAAACAAGGGGAGTGTGCCAGGGCTGCCTGGGATGTTAGCACCTTCACCTACCCCAGCTGTCATCCAGCCCTCCACTGCAGGTAACTCCTGCGGCGCTGGGGCAGTAGCATCTGGCCGGCTGCGTCTGTTCTTCACCCACCCCAGAGAAACCGGAGATGATGATGGGTTTCTACTAATCTAATCGATCATTGAGTCTGAAGACGAGAAGCATTTTTACTAGCTTTGGTCTCTCCTGTAGCCTCTGTGACCACGGGGACCCAGGATGAAGACCTTCAATTCCTGGACTATCCGAGTAAAAAACCTACTTTGCTGACAACCCTAATGCTAACTGCGACCCGTAAATTCACAGCAGCCTCTTCCTGAAAGAGGGTATTATTCTCTCCATTATTTTCTCTGCTCCTGTGCAGAAAAGACACAGATGGAGAAGCAGGATTGGGGATAGCCATACAGAAAGATCAGAAAAGAAGCAAAAAGGTGTGATGGCAAAGAGCCACAGGAGCAAGGCACTAGCAATGTATCTCAGGAGAACAGCTAAGCCTCCTGGGGGACCATGGCTGTGCAGACCATCCTGTTTGCTCAGCTCCCTCCACATATTCCGAGACCCTTACTGAGCTTCATTAGTACAGTCTAGAGAGCTGAAGGTCAGTCCAGATATCCAAGACTTCATGCTTGCTGGAGATGTTTTTTTACAGGAAGTCCGTAAAGTCCTCTTTTAAGTCTTTTCACTTTTTCTGTTGTCTGTGCTGCCTCTCCGAGGACTCCTGTGAGGTAGACAGATGCTCCCGCCAGGCTAGTGACATCTTCCTGCACAGGAAGAAAAGACCCATGTGCGGAAGGCGGGGGGCTCAAAACTCCCATATGAAAAGCAAATCAGAGCTCACCGAAGCCAGAAAAGTAGGTATTTTCCCCTCTCCAGTTACAGCCTGATGAAACTGAGCACAATATTTATTCCTCCATGCGTTAAAAGAAAAAAAACGTGAAAATGTGTCCAAGGCAAGGAAGGGAAGCAAAGAGAAGAGGTTTGGTCCCAGGAGGAAGGCATGCATTTCTGAGGTTTGCATCTGGCACTTAAAAGCGTGAGGCATGAAGTCCCTAATGATTATAATTCAAACACTCCAGCCACTGGGTCGCGGAGACCTAAACTAGGTTGAGGTTTTCTCCTTCTAAGGGAAGTGACGTTTCAGTCACCCACCTCTCCCCTAGGAAACATCAGGAGCTGAGGAACAAGCGTGAAGAGACAAGGACGACCAGCAGTTCTTACAGGTATAAACAACAGCAAGGTAGTGCCAAAGGATGATAAATGCAGACTACGGGAAAAAAAATTATGAGCAGATAATGGTCAGCATAAAGGCTTTTAAAAAAGAAAAAGTGTTCCTAAAGACAGTTCCAAAAGAAAATCGATAGAAATTCAGACCTATTAATGTGTGATTATATTATCTTCTGGAGCCTGCAGCCTACAGAGAGGCTGTGATTCACCCAGATGCCGTGTCCTACACTTGTACTGACTTCAGGAATATCTCTCTCTTCCCTATGACCTCATCTACACCACAGAGATGCACTGCAGCAATACGCTCATGGTTTGGGCCCTGGTGCTCCAGGGAACCTCACGTCACTCAGGACTCTCTCTGGAAGAAGCTTCGTGCAGGATTAGGGCTTCATACTGTATGGCGGTAAATGATGTGCCTCACAATTAACACATGCTCCGCCGATCTTGTTCCTCGAGATGTCTGGAAACACTGAGTAACTGTACGTGGTAAGGAGGTTTCTTACTGTTCAGACTTCACATTTACAACGTACTGACGTGAAATAAATAATTAACATCCCACTGCAAACTTTAAAAGAAACAAAATGTGATACTTTTTATCACAGAATGTAGCTTTTATTAAAGTTGCAATATCCAACCCCCCAGGTTTAGGGTAGAAGCCTACTAACACGTACAAGGACTGGCTTTTAGAACTCCGGTCCTTGGGCACAACAACATCTGGCGACACTTCTTGCAGGCTGCGTTCTGCAAAGCAAAGGGCCCGTCTCTCTGCGGACATAGGACCGAAGCGTAATCTGACAGACAACCCTTATCCTTTTGCCTAAAAACCAGCATCTCTCATTAGCGTATTGGTTCGGGTTAGAGTGTGGGGTTTTAATTTGCAGTGCTGGAAGCGCAGCCCTGTAGGGGGAGATCGCTCCATCTGAAACGGGGTAAAACACACACACAGGCGCGCACACGCACACACACACACACGCACACACACACACACACACGCACAGGCACCCAGCGCTGCACACACACCTGAAGCGGCAGGGAGCCGCCCCCCCCCG
>NW_008825558.1:3955823-3995598 GCF_000699105.1 Pygoscelis adeliae | reverse complement strand
CACACACACACACACATTTTTTTTGACAAGGAGGCGTGCAGGGAGGCGTACAACCTCGTCAGGGACGATGCCACCGAGGTGAACTGGTAGGTGGCCGCCGGCATCTCCCGGACAGGCACCGGTGCTCTGTGATTCCCCTTCTCCTCGCCCCCCTCGCGAAAGGGCGGCTTTTATAGCCCTTATTCTCCTTCTCCTCTTCCCCCCTTCCTAAAGGATGTGTTTTTACAATACATTCTTCCCCATCTCCTCTCTTCCTTTCCCAAAGGCTGACTGTTAAATATATTATTCGCCTTCCCTTTCCCCCATTCCGAAGGATGACTTTTAAATGTATTATTCCCCTTCTCTTTTCCCTTTCCCAAAGGGTGACTTTTAAATACAATGGTTCCACAATCGTCCCTGGAGACCAAGGGGTAGACTATGAAACCTTTAAAAGGAAGTGCACAGGTAAGCTCCGTCTTGATTGCTCTGGCACCTTACCGGGTGTGCTTGCACCTTACCGGGTGCCCGCTGCAAGGGGGGAAAGGACGGGAGGAAACTTGGGTGAACGGGAATCAGCGCTGCTGCTGCTGCTTCCCCGTCTTTGCCCTGTCCTGCATGATCGGGTTTCCAGCCGCCGCAGAGTGCAACTCGCTGAGGTCCGTAGTCCAGCCGGTCCTTTGTCTCACCCTTAGACTTAAGGTCCTTCGGGCTTTCCCCCCCCTTTGCACAGTTTTTCATTGCTTGTCGGTTACGAACAAGGTAAAACGCTTGATTAGCAACGGTCTCCTTGTTTAGCATTGCAGTTTCAAAGCACTGCTGAAGAGCAAAGACAACTCAATTTTTGTGGCTAGAAAGATGCAGTCATACAGATCGTTTTGCAATAGAATTCTTCTGTAAATTGTATTCATAGCGCTAAAGTAACTGCAGTTAGAAGGCTTGCTCGGATTTTTTAAGAACATGAAACCCGAGAAGAGAGTGGTTATGCCAAAGATTGGCTCAAACAATACAGCACTGAAAACAATCGTGTTTGTGGCGTTGCACAACCGCAACAGTTGCGGCTGTAGGTTTAAACGTGGCAGTTGATTGTTTAACTGTTGGTTGTAGAACATTAACAGGAGAAACAAAGCCTGGGGAAAATGAAAATAAATTGAGGAATATTTAACTTCATCTGATCTTAACTTTTGATGTGTTTTACAAAAGCGGGCTTTGATTTCTCCCAAAATAACGTACAGGGGGAAATTGTATGGCTTTTCCTCCTATCTTGGCTGCTATTTAACAATGTCACCAAGTGACACGAGACATGAAGCATTTGTAACTAATGCTGGACTATAACAAAGTCTTCCTCACTCATCTAGTTACTCTACAATCAAGTATTATGGTTAACCTGTAGTTTTAGAATTACGTATGTGTACTGCGAAGGAATTGTGTATTGAGCAGTCTCTCCCTTCTCAAGGTGGGGCGAGTCCCGGAGGCACTGTAGTCAGAGTCCCACAGCTATTGAAACGCCAGTCCCTGTCCAAATTGGTCTGTCAAGTCCTAGGGCTTGGCTGTGTTTTACTGAGTTGGAGGGGAGAACTTCCAGTAACTTAAACGAGGGCAGGACTGGTCTGATCAGTCAATAAATATCACAGGAGGAAAATACGTTTTAGTCCTTGGAAAGCAGCCACTAAATCAAGGCGGTTTAGACTGCTCTGCTACGACATTTGCAGTGGGGTCTTACTAGGATTAACACGGCTACTTGTTTCCGGCTGTCCTTGAGACCCTTGCAGGAAAATTCTCAAAACCGAAAAGAATCCTCTTTGTAGTCGGTGTCAGAAGAGCTCATAACTCTCTACTGCAAGAACTCCTTCCCACTCAACTCTTCTTAATGGGCAACATAAGGAAAAAAGCAATTACCTGGCACATGGGGAAACCCAGGGCTCGGCACTGCTGAAGTTCGTGCCAATGCTATCTAAAGGGTTAGTAGTTTTCTTGGGAGGTCAACAGCTTCCGTATCCGAGTACCATGTTCTCTGTCTCCTCTTGTGGCCGACATAACTCAGTGTCTCCATCTCCAGACATCTGAAGCTTGCAGAGAAACCTTCCCCATTTATTTTCTCTCCTTGTTTTTAGAGAGTCCATCTCTTTTTTTGTCTGAACTGATTTTTAATATTTTGTCTGGAGTGGCACCCGCTCAAGACCAGTTCTCATCTTCCCTTCTGTAGCAAAGGGAATACTTTTATCCAGTGGCTAAGCAGGCAGAGGGGCTTTGGCAGAGAGCAGGCACGGGCTGGGCTGGGTAGGATGCGTATAACAACTAATGGAGGCACATATTGCACTTTGGAATATGGCCAGTTTTGTTTTCTTGCCATCATTTGCATGTGCCAAATCCTTACTTATAAACAGGGTATTAAAACAGACCAAGTTTAAGGAAACCTTGTTTTATACCAGCAAAGTACCAAGCTGGCCGCAATACTGAAGCATTTTTACAGCAAACAGGAAATTTTGTATATTTTAGGCAGAGGCACGGTAAGGGAAGAGTTAAATAAAGGGCATCTGTGGGGTAGACTGTGGCCTATCGTTAGCCTTTAATGTGGAGTTAAATCCCTTATAGCTGCTCCATTGCTCCCTTTCCCTCTTCCTCCTTTCCCTCTTCCTTCACATGCACCTGGTATGGGCTGCTCCTTGGCAGACCAGGGGCAAGAGGTTGTCCTCAAACCTACCTCTGGAGCACAGCTGTCGGAGACTTCAAGAACTAGGCAAATTCAGGTACCGGGTTCTTGGCTAAGTGCTAGAAAGGATCTTCCTCCACCCACGAATTACGGTGCAGCAGTTGGGGAAACAAGAGATGCAAGTTTCAGTGCCTCCATCTGTGCAGCAGCCCTTTGCCTGGACCACTAGACGTAGTCAGAAAAGAAGGCTCGTGCCAGCAGTGAAGTTAGAGCTTTCCTTCCCGTCTGGAAGAAAGGTGCCAAATGTTACTACAAAGTAGAGCTGGTTGGAATATTTCTACTGAAACAGCATCAGTAAAAAAGAGTAGGAAGGGATGGGAAGAGCTGCTAAATATTACTCCTTCCTGTTGCTACGTCTCTTCCCTCCTGGTCCACACCCCATCTCCTTCTACATTTTGCTGGAGGGGAGAAGAGCTACTATCAACGCAAACGGTTTTGGAAAATGTGATTAAAAGATTTAAAAAACTGGCATCAGAATAAACTTCCTTCCTTGTTTTGAATTCCTGTTTTGTGAAAAACACTGCCCTGAAAGCCACAAAGTGCTGCAGCTGCCTCTGGTAGAGGCTGAGCATAATTTGGTGGCTGAAGGTGAGAGCTGGAGCTGGAATTGAAAACCCTAGCGTGCAAAGTGTCACCAAGCCCCTCGTCAGAGCTTGCTCTGTTCTACTTTCTGCACCATCTATTTCAGTGCTGCTCTGAGTGGCAAACATCTGTGTCCCCTGCTTTCTTTAATAACCATTCTTATTAAAAGCACCTTCAGCATGCGGTATGTATTGCTTCCCTCCAGGGCATTAAATTACAGAGCAGGCGGTGTCAGTGTGTGCTAATTCATGTGGCTCTGAGACCAAGAAGGTCTTTTGTACCAGTTTGGAAGACATTGGTCTGTGGTGGATAGCCTGCCTTGTGCAACGACAGAGTTAGGAAGGGCTGGAGGGGGTTGTTGGTAGCAGGGTTGTGTTTTTGCTTTTTCTTCCCCCCATACAGAACCCTTTTCATGTAGACCATGGCCCAACCCATTACCGATCCTGCAAACCTCCTCGGGGAACGAGAGTGGTTGAGGACAAAAGCGAAAGCAAGAAACTGAAATTGCTTCTTTTAATGGAAGTAGCAGTTCAAAAAGACCATGTTAGAAACCGTCTCTCTGGCAACGCTCTGTGGGCTGCCATTGAAGGAACACACGGCAGACCGAGATGCTGAGCTCCTGGGGCAGTGAGGCCCGTGCCCTGAGCCAGGAACTGCTGCTGCACCCGGTCTACCTTGTGCAGGTTTCACTACTCTCACGGCTCTACTCTCAGATATGCACTGCACATCACACCTACATGTTACATATCCTGGGGCGGAGGCTTTTTCTTCCTAAGCTCTTTACTAAGCTTTGTGTACTAGCAGAAAAGTTTAAGGAACTGCAGAATCAAACTATCATCCTTTTCCCATCCCACTGTCTGGGGACAGCAATTGCCACTCTTAAAGGAAGAAAACACGGTAAGAAAAGCTTCTTCGGTGCCCTTTTGTTCAGGGTCCCGAGATCATGCTGCAAACACAGCCTGAACCCTGGACTTTTGCATATCAGTTTCTGTCATGCTGTTGCTGTCAAGGTCTGTGTCAGGCCACAAGATGACTCAAACACTTTGGCTGGGATGTAGTAGACTCTGCTTTAGTCTCGGGCAGTAGTCTTCTCTGTCCTCCAAGGACCAGCCTCGGATGTGTGAACACCTCTCCTCAGCCTATCCCAAAGTAAAGTCAAGGAGGTTGGTTTAAAGGGCTGGTACAGTAAAGTCCTTATATGATTAGGAGGTGGCCGCTGGTGGCACTTCCTCTTGCAGTCCTGCGTAATGACCAACGTACACGACTGTATTGGCCTTCGACCCAAGAGTCTGGAGACCAAAGCTGAGGACATTAATTGTGTCAGGGTCATTAAACACACGGTGTAGACACCCCCTGTGTCTTCTGGCTAAGGACTGTTTTGGTTGGGCTTAACAGCACAGATTACCTCTGCGTTAAACAAGGACTTAATTCAAGGGTTTTGATCCATTTTACTTCACAGTTACAGCTCTTGCCTCTGCAGATGGCATGGATCCAGATGTAGCATTAATTCCGTGTTTAGTAGTACGTGCCATCAGTACACTTTAAAAAAAAACAGCTGAGTTGGTGGATTTGAAGCCAGAAACACAGATAAGAGTTGAAGGTTATTGTATGGAAGGATGTGAAGGCTCTTGGGGGTTGTTGTTGTTTTTAATTTCAAGGTCTCATAACTGGGCTGGTGATGCAGTTGCTGAGAAAGGTAGAATGACATACAACTGAGATACTGAACTGTAAGTCCGGTTAAAAACATCCGCTTAAACTTTTGTGTGTGTCAGTAATACCTGACTGCACCGGACAGCTTGCTTCAGTTTCTGTATTACAAAGCAGCAGAGCATTGCATTGTGTCTGTCTGTAGTATACTTTAATTTTTTTAAAGTGTGTATTCTGCCATTTAGGTAATGGAGAGGTCGGAAGACTGTGTTTCCCCCCCATGCCACATGTGAACAGTTGTTTTTCAATGCATCTCTGACAAAAGAAATAATGAGCCTTTTATTTGGAAAGCCCCAGTCCAGATAAATAATTGCAATGACAGCATGAAATGGGATAGTTATTTGCGTGTCTGAAAAGATGAAACCAAAACCACACTTGTGCATTCAGCATAAGGAAGAACTGAAAATCTTTGGTCTCAAATAAATATGCTATAAAATAATTTCTGGTTGACATAAAATATTAGGAAGAAAATAGAAATAGAATTGGCTCCTAAGACAAATGCAAACTCTTTTGGGCTTGTGACAATTGTCCTATAAAGCCTGGCCTGCATATAAAATTTAGGAGCTAAGAGTTGAGAGATCACCAAGATTATGTTGCCACCTTAGGTTGTAGGAAAGATTTGTAAAAATGCACGAGGACATATAATGAGATAGGTGCTTCTCTGTATTTGGCTACATCTTAAGTTGCTAAAATGGGCTTTGTAAATCAGTCTCCTACTGCTTTCGTTTTTCCTCTTTAATGTTCACCTTGCCTGCTTTCCCTTAACATCTATTTAAAGGAAGACCTGGGGCCATGGCTGGCTTACGGGAATTTCACGCTGTCTTTGCAGCGTTTCCCGGCCCCTGTGCCCTCCCTGCTTGCTGTGAAAGTCCTGCTCTTGGGAGGGTCAGCCGAAACAGCATGCGTTCGACAGCGATCTCCTGGCTGCCAGCTGGAGCTGTGGCTTCGACTGTCCCTTGCAATGGACAGGAGGTTGTTCTAGGGAATATTCTCATTAATTTTTGTGGGAGTAACTCATTAGGTCGAGTTCTGCACTGAAATAGTAACTCCCTTCATTCAGTTTAGTTTTGTGATGCTTAATGAAAATAGCATGGCTGTGGGCCTGCATTTTACCATCCTGTGCTAGGCATAAGAGCAGGTAAAGAAGAGTTACATCTTTTGTATGCCCCTGGTTTTGGGGCCTGCCTGGCCCTTACTTCTGGCCAACTAACGCAACCGTTTCTTCCTTCAGGGAAGGGTAACAAAGATTAGCTGGATCCCCTGTTTCCTCCCACTCTGCTGTCCAGTATATACCCAGGTCAGGAGAGAGACCAATACAGGACCACTGTCACTGGGGTAGCAGCAACGCATTCTCATGAAATGCTGCTGGTGGCTTCACTGGACCAGAGAAAGCTGGAGAAGTCAGTGTGGGGTCATCCTCCCCCCGCACTTGCGTCCCGCGTACCCTGTACTCACGTCAGCCACCCCGGGTTACATGGGTGAGGTTGGTGCCCCGGCTACAGCATGCCCTGTGGTTATGGTCCTGAGGTCAAACATTTTGTATTTGTATCAGATGACTTAATGAACGTGTCTGCATGGTGCAAGGCAGCATTGCATCGGAGATATATGGGCTTCAACAGAGGGTTAAAGAGGGAAAACATAGTACCGTAAGAGGTAGGGAGGATTTTCTGTCTGCACTTCTAGCCACATGACTACAGGGGTGACTGAAGAGGTGGAAAATGGACAACTTAATCTAACATGAATCCAACTGAAACAAACAAAATGAATCCTTCATGAAACTTGTCCCATGCCATCAGTAATTCATTGTTGGACAGAACACAGAAGCAGATCATTCCATCAGCTGCCTTGCTGTCTGTGGCCTTGATTTAACAGGCAGGTGAAGCTGGGTAGCAGTGGCCTTATCTTGGCATGTCTCTGGCTTGGCCATTCAGAGCCGTAAGACTAAGAACCATGAAGCTTTTGACAGCGTATTTCTTTCCTGCAGCTATTATCTTTTACTGATGAGTCAGTGCATTTTAATCTAATGGGGAATTTTTTAGAACAGTTGAACCAAAGGGCTTGAGTGGATGAAAAAGAGGAGAATACCATCAAGGAAATCTCTGCAGCTTGGCATCGAGCTTTGTTGACAGCCAAGGGCAGCTTAATCGGTATATTTGGAAAATCCTGCCTACTGATAAGTAAGGGGTTTGGAGAAAAATACTAAGTGATGCTCATTAAGGCATTCATTTTACTTTTCATTGTTTGTATAGCCCTATTGTCTTGCTGTACAATTGTAGTTAAAGGAGTAGTGATATTAGTAGGAATTAATGTTGTTAATTTCTGCTTTGTAACTTGTGAGATCTTCTCAAATAAAGCTGCTATTTCCATTCTACCCAGATCTATTATTTGCTTCTCTCTGCCCTGAAATTCATGGCTTAGTGACTAGGAAGGTGGTTGCACAGAGCTAGGCAGGATTTCCTCTTTCAGAGGAAACCTACTGTCTCCCTATCATTTGTTAGGCTCCCCCACACACCCAGCAATTCCTAAAACCACTGTAAGTGGTTTTGTGTGAAAAGGGGTGTGGGGGGATGTGAGGGGGGTGGATATTAATGCCTTGAGATTTCTAGGGGAGTTGGCACTGATGGAACTGATGACTTCCAGCAGAGCAAGGTGATCTGGTAGGGTAGAACCGCTTAACTGTGAAAGAGGAAATCTGGGAGTATAAAAGAACTTGTGTTTTGATCCCGTTATCATTCTGAACATGCTTCAGACTAACTGTGAAACTCAACCACTTCTGCTCAGGGATTTTGACCTGCAGTTGGAGGGGCACATAGCCAGGCTGAACTAGTGCTAAAAATCTCCACGTCTGTCCCTGTTGCCCTTTTAGGAAGAGATGTGTTAATTGCTAAGGGCTCCAACTCACATGCCCTCTTGGCTTTATCTGCAGCTGCTGAAATGCTCCTCAGCTGCTGCAATTCACAGACTGGCACATCAACTTAAAGCATCACATATTGGTAGTTTATATTAAATACACCGGACTGAAAAGTGGCAGCTGAAGAGCCTGTTCTGCCTGCTGTGGGGATACAACCTCCATGGGGAGGTAGGAGGAGAAAGCACGCAGCTCGGGTGTAACCTTTCAAGCCCCCACAGGTAAACCTGCCCCAGGTAAATTCTGCCCAAGATAGTGACTCAGAGTCCCACAGCTAACCTCAGTCGCTCATTAAACTTACTGTGACTTAACATGATGAAGAAAGAGGTGCTCATAGTCACTGAGTAGTAGGTGGTCTAATAGATAAAAGCCCATGTGGAATTGCTGGGTTTGGCTCTCTTCGGTGCCACTGATCAAGCTGCTTTCAGACAGGAGGGGAAAGCACTCAAACTCTTCTGCTGAGAAGCAAATCCTGCTGCTGCCAATGATCTGTGGGCTCATGTCAAATTAAAGTTCATGCTGACAGATAAATTCCTTCAACCTCCTTTCTACGTTGCTATGAAAAAGCATTGCAGAAAAACGTGGAATTCTTCACATTCATTATATTTTTGCATTCTCTTTATTATAAAGGGGCATATTCCAAAGCAGTCTTCAGGATCTGTAACAGCCTTTGGTAGAAGGGGCAGGGGTGAAAAACCTACATACTCAAGGTGGAAAGTGATGGGTCCATGGGAAGGGCTGTGACACGGTTACAGTATAGTAGGGGCCAGGACTTGATGACATTAAAGTGCCTTCAGCACTGTGTTCCCATAGGAACCACAGTACAATTCTTAGCAGAGCGTGGCCTCCTTTACTGTCAGATCTGGGAAAGCAAGGTTTTTTTTCATAGAACTGTTAATAGTAACGTTAGGGGATTTACTGTCTCTCTTCACCTTGGGTATTTCCTGGCTGTCGGTTCATTTATGGTTCTAATCAATCTTGGGAAGAGGATTTACTGTCAGAAACAGGAGTCTCTCTGTGCGTTTCTTGTACTTGCCAGTAATAGGGTATCTGAGAGAAGTTTTGTTTGCCTGCACTGTCAGTACATGACTCTTACTCTCCTTCCAAAGGTCCATGTGGATTTTTCTTTTGAGTAAGATCTCTTTTTCTTTGTTTCAAATTTGAAATCTTTAGAGGAGTTTGTTTTAAACACTGTACTGGCTCACCCCCCTCCCCCCAAAAAACATTTTCCATTTTTCCCCAGTAGTCCTCTATCAGTGACAAAAAAGTACATAGAGAACAAAACAGGGAGAGCATAAGTGGGTTTTTTCCAGACTTAAAAACTTCTTATCTTTTATCTAGGGGAAGTTGTCTTTACTCACACTTTGGCAAAACAAAGTGTTAAAGAAGCTCTGAGATCTGTCAGCTTTCAGAGAAAATCCCACTTTTTTGCATTGATTTCTTAGCAGCTTATTTTCTGAGGAGGAGCAATTTCGAGGTGCTTCTCCCCTATCCCCGGAGCTCCTGGGGCTGTCCTGACCGTTCATGGAGCATGCTGTAATGGATCCAAGGATGGGGATGTTGGCAAGTGTTACTCCACCTGGAGCCTGCGTTTTCACCTGGCAGTAGTCAAGATGGCAAAAAACTATAAAACACGTTGAACTGGTCACAACAAGCGTAACCGGGATTAACATGATTCTTTACAAACAGCAAGTTTGTTCTTCTATTTTGAGTCAACTCATTTCATTTAAAAGGTCTTGAGTGACCTGTAACAGATGAAGTAGCTATGATTAGGTATATTCCACGATTGCACAACTGTCCATCTGCTCTGCTTTTCTGCACAATCCTGGTTGAAGGCTCCAGTATCACGCATGCCACCGAGGCTGGGGATATGAGTGAATGGTATCGCACGCTTTCTAAGAGCCTGTGATCATGAAGGCGTCCATCTGCCTTGGTTGATGAGTCACCCTGCAATGAAGGAACGAACTCTTCGAGACAAGGAGTTTACAAGGTTTTTACACGTGGCCAGACTAAATAACTCGTCTGGTGCAATATAGCAGAAACCAGCTGTGAAACAAAGATCAGAACAGTTTTAAAATCCAAGGCCTTTGGAAGGAGTAGAAAAGCACATCTGGGGAAGTAATTGCAGATTTTTCTTTTGCTCCTTCTTCTCCCCTCCTTCTTGTAAACTCATACCACGAGTGAGCCAGAAATGTTGCTGAAAGGAAGGAAAGGATCAGATTTGCACAATGGCCAGTTTCTGGGTATATGTTATAAAATGTGACCGTAATCCTGCTATCCTGTAAGAAAGAGATGCTGGGAAATCACTTTCTTCTCTACTTGACCAGTGACCTGCAGATGAATGATCGGGCTGAATGTAGCTGGGGTTGGCTCTGTGCTCTTGAGCTGCCTGTTGACTGTATTTTAGACATTTCCAAACTCACTAGCAGCACACCAATGTGGTGTAGGGTGGGCGGCACAGCCAGATTCCTCCCAGTAACTCAGAGCACCCCAGGAAAGTCAGACCCAACCCTGGCAAAGTGCACCTTGCAAGTGAAGGGCACGTGAGCAGAGCCCCTGTATTGCCCTGTTAATCCAGAATGATGCTATTGTAACACAGGATCAGTGCCTTGACTTGGTCTTTAAGTTGAGAGCAATAGTCTCACCCTGGAAAATGGCAAGGCAAGGATGTTTCTGTTTTCAATCACTTTACCCTTGTTGCTCTGTCTCTCCAGATGATGTTCGATTGTTCGGCTTTGTCCGATTCACCACCGGCGATGCCATGAGCAAGCGAGTCAAGTTTGCCCTCATCACTTGGATTGGAGAGGATGTCAGTGGCCTGCAGAGAGCCAAAACTGGGACCGACAAGACTCTGGTCAAAGAAGTAGTACAGGTAACCTCTTCCTTCTGCTTCTAACCACCAGTTCTCATCGCCTTTAGCTCTAAAAACACCAGCAGGAGGTAAGAGAGGGGGAAGGATCGGATCATCCTTCAACTTAGTAGTTAATCCTTTAAAAAGAAGATGGTTTCCTACTGCCTGTCTTCCTACTAGGAAGACTTAACATCTGCCCTTTGAGCACTCAGGCATAAAGAAGCACCTCTGAGCTTAAGGCTGTCTTAAGTATCTCATGAAGAGGGAATACATGCACTCCCCTCCTTGTCACCATTAAGATGTTTCCCATGTCCTTCCTTGATATGGAAATAACATAATACTGAATGGTAGAGAACAAGGCAGTGTTGTGTTAAGCAGGTAAAATTAAACAGAAAACCCCACGCCCTTGTTTAAACTTTTCTCTTGAGGCCTTTTGTCTCAGCACAATGAATTCGTGGACGTAATCAACTAAAGTCTGAAGTCCCTATCAGTACCAATTAACTAACAGCTCTTAATAGCTAACTAGATTTGTATAGTCTTCTGTTTGGCTTTGGGCGTATCAGGGAAAAAGAGAACTGTGCTTAGTACACATCTTGGAAGGGCTTCACTTGAATTTTCCTGCCCCAGCTGAGCTTATCATTTAACTCTGTCAAGGCCTCCCAGGGCACTCTGAGCTGGGCTCACTCTGTTGGGCTCCAAGCTCAGTCCAAGCGAGTGAAAGGAAGCAACAGCCGTGAGAGAAGTGAATTGTGGAAGGCTGCAAAGAACTGCTGCCGAAAAGCTGACTTTAAGGGAGACGATGCTAACGTTTAGCATGTTTTCTCTGAAGAATTATTTAAAGCAAGATTAGCTCTTCCAATAAACCTAGGGCCAGCTCTCCAATGCCTGAGAAATGGTCTTTCTCACGTGTTTGGAGAACAGGCTGACCACTGAAACAATCTCCCTCAGTAATTGTGTTCTTGCCTATGTAAAGAAATCTCTCAATAGGACAATACGAAGGATGAGAATGAAGTCCTCCTCAATTCATTGGTAGTTTGTATGATACAGAAGATTATATTTAGATAAGAAGCATGAAGAATATAATAAATTCATAACCTTCCAGAAGATAAGCACTGGTGCTAAATCTTTCAAAACGACCACTACGCAGAGTGGTCCATTCTGAATAGAAACTTCTGTAATGACACCTGAGAGATAGGAAAGCAAATCTCTGTTCATGCAAAGCAGCTGAAACTGTGTAATTGTAGCTGAAGATGAAATTATAGAGTACTAATGAATGATTCATGCAAGAGTCACAAAGCCCAAGATTTTTTTTAAAATATGTTTAGACAACTTATTCCTGTTGAGTTGAATAGCATTCCTGAATGCTGTTCTAAGATCTGTCCCTCAGGTCTGTTACATACAATTTGCAATTTCACTTGTTTCATCTTTGATTAGTAGTCTGTATGAGTTAATAATCTGGTGGAACATTAACCATTCTTGGCTGTTACTTAAAAGGTTTCACATTCCAATTAATCTGTACTGAAATATGAAAACAATACAACTTGTGTTTAATACACTTTTATTGAGCAACCATGTCTATAACCCACTGTCCTGGTTTCGGCAGGGATAGAGTTAATTTTCTTCCTAGCAGCTGGTACAGTGCTGTGTTTTGGATTTAGTATGAGAATAATGTTGATAACACACCGATGTTTTCGTTGTTGCTAAGCAGTGCTTACACTAGTCAAGGACTTTTCAGCTTCTCCTGCCCTGCCAGCGAGAAGCTGGGAGGGGGCACGGCCAGGACAGCTGACCCCCACTGGCCAGAGGGGTATTCCATACTATACGACATCATGCTCAGTATATAAACTGGGGGAGTTGGCTGGCAGAGGAGTGACCACTGCTCGGGAATTGGTTGGGCCTTGGTCAGCAGGTGGTGAGCAACTGCATTGTGCATCACTTATTTTGTATATTCTTTTATCATTATTATTATTACTATTATTATTATTTTTCCTTCCTTTCCTGTCCTATTAAACTGTCTTTATCTCAACCCACAAATTTTACTTTTTTTTTTTTATTCTCTCCCCCGTCCCCCCCGGGGGGAGTGAGCAAACGGCTGTGTGGTGTTTAGCTGCCTGCCGGGTTAAACCACAACACCCACCCACTCCAAAGCATTTCTGAATGTAATGTCAGTGGTGATCTCCTTTCCATAAGACATTATCTTGACAACTCTTTTGAATAGTTCTACATGTGCAACTGAATCCCTCTGAGCCGGATGGGATAAAAGCAGAACTATTTTCTTTTTTTTTATGCATGTAACCTTGCAGATAATCTGTCAAAACAAAAGACGACAAGAAAGTCCAACTGAAATTTAGTGGAGGGAATTTATCCCAGAACTATTTCACTCTTACTAGTTCTCTTGACCTTCAAGTACATTCCCAGTCACCCCACTGCTTCTGTTTTTTACAGAGATTATTTGAGATGCAAGTTATACATAGAAAAATACAGTTGGTTGTTTGCTGTAATGATAAACTACAAATCTGACTCAGTGTTGGTTCACCATTTGGAATAAGCAGTACCCTAAAGTGGGAATTATTTTCTTTACAAACCCTGAAGAGAATCTAGGCTATTGATGCAGTTTGGCTCTCTGCAGTTTTAGTTGCGTGCATGGCCCATAGGTGCACTTACCCTGTGCGACATGGCTCTCCTTCCAAGGAAGTGTGGCACAAGGAGGCTTTTTGTACAGCAGATAACAGCATTGATTTTGTGATCTATAAAAGTGAGTGGTTGGGATTGTAGAACAACAGCTCTTCAGTCTGAGAAGCCCTCAGTAAAACTTGAAGGGCTCTCACTATCTTGTAATTTTTGCAAAAGCTAACTGTGGCTCTTTATTTAAGACCAAAGCTCCAGTGTGAGGGGAGGCCTGCTATATATTCTCTGCTACGTTGTAGATGCATTGATGAGCTACGGTTGAGCTCTGCTCAAAGCTGAACAAACGCCAATAAACGTTCTTCCGCTGAGACACTCAAAGTGAAAGACAGTCAGCTTGAATACTGCCTAGCAAGCAAAACCCACCACGTTGCATCTGTAGAATAAAGAGTGCTCACACATGGTGATTATTAACGGTGGCCTAGAAGCACCTGCCATAAGGAAAACATAAGGGACATTAACCGTTGAAGAGTAGATTATGGGCCTGTGAACAAAAGGATGAAATATCATAAAGCAAGGAAAGGAACTGGGTTGCCCTCGCTTTTGTATTCCTCCCTTGGAAGGGCGAGCAGGTGCTGTGAAGTCTATAGGGAGGTGGCTTGGGAAGCAGAGCTGATAGTCATCGGAGGAGGTTGCCAGAAAATCTCTCAGGAAGAAAGGACAATTGATTTTTAGCTGTAATAACTGTAAAATTACAGGGATGGTGCACTCATCTGGTGCAAATAGCCATAGTTCTCCTGATCTGTACTAGCTGCGAATCAGGTCTTCTTGCTTATTTGGGACTATCCTTATTACCGCTTTGATGTTGTTGGAAAATGGGGTTTGCATTTATTGTATTTATTTTGGATTGTAGAAAAATGCATTTTGCATTTAAGGAACATTCAGTAGCTTTGTTTCACAGCCATTTGTTTTCCATCCTTTCCTCTTTACCTCAGCTGGAAATCTTGGATCAAGCCTGTGACCTGGTCCAGGTGGTTCAGCTGAGAGCAGGTTAGAAGTAAAGCCAGGATGGGGAACAAGTATTTATCTATATCTTCTTAAGGGTGTAGCTAAGTACTAATGTGTGGAGACTTTCCTGTGTAAATGGAGACATGGAGTAAGGTGATGCAGTATCCCATCTTTTCTCCACTGAGCTTCTGTCTACGCCAAGGACAGACCTAGGGGTGGGGGGTAGTAGCACACAACATCCCGTGCTTTGCAGACCATTGCTTAAGATGTTTGGGAGTTCATTTCTGGGGTACAGTCTAAACCTAGATCTCGAAAGATCTAAACATAACAGCTGGGGAACTTTATGAAACAGTAAGCCAGGATGACTTAAACTACAAGGCTGCACCTATTTTGTCAGCAGCAGTAGCGTGTCTTACCTTGTGCACGTGGGTGAACTGGCAGATGCTTACAGTGAGCCACACATGCAGCAGACCCCACAGCATTTGTCCCCTCTGCACAGCTGCAGTTTGATCACAGTCATGCCAAGGTTGTACCCAGCTGCCGGTAGACACCAGCTGAACGGAAAGGCTTTGGGCATATTTTCTACTTGGCTAAAAAGCAGATCATCCAAAGCTGGTCTTAAACTCATGTTTCATGTCCCTGGCGGTAAGGATGGTTCTGCCTTTCACCTCCTTTATATGCACAAGCATTCAGCCTTAGTACAAATCCATCCAGGAGACTCGCTGTGCTCTGAGGGCCATTGTTTTGACCTGTTTTATTCCAGAGGCCCAGCAGAAACAGGTCGGTCAGCTTAAGCCCAGAAATCAAGGCTATTGTAAGCTGCTTGTCATGGCCAGGAGTGGCTGCCAGCATGAGGTTCAGTTCAGCCATAAAAATTCCTGCAAGGTGAAACCTGGCAGCTGTGGGTTTTAAGTAGAGGAGCGTCAGGCCTTCCAGTGAACAGCCCCGTTCACTTTGAGGAGAGGCAGAGGGATGATGTTACGGTGCTTTTCTTTGAGTAAGGACAAGCCCAGGCACAACGGTTGTGGGGCTGGAGTGGCAACTGGTGCTAAAGTGGTTCGGTTTTGATGTAAATGCCAAAGAACTGAAAACAGGACTTGGTTTCCCTCTGAGTGTTGCTTCCTCTCTGTCAAATTGTTTGTCTTCATGACTGCATTTCCTACCAGGAGATTTTTAACCCTTTATTAGGCAGCATGGACGTCTTTTTCCTGACGGGACTGAATTCCCCTGCAGGGCTGTCTCAGCAAAGGGACTACCCAACCTTTGCCAGTTTGTCTTATTTTCCATGAATTTTGGCTCTTCTCTGTTTTCTTCAGCACTCCTGCCCCCACAAAGTCATGTGCTCTATTATTTGCCTAAATCATATTCGGGGTAAAACAGCTCTGTTTCTGTGAGCAAATATTCATGGCATTTTATTCATTATTATTTTTGGTGAGGAATTTGACTGGCTTTAGTGATGTCAGCAAGTTTACTGAGTTCCTGCTTTGGAGCTCATGGCCAGATCATTTTTTGTTCAACTTTCTCTTTTCCTCTGGATTCCTCACTGCACTGATGCTGGTACCTCATGAGGGAGGACCCACTTACGGGGTTACTGTCCCTGGTCTTGGGACAGATACAACACATAGAACTCCATGTATGTGCATTAGGTTTCTCATGTTATTACAGTGCCCTAAACAGAAGATGGTTTAGTAGCTTTGTTAGAGGCAGTCAGAAAATCAAACTCATACGGTAACAGCTATGTCACAGTGGCTTTGAGACAGTCTTTCTCAGGAGGGTGAGTGAGATCCTTCTGGGAAGGCAAACAGAATTGTTCTTTTTGACTGTTTTTCCTATTCTGGTTTACTGTAATGACCATACCAAATGGATACAGATTTACAAGAACCCCTAGCCCTAGTGTAGAGAAAGTGGTAACTTTATAAATAACTTCAGGCCAGAATAAGCAGCTTGTCATCACCCCACGTCTGACACACAGCCCTGTGACTTTTCCAGTGGGATGCAGCACAGATAGGAAGAATTTGCAGATCAGCTGAAATGTAGTTCCCATTGCTGAGATGTGTTTGCCAGAGGTTTGGGCTGGCTTCTCCCAGTGGCTGGAACTGGTCCATGTAAAAATCGGCAAGGAGTAAATTTGAAGAGAGGGGTTTTGCTGATAGCTTGGACTCTGACAGCTGATCACAGGACCAGGTTTGGTGTAGCCAGAGTAGAGGGGAGGGCAGTGGTACTGTATTGCTATAGGCACTTGTCACTTCATAGCCCTCCTTGTACTCGGAGAAGCCCTGCTAGAACATACCTCTGCTGCAGCCATAGGACATATCCTTTCTTCCCCATGACTCCAGGTCTAGGACTCATACCATGCTGGAAAAGAAACATGGGAGATGCCATCTCCTCTGTACTGCATCTGACTGAAAATAAGTTGACCAGTGGATGGGAGTGGTGACGTTAAGCGCTGTGGAACTGAGGAGTTTGAACATCAGTGGAGGCTGCTGCAAGCCCCAATGTAAATAAAAACAGCAAGAAGCTGCTCAACTACCTGGCACCATCCCTAGCTGCTAACAACCTAAGTGTCTGTAGACGATACAAGGATTTTCCTTCTGGCTTCAGGCCTACCCATGCTGGGATTTATAAGGGCCTCTGCAGACCTTTTTGGTACAGTATCTGCACCAGACAGATTTTCCCTTGGCTGGCTTAGAGAAATTTTATAGCCCCATATGCTAAACATTCAGGGCCTGGAATAGGAAGAAAATCTACTCCACCTTTTTATTTCCCCCCATAAAGTTGTCTGGAAGAGAAAGGTTGGACTGAGCTTGCTGTACAAATTTCATGGTTCCCAGGGAGAGATGCAGGCTCACTTTTTGCAACCTGACCTGCATGGTTGGAGCCCTTTCTCTCTGTAGTGTCGCATGGAGGTTGACACAGGGGATTGGGTTGCAAAATTGTGACCCTCTGCTACTCAGGCACAAAGTGAAGCACGTGCTAGATAGGTGTATTGAAGAACCATGACTAAACCTTACTTTTTACATCGTGTTCAATGATTTGAGAGGCAAAGCAAAGAGACTGTGGTCACTGTTGTGTCGTGAGAGTGATAAAGATAAATGGCATCATTGTTTTTGTTATCGGTAGGCTGCTGGTGACTCTGGGGTGAATACAAAGGCTAGAATTCACTCGCAGGGCTTGCTGCAGTTGTAAAAAGTTGGGGATAGGGGGAGGAGAAGAGTGCTAGATAGGTGTATTGAAGAACCATGACTAAACCTTACTTTTTACATCGTGTTCAATGATTTGAGAGGCAAAGCAAAGAGACTGTGGTCACTGTTGTGTCGTGAGAGTGATAAAGATAATTGGCTTCTTTTTTTTTTTATCGGTAGGCTGGTTGTGACTCTGGGGTGAATACAAAGGCTAGAATTCACTCGCAGGGCTTGCTGCAGTTGTAAAAAGCTTGGGGATAGGGGGAGGAGAAGAGAAAAGGAAGTGGAGGATGTAAAATGAAGATGCATGTCAGCAAAGCGAGGGCCCAAGCATCAGAGTTACACACTGTGCCTTAGGTGGCTATAACTTCCGCAATTCTCTTGAAAGGCATTAGGTATCGGTATGTGTGAGAGAAGAGAAAGCAGGATCTTTCCCCACCCCAGCCTCTTAAGGGCAGAAAGAAAATCTGGTGGCAGAGCATAAATCTGGCTGAAGTCGGGTGCCTGTTGGCATTGCTGTTAGCCGCTTGAAGTGAGGATTTTTCCTGGTGCTTTGCAGGAGCTGGTTTGCTATGATCGGTTATTTATAATTGCAGATGACAGTCACGCCAAATAAGGACCATTGCCTAGTCTAGCTAACATCAGACCCAATTAAATCAGTTGGGAGTAGTTTTGCATTCTGGCAGTTTCAGTGGGGACAAGAAGCTCTGGATAAGATGGCCCTCAGCTGGAAAGTGCTGCTGTTGATTGTGGGTGCCCAATCTCCTTATCTGAGAGCCGGAGTCCCTCCTGTCTTCCTGCCCTGATGACACAGGAGACAGTTTCAACTGCCTCTAAAATACTTACATGCCTCCCTTCACCTTATGATTTGCACCCTGAACAAAAGCTCAACCCCAGAGAGCTCAAACAGTGAATTCAGAGTGATGAGGGAGGCTATGGCTGAAGAAGGGTCAAGCAGAATATTGAAATCAGGAGCTCCAGGCAGCAAACTCACCGGAAGCATCTTCTCCCCTTGGGGCCAGGCTAGATGAGACATCGTGGTGGGTAAGAGCTGGTGTGAAGAACCAAAGAAGCCCCTGACAGCACCTGCCAGCAGAAAGGAATAAAGCAAAGAGTTATTAATAGCAGTGACCCAGATTGCACTCTGAGGGTACAAATCTGGCACAAGAGGTGGCCCAGTCAGCTAATAGGATATTTAAGAGAGGCTGGGAACATAACCCATCTGGCCACTGCTAGGGGGAGATTGTTCAAACCTTGCAAGGTGTCTCGGTGGCATTGACATGAAATAGTGGCTGGTGCCCACAGATCACCACCCAGGAATCATCTGGATAACTGTCTAGTTGAGAAGACATTTGAGTAATTATAATTACTTTGTGGTACATGTAATTTAGTTCCCCTCTGTTCATGCATGAGTGCACTTGTAGTTTTAATTTCAGAATCAGCTGGATTCTGCAGACTGGGCATTGAAGGAAACCCTCCCTGCATTTATAAAATACACACACTTTCCATGGAATCCCTCTCAGAAACGGGCCTGCCTCAGTTCTCACTAAAGTCAGGGCAAAGACTAGCACTGAAGTCGGATAGTCCTGGATAATCTGCTTCCTGAGTGGAGGAACATTTGTTAAACCTGTTAGCACGTAGAAAAGAAATTGAAAGGGCTCAGCTCAAAAATCATGTAGGTAGCACACCTCAGTGAGCATCAAATAGTTGAAAATCATTTGTTTGGTCTCAGCAAGAGCTGAGCTTTGCAGAGATCTCACATGGGAAATCTGGGAGTAGGACACTTGTGAGCATGACCAAATCTGATGTTTTGGGCAGTTTGCCTCTTCATTTCCCATGTCAAAAAAAGGATTTTTTTCTCTAAATAAACAATTTCTTTCCCATTTTCCCTGAACTCTGCTAAGACATGGATGAGTGCCCGTAATGTCTGTCTGTCCTTACACTAGAATAGCTGACCATTGAAGCGTGGAGCAAAATGGTGCTGTGAAGCAGCTGTAATTTCTTAGGACTTTGTCTAGCTGATGATAAACTAAAGCAGAGCAGACAAGGCTTCTCATAGCTGCTATAAGCTTCCTCCCCCGCCTAAGCAACTCTTCGGTAGTGAGGATTTCCTACAGTGTGAAACAGGATCAGCCGCAGCCTGGGAGACTGGCATGGGGGAGGGAGCTGTTTTGCTCTCCCTTCCATTTCTTCCACTGCATGAAAGAGGTGCTGAGGCTTTTTCAAGCTGAATCCTTCTCCACCCCCTTCTTTACCCGACTCTGATCCCAAACTGAGACGCTTGAGATGCTGCCAAATAAAGAGCTCTCCCATGGCTTAGAGTCTGAAACCAATTAGAAACCCCCCTCCATGGTTGTGCCAGGGCTGTTCCAGTGCCAGGGAGACCCGGACGAGATGACTGCTTCTCTCTCAAAGCATCGCCTCATTCTCCCAGGCAGCCTCTGTCACCTTTCGGGGAGCTCACTGCCCAGGGAGCCAGGCACTGCAGCTTTCCTGAGACGTTGCAGCAGGGCTATTGGGATTTTAATTCATTTTTTTTGTCCTCAGTTTGTCTCTGGCCCTGAATGAATGCTTGCGTTTTTCATGCTGTCTAAAACCTCTGTGGGTTGGGGGGAAGGGAAAGACACATGCAGTGTTTTCAGCTGTGGTTAGGAAGGGAAGGAAAATGCTGAAGCAAGAAGCAAATATGCATGCTTGCTGAAATACCTGAGCACACACATGCGTGCCACCCTTGCTACAAGGCAGGAGGGACAGTCCCCCCAAAAGGAACAAATCCCTGACTGTAGTGACACTGCTGTGACAAGTGCCCTAAAGGCACCGTGGGTTCCCATTCACAGCGATCTGTTCTGAGAAAGCTTTGCTCTGTCCACAGCCGCCCATCACAGCATGCTGCCTAGGGCTTGCCCAGCTCCCATAAGTTGCAGAGAGCATTCAAGCAGCTAGATAGCTGCCCTGCAGTACACAAGTGTATTAATAAAGCATGTCCTTAAAGGTCACTTTGGATCATTAGACCACAGAGCATAGTGGAGCCTATTAACAAAACCAGCAGCCTGTCTAGTACAGTATCTCTGTTTTGGCCATGATGTGTAGTAGATAGTTGAGAGGACGAGTCAGTAAATCTATCGAAGTAGATTTACTGGCCTTGTATACCATCTGCATGTTGCTCAATCTTTAATCAAAGCACCCCCCCATCAGCTGGTGGGGTACGGTACTGTAGTGTACTGTAGTGTAGCGCTGTTCTTGTTTTGGGAGAACGGCTCCTAAAAAGGACCAGGGCACAGACAGGACTAGTGACTTGCCGAAGATTATGCTGAGGGTCTGTGGCAGTTAGAAGGTCAACAATTTTGGGCTTTTTGGTTTTCATACTACGTAGGAAACTTGACCTAAAATAGACTGTGCATTTATCACTAGGAAGAGTTGTTGCATAGGGCAGAATTTGGTCTTGCAGCCAGTGACTGTAGAAGTAGAAACATAAAATTTCTCTAGGTTAAGTCTTGGGTTTTACCATCACTAGTCTTCTGTCTCATCCACAGCTTTCTATTTATCATACCTACCACAGCAGATAAGGGTATACAGCTCATACAGCCGTGGAAGCTGGATAACGCTTCTTTATTCAGGTACTTGGACAAGTATCCCTTTTTTAACAGGCTTTTTCTTTGTCTCTTGTAGAACTTTGCCAAAGAATTTGTGATCAGTGACCACAAAGAGCTGGATGAGGATTACATCAAGAACGAGCTGAAGAAAGCAGGGGGGGCTAATTATGATGCACAGACTGAGTAAACGCATGAACCTCCTGGCACCATCACCTGGATCTCAAAGGGAGGGGAAAGGCACAACAAACTAACACAACTGAGAGATGAGGCAACTGAAATCCCCAGCTTTCTGTGTGTGCACCTAAGAACTCCCTTCCTTTGCATACAGCGGACTTTTATTTTCCATTCCATCTCATGAAACATCCCTCTCTGGGGTTCTGGGTTTTCCCCCCCCCATTTTTTTTACTCATAACTCTGTCCATGTTCTTGCGTCTGTGGAATTTAGGTTTGGCTCTGCTTTGGTCCTGTTCAGCATTGTGTTCGTAGAGGCTTGCCATTGTGTCCTTCTTCGTATGCATGCATGTCTGTGTGTTTTAGTTGGGCTCAACCTGGTTGCTGAGGGGAGAAAGTTTTGGGGGAGTTCTGAACATCGATTATTTTGATTTTTTTTTAAATTTGTTCTCTCCCATATTCTTGGGAATACAATTTTTTGCTCAGGTCAACTTGATTTGACGTCACTCAAACCTTGATTAAATTGTCTAAGCTTAAATGTCCAGCTGAGATGTTATCTAACAGCTTAAAAAACAAAGTGAACAAACAAAAAAATTCTTCAACTCTTAATAAATGGGAATAAATTTGCCTTAAACATTGCTTGACAGTTGCTATGCTATGTGCTGCATCTCTACCCCTCCCTCTTAAAAATAAGATCCAACATGATCCGAATGTGGAGGTTTCGTTGTTTTTTGGAGGTATCATGGCACAGTAAAATGAGGGGCTTAGAAATGTCTGGACACTTGTTCACTATTTTGTGTACATTGGTCTCTGGGTTTGTATTTGACTTTCCTAATGCTGGGGCTCAGGAGGTGAAACTGAAATGCATAGATTTTCTTTTTAAATGATGTCTGCAAAAATAGCAGCCGCTGAATCCTAGCAGCCTTCTCTGCCCATGTCCCCCCTGTTTTTTGCAGTTAAACACAACATCTTCAGTTATTTGGGGCCTTTAGGCAGTGAACCATCCTGCAGCAGTGACCAAGGGATGGAGCAGGGCAGCTCTGTCCCAGTCGGGATGAAACATGCAACAGCAGAGGCTCAGAGATAACCTGGGCACAGTTTGCTTGGTACCAAACTGTTTGTTTGGGGGGCTTCTTTGTATGGCTTTTTTTTTCCATCAAAGGTAATGGTCCCCAGAATTATGTGTAGGGGGAAACTGTTGTACCGGGGCTTGGGAGTCAGCGCTATAAACCCATTACAGAAATAAATGTTTTTCAAGAACAGTTCTCAGTGATTCTGTTGTTCTTTTACCTTCCCTGCAACAACAAGCCTATATTTAGGAGGTCTCTTAATCCTGGGTGTAAGGCTCTTGCAATCTTGGGGCTATTAGGAGAATTAAACACTGGCTTAAATGTAAAATGATCTCAGTGCCTGCAGCCCTTGTCTGCTCATCTCCGCTCTGAAAGGCAGAGGTGACCACAGTGCATCTGACACACTTTCTGTTCAGCAGCTCTACATCCAAATTTCTAGCGCCAAAATGCCAAGTGGGAATTGTAATTAGGTCAAAGAGAATTTCACACCCACGGAAAATAAATGTGGAGAGGTCAGGAACAGATTTGGGAGCAAGAACGACACTTTCAGAGTGAAGTTTCGCAGCTTCCTGCACAGCGTTACATGGGGCATTACAATTCTGGACTGAACTTACTAAAACTTGCCCTGAAAGAAGGGAAATGGTTATTTTTTACAGGACTAACAGTAGGGACAGGCATAACAAACGGGAAGGAGCTTTGCAGAGAGCTTGCGATGCTCTGAGGCTTTGCCTTACCAGTTCAGTGACCACGATAAACTTTTATTTGACAGCTTGTGGGGTACTGAGACAACAGTCTCAGTCTGGTCTTGAAGCCTGGCAGCAGTATCGCGAGAAATTCATCAGCACCAGCTGTGGTGTGGGGTTTGATGCACTGCTCAAGAAAGAGCTCAGCACAGAGGCAAAACAGCTTTCTCAGCCGCTCAAAGGCATCTCAGCAAGACAAAGCAGAGCACTTGTGCTGCCTTTGGTGAGCTCCCTCCAGGGATGGAGGAAGCGAAGGCATCACCCTGGCCTCTTCAGTTGCTTTGTTGTTCTCAGTCAGCATATGCCTCCCAGAGAGTATTTTTCTAAAGACTTTCTAAATCTTTTCTAAGTATTTGTCTCCTCCAGGTAACTTCTCCAGGTGTGTCTGTTCCGTGCCCTCTTTGACAGCCGCTGTTGGGGCCCAGTGCCCTGCATCTGGGGCTGACTCACCAGCAGCGGCTGGATGGGCTGGGAGAGGCGACACACGGCTTGTCCCTCCCTTGGATTTTCTCCTGACTGCTGCAGTGGTTTGAAGTGGGACTCCAAAGTACTCATACAAGATAACCATCCCATTTGCCCTTAGTCCAGTTCGCAGAACATGCAAGATCCTGTATTCCCTCTTTGAATTGCCTCTATGGTGTACTGGCACACGTGGTCCCATTTTGACCACAGGAATATCAAGCTTGCAGTCACTAGTACAGCAATTGCATGAGCAATGTTAGATACACATGAGAAAAATGAGGAAGTGAAGGAATTACTCACTTGTGATAAGACATCAGGATAAATCCTAATGGAAAAAATTAGCCTAATGAAGATACTAATAGCAGAGAATTAGTGGGGTTTTGTTTTGTTTCCAGCCTCAATTTCATCTTCTCAGGCAGGCTACCTTGCGATACCATCTTGCTAATGCTCTGAAGAACTTCGTGGAGAAAAAACAGGATGAGATGTACAAAAGCATTCCTTCTGGTCTGCCTCTGGCCTCACTGGAGCACAGCTGGGTCAGTTCTGAAAAACCCACCAGGGAGTTCTTGTTTGTACCGTCCTGTTCCTCCAAGAGCACTGCAACAGCCAAGTTAATCAAGTCCATGCTTGTTGAACCCTCAGTCAAATATAAGATTATCTTTGTCACAAAGAATGTCTTGGAAACACACCCAGCCCCAAATCCCAGCCCCAGCCTGAGCTGATGAATGTACATCCCAGGTGGCTGTGTTTGGGGCAAAATGTGTTTCAAGGATTCAGCGCTTCCCCCCCTCTCTACTCATCAGTCCTGTAAGAGTAATCTGAATTAGACATTAAATGGCTTTGTTTTTAAAATGTTGATTATACTTCAGCATTACCAAATGGTCTTCCATTTTCCTCAAGAGAGTGACTTTATTGGTATTATGTCAAACCGTTATGTTTGTAATAGGAGCAGCTCAGCTAGTCACAGGGGCTATACACACCTAAAACTTCTCTCTGGGGTCTGCTGTTGCTTGGCTGGAAAAGTATTTACCCCACAGTGTTTGCAAGCATTATCCTTCCTTGCTAATAATTAAGGATGCAAGAAACAATTGACAAAAATTGAGCAGAAGAAAGACTGGGACATGAAGAGTAAAAGCGTAAGACCAATTATTTGTGGTGCATTTGGGATCTCACGCTTGGCATATCACAATAACGCAACATAAATTGGAAATTGTCTCTATCTTAAGACTCCAGGCCTCCTCAGTATCATCCTTCGCAGCACATTAGTGTAGCTGAATGTCTGCAAGTGGCTGATGCTTGGATCAGATATATTAGGGACTCTATTACGGACTGTATTTTGCACCCGGAGTGGTGGAGACAAAGAAGGAATTAAGAATACCTATTTTTTCTGTAATACTTCTCATCAGGAGGTCTCGGAGTGTTTCAGAAAGAGTAGTATAAACCAGACCGTACTGTCGTTCCTGGAGCACAATACCCTTGTTTAGGAAAAGGCCTTTTACCATGGAATTGAAGCAGAAATAGCAGCCCACGTGTTACAGGGCCCCACAGCCCAGCCTGGGGAGTCAGCCTCTTAATATGTGCATTCCTCACCTTGCCAGAGCAATACGGATAACGCTCCATCCTGGGATTTATGCTAATGACCATGAGACATGGGGTTTCTTTTTCATTTTTAATGTATTTTTTATATAGTCAGGTGCCCTGTTTGTGTCCATTTAGTATTCAAAGCCTGGTTTTGCCTTATCAGCCCTTTCATCAGGCTTTAAAGACCTGCTGCTGCACAAAGGCTTGTGGGCTGCATTACAGGAGCCTGCGGTGTCCCTCGCGCCCCAGCTCAGTGGGGGCTTTGCCGTATGTCGGGGCTTGGGGCTGGGGAGGCTCTGCTCTGCCCCCAACAAAGCGCGGGAGGGCGTGAGCAGCAGCGACAGCATGCTGGGGGCTGTGTCTGGCAAGGAACAGATTGAAACAGCTCAACGGCTGCTTTATATTTGGCACAGCCAAAGGATTTTCTATTCCTCCACATTACGAGTGCAGCAGATACAAGGCAGCATCCACTTTTAACAGGGAGGGAGCAACAGAGCTGAGCGAAATATCCTCCAAAATCTTCTTGATTAATACAGAGAGTCAGACACAGCAGATGACTTCATTTTAGCAAGCCCAGACTGGGGGGCTTTTATGCAGTGCAGTCAGATGGTGGTAAGGGATGGGGTGAACGCGTGACCCCCCCAAGAGATGTTTAGGAGGCCATGGTAGCCATCAGGGAGAAAAAGGCTCGGTACCCAGGGGCGAAGTCGTGGTTTGAGCATGGGAGACAGCAAGGCTGCTCTGAGTCATAGCAGGCTGCAACACGTGAACGGCAAATTCTCACTCCAAGGAGTAGGTGGGCCTTTGCAGAACAGAAAATAGCTGAACGAGGCAACCCTGGCTGCACGGACCAGCCCATGGAAACTGCCGGCGTGCTCTGCATGTGCTTTTATAGGCTGCTGTTCCAAAGAGTGCATAATGCCAGATTACTGGCTGGTGTTAAGTAGGCTCTGCTGTGCGGACCCCTGGGGTGATCTAATCTCTCCAGTTTGAATTGTTGCAGTTATTTAGCAACAAGGCACCGGAGGAGCTGCAGAGAGGGGTGAAGGGGAGATGCAAGATATTTTGCGCATTATGGTATGAGTCTAGCTCAGTTCAGTGCTCCACAACACAGCACAAAAAGGGACATTGTTTAATCGCCGTCATTACATGAGCTATAAGCTCTGTTCCAGGCGTGACGACAGCAGCTCATTTTCTTGCCTCATCCCCGGCGGACGCGCTTCCGCTGACTCCTGGCACTGCACCTCTTAGAGATGTGGTGGTGCTTGGGTGGGGGCCGAAAGCAGGGAATGGGGGGATCTCTCACAGATTACCCCAGGTTGGAACCGTGGGCTTGTGGAAGTGGAATATAGCTCTTACTGAGCTATGAAGTGAGACCTCCTCTGCCCCCAAATCTTACACTTTTGGGATCTCTCTGGTGTATAATGGGGGCAATGTGTTAATGCAGGCCTCATCTAAGGCTTGGCTTTATGGCCCAACGAGGCAAAACACTGAAAGAGATGGTTTAATTGCAGCATGATGAACTGCATATTGCTTAGTGGGAATGAGTGCAATAAAAGACCATTCACAGCCCACTTGGGCCTTAATCCCTGGAGTGGATTTTCCTAGTGTGATTGCACCTATGCTGGCAATCCCATCTGCTCAAAACATGGTCTCTTCAGCTTTCGCAGACATCTGTTTCTGGCCTAGAGTAGCCCACTTTGCTCATCTTATGACAACTGATGGATTTGTGTAAGTTCATCAGGGCTGGGAAACAAAAAGAAACCTGCAAAGATATTTCACCTTTCTCCCTCCTTCCCCCATCAAAATGTCCAATAAGGTTTTTCATTAACCTTAAGACATCTTCAGAATGAAAGCGCATTTCCATGCAAATGCAGCTGAAGGGGAACAAACAGCATCTGTTCTGCAAATATTAAATGTGCGCAGTAGATGAATAGACTTATCTCCTTTATCACGATTAGCCACATTTCTGCCTCGTAATTTTGGCCTATCACTCAACAGAACTGTAATCAGGATGTAATACATCCTATTGGCAAATTACAGCAATGCAGCTGTTCAAGGCAGAAGCTGAAGCCTTCGGCAATTTAAATTAGGTTTTATTACACCCAGGGCAAGACTCCAATAAGTATATTAGTGACATGATTTAAAAATAATAAGAGTTGAATCTTGTCACCCTGAAGTTAATTCTGACATCGGTTTTCATGGGAGGAAGTGTTTTGCCAAAATCAGAAATCGAACAGGTCTCAGGGGTGTCCTCAGCGAAGTCAGAGACTCTGAGAGCAAAGGAGCTGTGGTGAGATCACCCCTGTGCAAAGGTGTGAATGCTGCCTTCTCACATTGATTTCTAGGTTACTATGCACCAAGAAAAGTTTCATGTGAGGAAACTGATATGAAATCTGGCTACAGAATACAGGGCTCAGAAAAGACTTAAAGCGTGCTGTAACAAAGTCTAAATTTTCAGCTCTCTCCCACCTAGAATGTAACAACAAAGGGTGTGTTATCATAGCAAAGAGCACGAAAAGTGTATTTAACTTAAAATTTCAATGTTTGAATTTTGCCGAGTTCCAAACCAAAATAAAAATAAAAGCTGTCACAATTCTTGAGAGCAGAAATCCTGCAAAACCCCCTAAAGTTTTATGCAAAAATTACTAGCATTTTTTCAGCAAAAGAATCATAACTCTTTATCATAAAATGATACTCATGTTATAAAGTGACAAATTATTCTGTTATCCGTAGGCTATTAAAAGCATTTGAAAATAACTAGTAAGACTAGAGAGAAGCACTATACTCTTTTCTAGATGAAAAGTGACTCCGGTCTATTTTGCAATGAAAGGGTTTCAGTATCCCTATCAATGTATCACTATTCACCGTAGCAGCTGTTTTCAATATCCTTGTGTTGGCTGTCATCAGATACTATATTCTGTTTGGAAATGTTTTGACTTTTTTTTCCCCAAACACCTTCAGTTCAGTTGGAATTACAGGGTTAACGAAAAACATTTCAGACAGAATCACAAGACTTCTTTAAAAAGTCAGAAATAAGCACTTCCCTTCTCTTTCAAGCTGTTTTCCAGGAAGCACCTTGCATCTAGCCATGTCTTCCTTCTAACACACTTAGGCCAACTTTCTGGAGAATCCTTAAGCTTCCAGAATCGCACTGCCACTGGGTTAATATGGATGCAATTATGGAGTGATTTGATAGAGAATCTCAATGATCTGTACAGAGCAGTGTATCTCACATCAGAGCTGTAAATCAGAAACACTACAAAACTTATTATCTTCATCTTCCTTGTTTAAAAGCTAGAACCTGTCAGATGAAACCATAAATCTGCTAGATGGCCCTCCTTGCATCAAGCCTCTGAATATTCCAGTTCATGTCTGTTTCTGAAAACTCTCTGCCAACATTTCATTTTCATCTCATACTGATACTTAATGCCTTAAGTGCTTGGAAAGATAAACACTGGCTTTAAGCAGTACAATCTCATGATCAGTTTATCTGAGGATTATTACATGAGTGCACGGGGGAGTCAGTCATAAATTGAGCACATTTTTGCCCTAGCTGGTGATTTAATTGCAGTGAATGGGATGGCATATTCCAAGAAGAATCAGGGACCTGGGACATAGAGGAGATTCAACTAACAATTTCATCCAATTAACAAAACCTACTGTAATGGGGCATCAAACTACATAAATGTGAACCACGCTACCTGGTGCTGGGGGGTGAAGAGAGAAGATGATGTTTTGCTGGGGGATGAACTGGTATCTTGTAGCTGAGCACAGCATGACATACCAAGGATCAGCGGCTAAAGGCTGAAGACAGACAAACTGAAACAACAAACTAGGCACGCGTTTTTATAAGGAAAGGTGATTAACCTCTGGAAGAAACAGTCAAGGCAATTGACTGGTTCACCATTTCTTCTACTACACAAAGCAAGAACGCTGTCTTTCTGGAATGGATGCTTGAATGAAACACCAATTATTTGGCTCAACAAACTGGGCAAATACAATTGTCTGCTGTGCACAGATGATTAGATTTAATCTCATGTACTCTTCTGAACCTAAACTCCAAGCATCTTCACTGTCTCAGGTACAATAATACAAGAACTGATTCAAAGTGCATCTTCACTGAACTCAGACACATTTGCAGTTGCAAGGCATAAATGAGCCAGCTCTACTCTAGACTGAGCGGAGGGACAGAGCAAACAGCTGAAATAGTAATGTCTTATACAGCTGGATCCAAAGACAAAACTTGTCTCTCATAACCATAACGTTCTCAGCCTTAGATAAGGATACACAAGCCTTTGTTTGCAATAGCGCTCTTTTTTCCTTTCAGCACCATTTTGAATAGATTAAGTTGTCTGAAGTAGGGTTTATGACTTATGCCAAATGCTACTTCCAGCACAGCCAGAAAAGCTGAAGCTTTCCAGTGGGAAAAGGGTTTAAGAATTTATGTGGAATTAAATTAAACCAGCACAAGCTCATCCTCTTAAATGTAAACCAGGCAAGAAACCAAGAAAGTTTGTTTCTAGTGCATGTTGGACCAAAATTTAAAAAAGAGTCTGAGTGATGTGCTGGGGAAGAGCTCTGATAGAAATGTAAGGGCAGATTAAAACAAGGTATGGAACTGGTGACTGGCCCCCAGCCACCTGCTCTGCCCTCCTGGCAAATGCTGCCACCCCAGACAACTGCCTCTGAATCTGCTTGCAGATCACCGAGTTTTCCTCTCAGCAGATTAATAGAAACTGAAAGTCTCTGAACAGGATAAACAGTAAGAACACACAAAGCCTTCACTTAACCCAGAGGCACAAAATGGAGCAGCAACCCCAAATAGTGCCTGTGGAGCCGGGTAGAGAGGTTCTGGTTGTACTCTTGCTATGGACACCAGAAAGTAGGAGGCTTCACTCAAGGCAGGAGGGCACAATGCTCAAAAATTGAAGTAAAAGCAGTGAAATGTATGCTCAAGTTTCTGTCTTTTCCATTCAAGCATTTAAACTGCTCCCAGCAAGTCAATCTCACTGCAGAAAGAATGAGTGCTACTTACCAATCCCTTATGCAGCATACGAGGAAAGGGGAGGAGGTTGCTTACTAGTTATTTTGCATAGCAAATCCTGTGCAAAATGGTAATGATTAGACCTCAAAGTAAGGTCAGAAGAGTCCTGTTAGGGCAACTGCCAATTAATTATTGTCCTATTAATGCAACTATCCCTAATATTAATAAACAGCTTACAGCTTTTCGTTCTGCGAGGATATTTTTTTGGCGAGTTTTAAAATCTGGTTAGTGGAGGAAGTCCACATTCTGCATTCACCAGCTTGCAAACACCCCACACAGGCCAAAATTCTCCTGGGGTTTAGCTTTACTGGAAACATAAATCACAACAACAAAACAGCTTTCACTGTAAACTTCCTTTCCAAGCTTAACTGTTCCCAAGGTTGCTCCCTAGTGACACTTCCGTGCCAGTCTGCAATTTCTCTCTTTTATTTGGTTGCAACTTGTAAAACCAATCTGCAAGTGTGATCCAGCAATAATTATATTGTTCCTTTATGCAGGGTTTAGTATTTGAGTTGAGTACAGCTCTGCATTTACAAGCAGGTTGTCAGAATTACTACCCAGTTACGAGTTATCTTCTCAAATATACATAATAATTCTTCTGAATTCACATTTTACTACATTATTTATAACAACAGATGTCCAGGCAAGAACACACTTGAGTCCTTCCTGAAAACTGGTACTAATTTCAGTTTGGGAATACATTTTCCTAATGAAAAACACGTTAGAGGCAAGGATGTTTTCAAAGCAACTGGTTCTGGCATGTTACACTTTGAAACTAAGGATATGCTTTTTTCTAAAAGGATTCCATAAGATTCACACATACTTGGGAAAACAAAAGATCTTTTTGTATGTGTGTGAAAATTGACTCATTGCTGGACCAAGAAATCCAAGCTAACAAACAAATCTGCAATGGCAATAGATCATTTGGGGACTTCTTTACAATGTAGGTTCTTGGACCATTCATAGCAGTGATTTTTTAAATTCTTTGCTTTTGAAAGGTTCTTTGTGAGGGAAATGTGGTTTAGATTGAATCAGGGATACGGGAGCTGGAATAGGAACAGAGTCCACTTTCTCATTAAACAGAGTACTTTTCATGTTACAAGCACGACAGACCAATATAAATCACAGATAGGCCTGAAATTCAGTATTTGAATCCACAGCCAGATTTGACCTTCCACTCTATTTCAAGGGAAGGGGGAAAGACACATTCACAGTTTATGTTCAGACCCAGTTCAGAAATCACTGAACATTCAGAAAGGACCAGAGAGCTCCTGCTTCAGCAGCCTGGTGTACGAGATCGACTGGTGCATGAGATGGATTCAGGATAAACCTCCATGGAGCCCTGAAAAGACCTGAGAGAACGCAGACCCTCCCAGGGACCATCAGTATTTTCCAGGACAGAACCGGTGAACTCTTATCTGTCTCATCACGCGCTTACAGATTCCCTGTGGCTGGATACCCCACAGGTTGCTGCAATGAATAACTAACGTAATTCCACAATTCCTCCATGCAAGTAAGTTACAGCAATGTCTCTTATCCTTGTGTCATCTGATACAAACTCTGTTTGTTACCCATAATTGAAATGGTACCTCACTATCCTCTTCTACAGAACAACCACCTTTTTCACTTTACTAGGCTTTCTGATCCCGATTATGTTTCAACAGTTACAAATGTGGTGTGGTAAAAGCATCACCAAAGAAAATGTCTTATAAATAGTAATGGGGTACTGTGTTACCCTCTCACTCTTCCAGAGAGAAAGATGATGTTCATTTCTGCAATGAAGTACAGAAGAAATCTTAAAGACCTTTTGTTACAGGTCATCTGGTCCTTCTCTCTGTTCCTGTTGGTTAAGTGGAAAGGAAAAAACTAGATTCAGAACTGTGATTTTTTTATTTTGCATTCATAGTTTTATGTTGGATTCAACTACATGAATTATTACTGAGCTACATCTGTTAAAGAACACTGTCCAGGTAAAATCAGCATCTACTGGCTCCTGCTCAGCTGAAATCAATAGGCTTTTTGCCATCAATTTCTATAGGACCCGGCACAGAGATTTTGCTGCAATGCTTAAGGGTAAAAAATTTGGATGGGCAGACAGATACAACACTGTCTGTGTAAACTGAAGCCAAAGCTTTTCAGCCTCGAGCAAGATTGTTCTTAATTAAGTATAAAACAGAAGGATAATTTGATTCAGAAGTAACATTATCTTTCCTCTACCTCCTCTCACACCAGAAGGTACATTTGGTTTCACCATAATAAATCAATCGCACAGTGCATCAAGCATACATCTGTGATGTTGCAGAGCTTCCCCACTATGCTGGTTAAAAACAAGATCAGATTAATCTAGAGCACAGGGCCAGGTGTCTTGAACTAGTTTTCAAGCAGTGAATGCTACAGAAAAGATGGCTGGAGGTTGGGCACCATGCTGGGTATCTATTACATTTAAATGGTGTTTCTCAGCAAGATCACTGAGCCAAGATGTTCTTCTTGACGAGCTCAGGAAGAAACGATCGCTAAAAAGAATGTATTACAGTGCTCTGACTTTGACAGCTTCATCGCAGCAGCGTGGTTGCATTTTTACACCTTCCTTTCAGTGTGATGGCTTCATATTGACTTAAGGAGCAGCTTAATATTGACAATGGGTCATCTCCACTGGTGTGAGTTCTCTAGTAGCTGTAATCTCCTCTTTGATATAGTTCCTTGAAAAGTATCCTACACGATGAAGTAGTTTTTCAGGATAACTTAAGAACTTACAAGTGATAAGATGTTTTTTGTGTTCTTCAGTCATTGATCTTTGCAAGGCCTGTCAGAAAGGCTTTGAAGAAAAGCAGTATTTTCTCTATTTGCTTGCTACCTAGTGATAAAGGAGAGGACATACAGAGTTCCTGTATTTCCTTCCCACAGTGCATGAGAGGACAAACGATGGCACAGACTGGATGACCTTCCTGTCTGGTTTTTATTTCCTTCAGCTCACCCATGGATCAGTGGAGAGAGGTAGCTGAATTCAAAGGACACAATCAGAGCCTCTAAAGTAGCGATTAACTTTTCTCTAACTTCAGTGCCTGGGATAATCTGTTTGGACATTGATATGGTAAGGGATCAGTTAATTTCCCCAAACTGTTGAAGACACATATGAAAAACAAAGCTCTCAACACAGTTCATCAAAACGAAATAATCATGCCCTTCAGGAGCAATGAGCAATACGCAGTTTTATCAGAGGCCTGAATTATCTCCTGTCCCAAGTTCCAGATTAGCTTTGAGCAATTAGCAGGGATGTCCTTGGTGGCCATTTAAGCATTCTCTCCCTTCATAACACAAAACGAGTGAGAAAACGATACAGATCAGAGTGCTGGCATACGTACACCCTCAGATCATAAAAGCAAACTGAACTCCTGGAGGCACACCCTCTTGAACATCACCACAGTAGACAGGAGTTGCCCTGGGAGTCCAGCTGCCCAGTATATGCAGACACTGCTACCAGCTCACCTTGAATATCTTCCAAGCGGCAAGACAAGGATTCAGTCATTAGTATGACATAAATCTACAGCAGCCTGGATTTAAAAGGGAAACTTCCACGCCACACTGAAGGAAGACTGTGGCTACATAATCAGAAATTTGTCTCTAGGTGTTTGTATCTGACATCCTATATTGTAAATTAGATTGTTAGGATTAGACTGGGTGGAGCAGGTCTAGGGTTGGACTGCTGGGGGTTAGATCACAAATTCCTTGGTGGAGGGACTACTTTTCTATGGCTGTACAATGCTTTAAACCACATAGGTGTTGTTCATGAGTGACTTTGAGGTGCTTCCACAACTGATGCTTGTTTTCAATGGAAGACATAGCATTGGTTACATGTGAGCCAGCCTGACAAAGGAATGAAATGTGTTCAGAAAAAATAACTGACCCCAAAAGCATCACCAAAGAAGATCAAGCAGAAGATGGCAGGAAGGTTGGTTTTAAAAAGAAAATCTTCAGAAGGCTTTTGGAAACATAGATGAGTAGAGGAGGCTATTTGGAGTTGACTAGAAGATTTTTAGTGAGTAAATTAATTCAATAGCCACAATTCTCTGTGTGTCCAACACTCTAGGAAATTTCACATTAACATTTATGAACAGGCATGCATTTTCTCCCTCATTGAAGCATTTTCCCTCTTCTATTTTCAGAGCACTCTGGAGTGCTCAGATAACCCAACTCTGTAACTCAATCCCAGCAGGAGACTATTTAATAAGAATCTTTTTAAGATAAAATTTTTCTGTAAAGGTGGAAATAATGCAATAGCCTACAGTCCTGTTCAAAAGAAACAGCATCAGAGAAGTTCGATGTGGAAAAACCCTTTTTGATCATCCTAGTCCCTTTCTCATTACTGCAGGATACAGGACTCCAGACTATCTGCCCAAAACACAAGTGACAGAGGTGCAGCTGTGGTGTGTGATATATGATTATGGCAATCACCGAGACTCATCTGGAGACCCCCAAATTTCATTATTCTGTTCCACATCGTTGCCACTGACCCTGTAATGTCCTTGCACCTACTCAGATTTGTCTGAAGGTAGTTTCAGCTTGTTTTGGTTGCTAAAGTGCCACAAGAGCTGGGGCCTCTGCTACAGCTATTATGTTTGCCTTCCTGCACCTCTTGATGGTAATAGCAAGGGTAAGTAACAGAGAAACCTGCTTTGTCTGCTCCAGTTTAACAGCAAATCCTCTCTACTGGTGTATCCTCATGTGTCCAAATATACTTACCTCTCGAGTGGCCTGACTGTAATATAATTTGCCAATCTGACACAAGAGTTCACTTTATTGCTGGTTCCTGAAAAGTCCCCAGGTTGAGGGCTGTGGCTTGCTCTGGCAGAATCAGATGGTTTAATTTTACTCAGCCACAGGCAATGGTAGTTGTGCTTGGCTTCTCCAAGTGACCGAGCTAGCATTTTCTGGCTCCATATCTTGCTTTGAACTGAACCAGCAATGGAATTGTGCATGTGTCAGACAGTTTGCGGTGTCTATACTGGTACGGGTTTGCATTTTTTTCTGTACTATGGGGAATGTCCTTGTTCATGTAAGGCACTTTGGTGGTTGAGTTGTTTATTTATTTGCTATCTTCATCTTATAATGGCTGAGCACATTCTCTCCAGCCTTCAGAATTTCTTTTCTTAAAAGTCAAGAAGAAACATTTTGACACCTTCCCTCAGCAGGAGTTTCTGGCCAGGTATTTCTGGCCCCTGAGTGATTTTAGCATCCCACTTGTGTGTGTATGTGCCTGTGGAAAGCCAAGCATGCTGGGTTATCCTGAGACTTGGTTCTCTGTCCTTTCTTCGGCTGTGACTTACATCAAGGAGAAACATCACTCCCCTGTCAGATGAGCAATCTGTGTCTCAGACAGGAAATCTTCAGGCTTTGCATATCACTTCACAAGCAGGAAAATCAACAAAGTGAAAAATGTGCAAGGTCTCATGTACTATCCGACAGCCCAAATTGCCAGAAAACATGAACTGAAAGTTTTTTCAGCTCATTAATCCCCCTCTTTCTCTCCCATACACCCACAAGATAACAGGATGATAGGACATATATTCTATTTGACTGTATTTCAAATGATGAAAGTTTTTAAACACAGCCATAGCTTCAGAAAACACTCATTGTTTAATGAAATTATCACTACTGTCTCAAAGAGTGCAGCAAGGTGAAGCCTTTGATTAGGCAGGGTGCTTAGTGTAAACACACCAATGTTTACAAGATACTTCCCCAGAGGTACTGCCTTACATTTGCGCAGTGTGAAGTGAGCCACTTTTGACTGCTGTATTTCCCAACACCGCAGCTGATATGTTTACCAAGTAATGAAAATTGTGTTATGCCACAGGACACACCAAACAACCTATTTTGGTTTTGTATTCTCCTTGCAAGTGCAATTGCAGCAACTGCATTTTGCATCAAACCCCCAAGGAATCCTGCAAGCTGTTGTTTGCCTTTTATGACGTGCTCTGGTCTCCCATTTCAACCAGTTGAAAATAATCTGAGAGCTTGGTCCTTCCCCAGCTTTTGTTGTGTTAGGCAGTCACCTTTCCTCATGCGCTCAGGAAACCATCTTAGCTGTGTCTTTATCTTCAGACACTAGGCACTTCCCTGGCTGTTAGGAGTTTTCCAGTTCCACCCAGTGCTAAAATATCAAGGAAAAGAATGCTGCAGGTCTGCAGGAAATAAAAAACCTAACATTTTGCATCGTCCACTTACTTAAAAATGATGGCAGAGCCTTGGCAGAAGGGTAAGAAAGCCATTTTGGCTTACAGTTTTCTGCACATTACAAGGAGGCCAAGAGACATTTTCTGTGTCTCTAAAGTGATCTGCACTGATGAACTGCTGCTGAGATAAAGATTGACTCCCTGAAAGATGTCGATGATAAGGAAGGGTAAAGATGGTGAAGGAGCACTGGGAGGGGAGAATACAAGAAGGCAACTAAGAAACACAGATTTGGCAAGTGAGACACTGCCAGCATTGGGCTGCCCGTCACCCTGCCTTTTTGCCTTTTCGGTGTGATAAGTATTATCCAGTTTCTTTTTCAGATGATACTTCACAGCAACAGTCAAAAAGCAAATCAACACAATTGGCTTCCTCATCACCACAACATCCTGCATTCCCCAGCCCTGCTGTTATGGCTGACTGACCTCATGGGCATAAACATGACTTTGAATTCCAGGATGCCTGGACAGGAGAATCCTTCGTGCTTATCCTTTTCCAACTTAACTTCCTGGCATGATGCTATGCTGTGGTTTGAGAGGAGACGGTCACAAGTTACAAAAAAGGAAATTCTGATCAAATCTAAGGGGAAAAAATGTTCACAAAGAGAGTGGTGAATCACTGGAACAGGGATCCAGAGAGGCTGTGGAATCTCAGTTCTTGCAGAATTTCAAAATTTGTGAGGACAAGGTCCTCCGCAACCTGATCTAACTCAGAAATTAGCTCTGCTTTGAGCAAGAGCTTGGACCATGTGGCCTCCAGAGGTCCCTTCCAACCTCAGTTTTTCTATAAGGCTGTAATTCCAAATTTGCTTTGTTCCAAACTAAAAAAAAAATCACAAAAAGTTGTGATGCTTCTAGCAAAGCAAAATTTTTTTTTGACACAACCAAACCGTTTTGTGTTGATTTTGATACAACATTTGTATATGTATAAAGAGCCGTAGAAATTGTGTCTTAACAGTGACATTTCTTTTATTGTTATTTCTTCAAAAAGTAATAAATAAAAAATTAAAAAAATTTAAACTTAGATTTTTTTTCCTGCAATGCTAAATTGAATTGATGCATTCCTGGGCAAGGTTTTAGTTTTGCAAAAACAGCATGTTCCAAGGAATTTTTGTCCCATAGGAAAATTTTTATCTACTTGCATCCGGTAATTGTTCTATTTTTCACTTTGAAAAGACCTCAGTTTGATCAGTTCAGCTTTCCTATTCTGGTTTACATTTATTTCCAACAGGAAGACATATCTGTCAACAACTGAGTATTCTGCTAGTAATTGGAAAGCTAATCCAACATGCAATATCTTTTTCTTTTTCTAGCACATTGCAAGAATGGAAAAAGGGCATTTTGGACAAATCAGAGTTATTAACATGAATGTGTTTCACATACTAGGCATTGTTGAATTGCCATAGCAATTATCTCCAAGGAGATTTCTAAAATATCGATTCCTGGGTACAATGGTAAATGTTTCCACTATTGATCAGAGACTCATCTGGAGACCCCCAAATCTGTTGGCAATATGTGTATCTTAGGGGCCCTGGGTTTCAAAGGAAGTAGAATTAGCTTGGATGCAATTTTGATTCTACATGCCTGACTTGTTGTAGGAACTGTTCAAAGTTCACTTTAATTCACTTTCACAGTTTCCATTCAGCATGAAAATTTCAATTATTCCATTTACTTTGGTCAAAGAAGATGACAAGAAATGGGGTGGCTCAGAATTTCTGCAGCTGTTAGTATTTAGTGTAAATATCCACAAAACACTGAAGACCAAGAATGCATAAAGAGTCTTATAAAACACAGGCTTTCAAATTGTAATTTACAAACACCTGGGATTCCAAGGACTACTTCTAAGGGATCCATGAAACACTACTAAGAAAAGCAATCTTCTTGTTACTAGGCTTAAATTCACTATTCAGGGACCACACATCTAATAGAAAACCTACAGCTCAACAAATAGCTGAAAACCTCTGCATGGAATAGATTTGCAGCTAAGTATGTGAGTAGTACATGTCTCATTTCTGTGAACGATGATTTATTTCACCACAATCAGTCAAGGAGGGAGTGCGATCCCGTCACACCAGTGTGGGAAGAAGCTGGCTCCGATTCTATTTTTGCTGCTGCCACTAAGCTATTGTCTGAATTGGGGCATGTTGCTTCCCTTCTCTGTGCCTCTGTCCCTTCCCAGCCCCTCTGAGTCCTGCCTTTCAGAACATAATTTCTCCAGGCTAGGGGCTGCATCTTGTTATGTATTTATATAAGACTGAACACAACAGAGCCTCACTCCTGACTAGAATCTTAACCACCCAAATGTTTTTGTAGTCTTTCCTATCATAATAATCCTATACATTTGTCTTTCTTAAAACAGAAACAAATCTTGATTGTGATTATTTTACACACCCAGGTATCATTCCCATTTTTTTTTCTGCCTCTCTGATTTTGCTTTAGTGCCAGGAATCCATCCATTCCAGGAGTTCTGCGATTTTTATGGACTCCAAGAAATTGAACTAGCGTCTTTCCTTACACACTTTCATTCAGTTTGCTTTTGGAGAGCTTTTTTTATTATTAAAAGAAGAGTCAGCAATAATAACTATCTGACTGGAGACTTTGCCCCACAGCAGAACAAAATACCCTGTGTGGTTCAGGGCATCAGTGTTATGACATGGGAAATCCCGTCTCTGGAGCTCTCCTCCATGGGTTGTTGCAATAGGTAAGGCCTTGGGGCTGTGCTATGTTGTGTGCTCTGTACACAAACCGTAGAAGAAAACAATGAGCATTATCGCTAATTAATTAATTAACATTTTTCCCCTTCAGCACAGATTATATTTAACAGCTATAAAGACAAAATAGTTGTACTGAAGGACGAATACCACCATATTCCCCAGGGCTCAGTATTGGGGCCAGTTCTGTTCAATATCTTTATCAATGATCTGGATGAGGGGATCGAGTGCACCCTCAGTCAGTTTGCAGACGACACCAAGTTGGGCGGCAGTGTTGATCTGCTCGAGGGTAGGAAGGCTCTGCAGAGGGACCTGGACAGGCTGGGTCGATGGGCCGAGGCCAACTGTATGAGATTCAACAAGGCCAAGTGCCGGGTCCTGCACTTCGGCCACAACAACCCCATGCAGCGCTACAGGCTTGGGGAAGAGTGGCTGGAAAGCTGCCTGGCGGAAAAGGACCTGGGGGTGTTGGTCGACAGCCGGCTGAACATGAGCCGGCAGTGTGCCCAGGCGGCCAAGAAGGCCAATGGCATCCTGGCCTGTATCAGAAATAGTGTGGCCAGCAGGAGCAGGGAAGTGATAGTGCCCCTGTACTCAGCACTGGTGAGGCCGCACCTC
>NW_008825558.1:3954209-3955519 GCF_000699105.1 Pygoscelis adeliae | reverse complement strand
CAGGCTGCCCAGGGAAGTGGTGGAGTCACCATCCCTGGAGGTATTGAAAAGCCATGTAGATGTGGTGCTTAGGGACATGGTTTGGTGGTGGACTTGGCAGTACTAGGTTAACACTGGACTTGATGATCTTAAAGGTCTTTTCCAACCTAAATGATTCTATAGTTCAGAAAGGACTCTGTCCCTAAATACATCAGTCAAAGCCTTCAGATTTGTAAACACTGTAAACATCCATGTTCACTCTCCATCGGGGATGACCTGCAGGAGTACTACAATAAACTGCTTCAATTCTCTATGGCTCACGATGGACTGAGCTCACTGTGAAAGGACTCTTTCTGGGAAGCCTCTCCCTTGTTTACTGCAATTCCTTGTTTTCTGGAAGAGACTGCAGGATTGTTCTGGCTATAGTGAATGTGACCTCAGATGTCTTCGTTATTATTTCTATCACCGGGAGAATTTAGCAGCATGGTCAAGGGACCACAAAGAAATATCCCCAGTTAGTGTGAAATGTTCACCTGGCACCTGTGTCGCACAATGAAGTTACTCCTTGAGTCAAAGTGCCTAAATGGAAATGGGTAATAAAATTTCATTACACGATAACGTCTCACAGAGAAAAGGTGTCTTGTTGAAATACTGAAAGCAAATGCACAGATGGCTTCAGGCCACAAAAAAATCCAGAAAAACTCAAGCAAATTTGCAATCAGGGATCAATTCTTTTTCTCAATAGGAACTCAGTTTGGAACTGCTACTTGCTTTACATGAAAGTATAACTTATTTCCTTAAAATCAGATGCTATTAGCCAAAGGAATTTATAGAATCATAGAATCATAGAATCATTAAGGTTGGAAGAGACCTCCAAGATCATCGAGTCCAACCGTCAACCCAACAACACCATGCCCACTAAACCATGTCCCTAAGCGCCTCATCTACCCGTTTTTTAAATACTTCCAGGGATGGTGACTCAACCACTTCCCTGGGCAGCCTGTTCCAATGTTTAACTACTCTTTCAGTAAAGACATTTTTCCTCACATCCAATCTAAACCTCCCCTGGCGCAACTTGAGGCCATTTCCTCTCGTCCTTTCGCCAGTTACTTGGGACAAGAGACCAACACCCACCTCGCTACAGCCTCCTTTCAGGTAGTTGTAGAGAGCAATGAGGTCTCCCCTCAGCCTCCTTTTCTCCAGGCTAAATTATGAAAATTAAATTATGATTCATTACGAAATGAATCACCTTGATTTGCTAAGCTTTTCCTTGCTGCGACAAAGTATTTAAACTATTTCAGGCCTGACCACTTCAGTCATTTACTACCAGT
>NW_008825558.1:3932461-3953933 GCF_000699105.1 Pygoscelis adeliae | reverse complement strand
AGGAAATCTTCACGTGATGGACTGGGGAGGAATAGCTCTCCATTCCAGCCACAGCTGGAATGTTTCACAGCTCCTTTCTCATTTGGCAATATCTCATTGGACTCTTAAGTCTCTCCAGTGCTGCAGGAAGAATTTGCAGTGATTTGCCTGTGCAGCTTTGCTCACTTCCCTGATGAAAGGACCAGGAGAAATGGCTACCCTGATCTTCTCTGAGTGCCTCTGAAAAAGCACTGTTTCTTTTTTCAAGCATCTTCCCATGCTTCTGGACTGAGGCCCTGGTTCTGTGATCATTAATACCAGAGCTCTGCACTGCTGATCTGCCAGGAGTACACATTTGATGTGGATCAGACATCGGCACATGATCATATTTCTGGTGAAGTAGCTGGAGTGCAGAACACAGTGTTTACACTAATTTTCCCCTGCCTAGAAGAGGACAGACAATTTCTGATAGAGTAAAAATGTTGGAGCAGTAGCTGCAGAAGATGCCTCATCTAGGAGTGAGACTTCTCATCCAATGTAAACTTGTCATTTTTTTAAAATACATTTGAATAGGTGAGTTTGCTTACTCTGGATCAGCGCTCTGTGTGATGTGATTCTGTGTCATGACTTTTCTGATCCGACACAAGGAGCCCTTAAGCTGGAATTATTGTATTGTTGAATCATGACCTCAGGGATTTGTAGGAGAAACGAGCTGCAGCCAAGTGCCAAAGATTTTAAGGCAATTTAGAAGTGGAATCTTGCACATACTGAAGTCAACAGCAAAACTGTATTCTTTTTTGGGACAAAAACACTTGATTGCTGAAACATGAACTTTCTGTAGGAACATATGGACCAGGTTCAGTGTGGCTTGAATTTCTAGCCTGAGTCTCCAAGGAGAGGAATATTCATTCTCTCAGAATGATGAAGAGCCCATCCCACCCTTCATCTGGGAAGGGGGCTAGAGCAGACTCACACTGGGATTCTGAGCATCCTAAACACTTTCCCACCCACCTTCTTCACTGACAATGCCACTCTGCAGTATTTCTACTCCACTACTGCAACCTACAGCTCCCACGTTTACTCTGATTCAAGCATTAGCTAGGAAACACTAAAATGATCTTTGTGTTTAAGCCTCCTTTATGTCTCATAGGTGTCCTTCCAGCCAGTGACTAAGTAGTCTGAGCCGGATAAAAGCCGTTTCTCCCATCTCTCCATCAGATTCTTTTCCTAGGCATTTTGAAAGGCCCAAGATCCATTCTACTGCAGAATGGAAATATCTTGGAATAGGAAATACAATGTGGCTTATATGTAACTGCAGGACACAGAAAGCACCCCCGTTCAGATCCAATCAAAGGTTTCATGAATATTGACATCCTTAGCAAATTTTCCATTGCCAAATTTTCAGAACCACTAAACCAGCTGAGTTACATTTTAACATTACTTTGATTAAAACATGAATTTTCTTTCAACCAATAAACGATCTTAGCTAGAAAATGATTTGCATTAGTAGAGTGTACTGGTTGACTCAAAGACAAGTCAATTACAGAATACAACGCAGAAAACCTTTGCCTACTCGAAGGAAACTGCTACAAAAAGAAAAAAAGAATAGGTGTTATCTCTTCTTAAATTAAATTGCCTGTTATAGGGGATGGTACCTTATTCAACATGAAACAGAGCTTAGATGAAATGAGGAAAGAAAAGAAAACAAGACTGAGAAGACACTGGGAGAAAAAGAAGAAAAAACATGCTAAACAAAATTAAAAGGCTAAAGGAGAGAATGGGTATTTTCCGCTGTATTCTTCAAAAGGGTCCACGGGGGACTATGGTAACACTGAGAGATGCAAGAAGGAAGAGGACAGAACTGAACTGTGCTCTGTACTCTGCTGGTTTAAGGGAATATCTGCTACAGTTGCAGCAACTAAGTCAGAGCTGGGCTTTGATTCATACCAAGAAAAGGAAGTTCTTAACCAAAACAATTTCTATGCAGCTACCACAGACTCCTTTATAATTGTGCTTGCGAGCAAGGCGAAACCAAGGGCACAGCCTGAACAGACTACGCTGAGCCTTGCTTTCAACTCAGGATATCTTCATGCAGAACATGTAATTTCAAAAACTAGCTTTAAACACTAGGCTGATATAATCCTGCTCTGTGTTGATTCCTTCCAGATTATATATGCGGATGTTAATTATGTAAATAAATTTATCATGGATGCAATTAATTACATGAATTACACATGGTCATGAATATAAACACGTGTGTCATGTCAAAGGCCAGGGAGAGACGCAGCTGAAATTCAGAACAAGACCTTATGGTTCCATTTTAGTATGACAACAGCCTCTTTGATAAGATCTCTGCATAAGTCTTTCTGCACATTAGAGCTACTTGTTCCAGTACGGGACCATTCAGAACTGGAAAGTATTCCCAGGCTTGACCTCTCAGGTCCGAAAACATGGTATCACTAAAGGAATTCACTCAGAGGAGAAAAGATAAAAATCGAAAGATAACTTTTCCATAGCCATGTGTGCAGTGCCTGCTTACAGAGTCCAATAATTTTCAGGGTCATTCTGTTCAATTTCAGTGTACAATCCACCTCAAAAAAAGCTACAGGATCTGCAAAAATTGTGCATGAATGGTAATCGTGCATGACAATGTGGTAATGAATACCACGTTGTCATCTGTGTTACCTGACATTGCTTTCACAGGATAGAAAATTATAACATTACAGTTATAATTATGTTATCAAAAGCATTGGATATTGTGAGCTAGTTGGATACCTGCACTTCGCTCTCTTATTGTTCTTTTCTCATTCAACCGCTCATTTATCCAGTATCTGGGAAATGAATAGCATATGAACTAGACACCACTTCACATTTGATATTCCTCCAAAGCTCAGTATAGTTTGATTCCTTTTTGAATATACCTTCAGCTCTAGGTCAGACAAACCATGATAATGACAGCTTTTTAGTGTCATTTCAGCATCTCACATAAAAAGGGATTTAAGTCCCGGCTTCTCACAGTACATCACTTTTATTGTCTGTACGGCAGGTCTGGACATGCCTGAATTCTCTACCTGTCAGCCAGCCCTGCTCTAAACCACTATTTGATCATAAGTAAAAAAGGCAACCGTTCCTATAAATACCTGGAGATTTATGGAGGTCTAGGAGTGCAGTGGACTTTTTTTTTTTTTTTACAGTGAATCAGTACATAGATTATGGTCTAATCACCACACAGACACGACACTTCTAAAACCTTTCCAAGGTGCATGCATTTTACACATTTGGATTGTCCTGTGTTTTGTAATGACGAGCTCTAAGAGAACCATTGAACAGTAATGTCCACATGTTTTCATGGCTGTAAAAGATTAATATACAATCCTATAATCCAAGTGATTGACAACATCTGTAGATGTATTTGCCTATTTAAGCTTCACAAACCAGCTGTCATTAAAGACATAATTTAGTTTAATGAACCATCATTACAACATAAAACCTGGCTTGGCTTAGAAATTATTGCCAATTTGCACCTGAGTCTAGACTTCCCTTGTGTCTGTATTGGCAAGGTAAAGGCTTGAGACAATTTGGTGAGATTTCCCTGGTGGAGAAGGGCAGGCCTATGCTCTGCCCTAATGCATGTCCAAGGGGTCTTTTATTTGCGTCAGTTGCAATGGTACTGTGGGACATCAGGCTCTTTCTGAAAGGACCCTGACATGTCCCACAAGGATAGCGGGAGCCTTTAGATTGGTGAAGCTTGAGGACCTGGGGTGGAATTTTTTTTATTTTTTTTTCCCCAAGATCCAACTTATTCTAAAGGAATTTTGAACAAGAGCAAAATACCCAGCATATATGGACTCTAACCTAAAGCAGTGAGGTTCCTCACCCAAACAGTGCTCAGATGTTTAACATCTGAGAGCTAACCTAATAAAAATTTATCCAAGAGATGGTGACTGAATAGGGTTTTCAAAGCCAGTCTGGTGTCTAGCTGGGATGTGCTGGCCAGCCAGACGTAAAACCAACCATGCCTTATCTGGTGCCAGTGTTCACATCAGTATGTAGGATATTGGGGTGGATATAAAGCCTGTCATGTTTACATACTCACTTCACTTGTCACTGCTTTAACATTGCCTAATTAGCAGCTTTACAGAGTGCCGTTGGGACATTCTTACATCTGAGCAGTGCCATAGAAAAGCAGCGTTGGGTAGGTCTTGTACAGCATCAAAGCCAGAGTAGAGCTGAGGAAACAGAGCACTTTAATCCTAATTCGACACATTATTAAATCCAAAAAGGACAGGAAAACATCCTCATGAAAGGGGACCGTGATGAGTCTTTTTTTGTTTTCCTACAACCTGCCAACAGTAAATTAGTATTCAGTGCTTGCTGAAGGAGGAATGCTTTTCTTGTGTTGTACCACTTCAAAAATGGTTCTTCAGAAAGTGTTTCTAAGCATGCAGGGAATAGCTGAAGATCTTGAGAGAAAGAGACACATTCAAACCAGCACTTGGCCTTTGCAAAGATTTTAGCTTTCTATGACCCCAGTCCTCCTATTCTTCTATAACTAGCATCCAAAAAGAAATATTTTCATCCAACTGGCATACCCTGTAACAAAATACGCCAGGGTCTTTGTAAGAGGTACTGTGTTAATTCGTAAACTGGGCATTTCTCTGGGATTCGGGTGCTCCTAGGTCTAATCTATTCCTTCATGTGACATTTATTCCCAGCATAGTGACACTGGCATGTCACAGAAGGGCTGCAACAGGGCTGGCTCTGGCCAGGGCAAGGTAGGCAGTTACCAAGGAGAGGCATAAGTTTGCTGCCCTGGTGGAAGGGCTCAAATGGCCACTGCAAGGGGCTGGAGGGAGAATGGTTTTCTCTGCACCTGCTATTGCCAGTCCCACCGTTCTGCTGGCAATGAAAGCATGAGCCCTGTTCCCCAGGGACCTCAGCTCAGCTCTTCATATAGTTCTGTCCTTTCTCTCTTCTGCCCTTTCACCAGACAAGGGCCTCCACACCTAGACCATATTCGGGGAGTGGTGAAATTCACTTTTGCCTACCAGAAACCTTGGCTAGATCCAAGTTCCAGCTCATTTCCATTGCTTTGATTTAGCTTATTAGGTCTTTAATTCCCCTTAAGCTTTGAGTTCTTTTACAAAATTAAATCATTTACTTATCTGTTACTGATCATTTTCCTTCTCTAGGAGATTAAGCGAGATAGTATCTGTAAGCACTTTGAAGATGTAAAAGTGCTTATTACTGCATTTGGAAAGTCAATAGGATCACAAAGTTACAGCGTGCAAATACTTAAAAAAGCCCCAGACACCACCTCCTGCCTCACCAGCACTGCTGGATGCTAGGTCCTTCTGACCCTGAATTATGTGCTGCTGTTTTTCACACTGCACAAATAGCACTGATTGTCCAGATGAGGACAAAAACAGGCAGCGTCTAATTCGGGATCTCCGTTTATTCCTGAAGACATTCTCTGGGATCCAAAGCTTTCTTTTCCCTGAAGCAGAAAGGGAATTTTACATCACCAGTTTCTGGCCTTGCATATGTAAGTAAACAGCTCTGATTTCATGACTTGAATATCATGGCTTACAAATTACAGCATGATTCAGGATGCTGCTTCATATGCGGTTCATCTGTCCCTTCTGCGAGACTATTAATTGCTGGGAGCTAGACAGGGCAGACTGCTGGCACTTGGTACTTCAATTTAATCTGTTAGTGCCTGGGAGTTAACACCCTGAGGGAATGGAAAGGAGGTACAAGGTGGAGCCTTTGCAAATTTAGGTCAGGAAGAGTCATAAGGACACAGAGCATCTGACAGATGGATTTCCCTGTTCTCCAGTCTACAGTAATTGAAGAATTATTGTGCAATTAGTGACAAAACAGTAGAGAGTAGAAAATAGATTCAGAGTAGATGTTAAAATTGGGGAGGGGATATTGAAGGTGGGGAAAAGGCATACCATGTCACTTGGTTTGTGTCCTTTTATCTCCTGGACATAATCCATCTTGGGGGAAGGAATATACTCTGGAACAGGGGTCTTGCCATCACTCAGCAGTTTTTGCAGCCAGGCCTTTGAGGGCTCCGGTAATATGAACCCTCAGTCACCTGAACTGTATTGACCCCCCTGTATGTTTTAAAAACTTGTTTTCTTCTTGGAGGTCTCCCTGTTGGCTTTGCCAGAGCTTGTCTTTGGACTTGTCATCTTGGAAAGATTTGAGTCAAACCAACCAGAAAAAGAAAGAAGCCTCAATTAGAATTGTTTTTCATTGCTCATACGCGAAGTGTCTTGCTGACCTTTCAGTGAATCTATTAACCCCAGTCACCGAGACACTTTAATTTCCCCAAACAGCAAGGAGAAATTAACAACCAAAGGGCCTCAGCTGCAAAGCTGTGCAATGAGGTTGCAGCTAGATTGTGTATCTCTGTGGGCTCCTGGAGTGCAAGGTTCATCCCCCAATCCACATTGCAACAGCATCCAGAATGCATCACTTCACCTCCGAACTCAGTAAAACAACATACGTTCACGTTGTAGGAGTTAACAAGTAGCAGGAACCTTTTCTAAACCTCAGAAAAGTGCAGAAAATATAGTAAAGGAACAGCAATGTCTGCAGAACTTTGATTCTTTACAAAGCTTACAGAGCTTTTCTAGGGTATTAACTGCCTCCAGAATGCTTTGTGCTTCTCTGACACAAAACCAAGTCTGATCAGCTAATGCTCTTACAATCCAAAGAACCTATTTTATCTGGTTATTTTTTGGCCACTTGAAATTAGGTTTTGAAACTGCTCTTACAAATGAGCCATCTGAACTGATAAGAATGTGAAAAATCAACTCAAGTGCCTTTCAGAGAAATACCCTGACAGTCAGCTGCTGCTGTGGAAGAAACGACTGTACTCAGCCTAGAACAGGAAGCACCAAGATGTCTTTAGCCCCTTTTTTGTGTCTAAACAGGAAATTGTGTGAGCATGGTTTAAGGAACAAAGTGGAGAGCTCTGAGATCTGAACTCTGATCAACCCCAGAGATGGTGGGACTGAGTCTGTATTCTTGGTTTTCAGCAGCTCGGAGGAGTATGCATGAAACAGGTTGTTCACTGATCTTAAACACAAGGATATGACCAGCAATTCAGCACCTCGTCTATGTGCAACAGAAGCAAAAAGAATTCAACAAGAATAGAAAAGGTGTTGCTTTTAATTCTAGATCAGGAATAAGGAAAACAGTTCTTTTAATGTGCTGTCTCTATGGTAACTGTGTAACAGGGTACTCACTACATGTATTTGCTCACTGCTTTTTGCATTGCACAGGAAACATACATGTATCTTCTATATGAACTCCAACATACGTTGATTTTATTGACTAATCACATAAAAGATCAGAAGATGTGCAAAAAATGGAATTAAGTTATCTAATTTCAGATGTCAGTTTCGGAGTTAGACACCCCAAAAAACCCTATTTTAACTAACCAGTTTATCAGTGGGAGGGCAAATCCCCCCCAGTGAAAAAGTCTTGGCCTTTGCGGGCAGGAGAAGAAATTTTTTTTTTGTCTGTGCCAGAGCTGTGTCTACTTTCTCTTTCCTATGCCCACTGTGTCTCAAGCATGGATGTAAGAAGGTGGTGTAGATTTTGTTTCTCTGAACAATGATTTCTTCCTGGCAATATACAAAGGCAGAGTGCCTTTTGCTAGATCTGTCTGCAGCTTATCAGTAGGCTTAAGTGCATGGTGTGATAGGACCACATGACAAGCTTTGAGGGAGTGGATGGGACAGTCTTCTTTTAAAGCCATCTCCTTCTCTGGAGACACAAAACATGAAGCAGGCATTCATACTTGAGTTTTCACTGGGTCTTTTTGAAATTCATGGGACTCATCTGGATTTCCATAGTCTCTAGATCTGGCCCTAAGGGAAAACTTTTTTAGACACAGAATCGTTTAGGTTGGAAAAGACCTTTAAGATCATCAAGGCCAACCGTTAATCTAGCACTGCCAATATATCAGCTCCTCAGCACTTCAGCTCTTTTTCCTGTGGTATTTCACATCATTTCAGAGTGACAGAGATGGAAGAAGAGGGTAAGAACGAAATCATACATAAAAGCAGTGATACAGATAGACACACCTGTAAGGATGAAAGGAAGGAAATGGCTCAGGATGATGAGAATCTCTTTGGCTGTGTCTAACTTTTGGTGACAAAGTATATAACCTGAGATATCTCCAGAATGACCAGGAAGAACTCTTCAGTCTAAAATCTTGATATTTTCTTGTTCTGTAAATGTCAAACAATTTGCTGTGGCTAAAGCACATTCCAGCATAAACAAAGCCTCACCATATAAAAATACTATTTTTACTGTGAGGTAAGTTGAGGTAAGCACTGAGTGACTCCAATTCCATTAACTACTCTCCCTATGCAGTTACCTACTCCAGGGTAGTGCTATGAAGTTTAATAGTCAACATGTGTGTGACATGCTTTCAGCTCAAAGATAAAAGGCTGAAGAAAGACAGTGTCATTGTGGCAATAATTATTATCATTAACCATTTAATGATGATGTAGTTCTGAAAATGGTACTGTGAAAGTTTTCTTCTATACCACACTCAACAGTGGCAGTAACACTGTGGGCTTTTGACCGTGTTTTTGTTATATGTTTCAGTATGCACTTCCTATTAAAGAAAGTCTCTCTTTCTCAGTTCCTCTCAGAAGCTGTTGCCTATCTCAGGCTGCTCATGCCTGTGCTTACACAGAGAAAGGGGCTTTACACAACATGTATATGGCAAGACCAAAGGTCTTCTATGTCTAAAGCTTCCCAAGGCTGAAGCACGAATGTAGCCTAAAAACAGAAGTGAAAAGGAGCAAAAAATGATAATGCTAAGAAACAGACTGAGTTCAAGGCAGATTAATTTGCAAGGGGGTTTCCTACTTTTCTTTCCATTGAAGTACAAGGAAATAAAAAACAATTAACCTGCTTAGTTTACTCACATCCTGAAACCAGTAACAAAACCATTTTGGAAGCCAACTGAAGGTGATTGTATAATCTCTTAATTCTCGTAACGTCTCTGGAAAACATCACAGTGGGCTCTGCTCTGGGTTCAGACACTCACAGAGTGGCTGCAGCAACACAGCACAGTTAACTACCCAAGTCCTCTCCAAAATCCCAGGGGTACTTTATTCAAGATACTAAGCTATAGACTGCAATCATTCTTGTGCTTATTGCAAGTGGTTTGAAATATAAAATGTCCTTCTTTTAAGGAATCAGTGGCCCCAGCTGGCTCCAGCACTCATAACTCACACTTTTGCTAGTGACAGAAGTAAATGTGATTTTAAAAGATTTTGGGTCAAGTTCATCCACATTTAATGCATCAGGGAATGATCTGGCCCATTTTGTGCATCTCAATTTGTTTGACTGTTTAAAACAGCAACTGTGCCTGTATCCAAGCAAAGAACAAGACTTACATAGTCAAACATATATAACTCGTGGATTTTACTGCACTAATGAAAATGCAATGGCTTTGTCGCTGTGACCTGACATAAAACAATGAGTTTTTACTGTGAATGGCTGTAGCTCACTTTAGGTGTTACACTGAAAGGAGTGAGAGTGGGAACGTCAGCATGGCTGGGGCGCTGATGAGACCGGATTCTTGCCAGCTTCCTCTTGGCAGTGGCTTTGTGCTATTTCCTGTTTCCAGCCCCAGGCTTTGTCCTTTCTACTCATGGCTCCATCCTCTACTCTCTTTTCTTTTACCCACTGACACTCCACCTTTCCACTTTCCGCTGCACAGAGCTTTTTCATACTCTACTGCTGTCCTTTAGCAGCAGCAGCAGCTTTTCCCTTCCTCTCCAGCCACCCTCCTACTTCCTGTCCCATCCTTCTTCAAATCTGCGTTTTGACACCGATTTCCCTTCTGATCCCTTCCTACACACATTTCTTTGTTTCCTGTACTTATCCCTGAAATGTTGGTCCCACCTTGCTGTTTTCCTGTGCTTGCCTGACTGGAGAATGGAGCCTGTCTGGGTATGTGCCAGGAGCTCGGTCATACGAAAGATCTAACAAATCACAGCATGTGAAAAAGGGCAGGTAAGGTCCAAGCACCGGCTAAAGGATGAGGTTTAGTAAAACGCTTTTGATAAAAAACACAAAATGGATAGCATAACAGTGAAAGTATGTGCATATTTCACACTCAGCAGACTGAAATCAAGATGTGGAAGAAAGTCTAGTAAATTTAGCTAATGTTGATTCAGCTGATGTCCCCAGGGTGATCCACTAGAACTGCTTTATCCTTTTGCAGTTTCCTCAGGCCATTGCCTCATCTTGGAGTCCTCATTAAAAAAAAAAATTAAAAAAAAAATCAACACACCCACCCTCCCCAAAAAACAAACAGGGTTCATCTGTATGTATGTTTTAGTCTGTGTATTGCTCTGTGCCAAGCCTTCCTGGAGGACAGACACGTAGTTCCAGGAACGACTGGTGTGTTTCAGGTACTGGCTGACCAGCTGGAACCGGGAAGAACAAGCTGGAAATGTTCAGCTGAAATTCTCATTACAGAGTGTTTGGCAGAATTATGAGCCAAGAAAATTATTATAATGCCAAGAAAACCTGAAGTTTAGGACTGCCTATTAAAGTGCCTACAATGACCACATCACAGAGCATGTATGTATGCTAAAAATATCTGATTTAATCTAACACATATCTGATACATATCAACAAAAATATTTTTAAGTAGATGCTGTAAAAATGTAAATGAAATTTACTAATTCCTCTCCCACTTTATCCCTACAAAGGGATTTTTAAGTTTATGAACATACCATAATGTACCTAAGACACGCTGTATATCCAGTGATATAGCTAACACAGATGAAACACTGAAAACCTTTAAGAGTGCACAAAACAGCGATTACTCATTTAGGATATCAGACCAAGAATAGCATCCATTTGAAACACCAAGAAGAATTTAGGTCAGGAGAACATAATTACCCAAGTTGGAGTTTGTCCAGGTTACCTGGATTACTACTGCTAAAAAAAGCAGAATGGGACCATCAGTGAGCACGAGCGATTAGGATCTGTGTTTAGCAAAAGCTTTTAAAGATACTAATGTGAATTAAGCATCCCATTCCAACCAACTTTTGGTATGAGTTGTGCATCTGTTTCATTAAAAACTCCCCTTTATGCTGCGGCATTCAGCTGCTGCTTTCTGGCTAGTCACAGCAGTAAATGTAATTTATTTTTACCCAAAGTTTAAATGCAAAAAATTACATATCACTGTGGTATTCCACATTATTTAAAAAAAAAGGTACTAAATGCTAAACAAGACAGCTAGACATCTCTTTTTGCCTTTTGTTTTTGGGCTGTCTGTGGTCTCAGTCCTGCAAGGAACCTCCAGATTGAACAGGATTAAGGGCTCTCCTTCCTATGAGCCCTAAATTCGTATCTCCAGCTCTAAACCTATTAGAAAGTCAATCAGTTCTCCCAAACCTACTGCAATATGCATCTGTAAAGCACGATATGTTTCCAAATGTAGGTTAAGAGGGTAAACTGGGTAGCAGTCTTTGCACAATGGATGATTTGGTAGAACATCCTTGTGCACAGTTTGCTCTGTGCTCATGCCAACTCAGGCAGGCTGACCTGCTTTATTATAATCTATCACAAACCAACACTTCTCTTTGCCTTTTGTACACTTAGCTTTCGAAGAAATTAAAGATAATGAACCTCTCATTCCCAGAACAATAATTATTGCTAAAGGAAACAGAGGCAGACTTGAGCATGTTCAGGGTTGAATAATTCCCAACAATTTTCCTTTCTGTGCTGGCCTGTCCCTTGCAGACCTATTTGCTATATTTGCTGACTCACAAATCCTTCCATGCAGCAGACTTAAAAGACTTTATTATAAATACACTAATAATCTAAGCTGTCGCTACTGTTAGCTGCTAAGCTCCTGCTTGGGGCACTGGTAATAACGAGTTCTTATATTCCTTTATTTTCCATGAGTGAGCGCTAAACTGAATGGATTTGTTATCGGACATCTGCCCCATAGGATTCTACAGCTGCTTATTCCTACTTCCACTTTCTGGGGAAGGGATGGATTGCCTTAGTTATTTTACTTGCGGACAGAAAAAAAGCAGCTAATGGTACCTCCTTTGCCTGCATGAATTGTGTTATTCAGCAAGAACTGTTGCAGTTATTTATTCTGGAGGGCTGTTGTACTTAACACAAGGGCCCAGGGAACACATATCTGTGACTCCGCAGCTTGTCAAGAAGCAGAGCAGTCATTTCTCCATGCCTTTTAACATGAGCAACGAGAACAGGACTGTACAAGCTGCCTTGTGTCTTGGAGAGAGACCGCGACTTCAGTTCAGGAAGGAGGCTGTGACTGGATCTTTGCCATAAACAGGGGAAAAGGAAGTCATGCTAAGCCTCTAGCTAGCAAAAGTTCATTACCAACTGTTATATCTGCAAGGCTTCGCTGCCCACCCCTCACAGCCTTTCTCTGCTCCTTCCAGGTCCTCAGCCTAGAGGCTGGCAGAGTAGAATAGCTCCCCCATTCATATTTTTATTCTGTGATGCTAATCAAGTAGGCTAATTATATATATGCCAGGGTTGACATTGGCAGGAATCACGAAATTAGAACCACCTCCCACCCCCTCACACTTCTCTTCTGTTCAGACCTGGAGTATTATTAATCAGTTTAATTCTGTTCTTATAGTCATGGCAAATGCACGTACAAATTAGACTTTTGCCCTGAATTTGCACATGCACCTGAGTTTTGAATATTACACCTCTAGAGATCAGCGTGGGAAAATGGGTCAAAATTCAGTGACAAAATATTTTGCTGCTGCAAAGGACTGTTTCTGCAAAACCTCTGCTTTCTTTGAGAACATGTTGATTTTCATGTGTTAGCATGTAAAAAAGTCCCCAAAACATGAAATACTTTGATGTGGTTAAATTATTCTGCTTTAGCTTTATGCTCAGGAAATATTTTGGGGGTTTGTACATACAGTTCTCTTGTGCATTTTAATTCAGAAGTAATAGGATTGATACTATAATTATTGCTAGATTGCTATGCCCTGCAAACATTTGCTGTGCTGTATGCTTGAGATAGAGAGGGGGTAATCACTCGTGAACTATTTGTGTGGGAGAGTCTTCATGCTGCACCAGTTTCATATGCACTGCAATTTATTCGTTGCCAGAAATATCATTTGAGAGACTACAGCTGCTCAGACCTGGTATCAAAACAAAAAGGAGGCGATCTTGCCACAGTAGGCACCAAGGGCACGACGGAACCAACCTCACTATTTAACAGATATATTCATAAAACACAATCATATAAGATTGTATGATTAAATACTGTACATTCTGTTCTTTAAAGCTCAATCAGACAATAACAATATAACCCCTCACATCACCTTTACTTTCTTTTAGTATTTAGCAGTTCCTCAGATTGTTCCTATTCACTTCTGGCCATGCTGATCTGCTACTTCTGTTTAAAAATAAAAAATTGAGATCTCTCTTTTCATTGTATCAAGTAAGTAAGAGACAATCAAAGCCAGATTTGTCTGGAAGCTCACCGAGGCATGTTTTTTAGAGAACTGAAAAAGTATTTTTGGCTGAATTTTCCCTGTTTCCTGTTTCAACTGCTATGATCCAGGAAATCCCCCCACTCACACAGCTGGTCCCCCTTTCAGCCAAAGGATGCAAGTGGAAATGTGTTGTTCTATAAGTTGTGCACACCGCATCCATTTGTGTAAAGTCTTGGATGGACTTAGAGGGAGCTGTTTCAGCAAACAGTCACCATCAGCTGAGATAAATCAGGGAAATTCAGGTTCATACCTATAAAGGTCTTCCAGTTTCTGTCAATTGATAATCTTGTGGTAAATTTTAGGCAGGTAGCAGAAGGGTGAATTGTGTAACCATGGAGCCACTGATTACATCCAATGTGACTCAGAGCAAATAAAGGAGAAGTTTTTCTCAGAAGCAGAGAAAATACTAGCTGTGTAGGAATTCCTTCCGTCCACCGGGGCAAGGATATGAAGGTCAGTGGGTTGAACAGAATTGCTTTTCACGTTTCGGTTTGGGAGAGGAAGATGGTTCTGAAGTGCATTCAGCATGTAGAGAATAAAATATGATGAGAGATTCCCCTGAGCTATTCTGCTACATTGTGGGCAAGCAAAGGAATTCCCCAAATCTCCTGTTCAACACAAAGCTCATCCGATGGACAGAGCTTTGCGTAAACACATTATTTGCACAAGTAGGAGAAGGATAGAAAAAATTAAAGGTGTGATTATGCCACTGTAAAGATATCCAAGATGGGACCAGGCAAGCAGCTACAGAGGCAAAACCATCACAGTCCAAGAAGTAGCCAAATAAATTCCCATCTGTGGAAGCTCACAGTACTCTTCTAAGCTGGGGCTAGAGGTGTGCATGTAGCTAATGAGTAATTGCTTTTGTGATCAAGTTAGTAACCTTTCGGAGCAGGGTGTAAGGAATAGATGAGGCAATAATCTCTTACACCACTCCTACAAGATTTGACAGAGCTCACGTCCCAGGGCCCAAAAATTTTGGCACACAGAAAATGCACCAAAGCTTTCCTGGTGTAGTAAGGGAGAACCTCTCCAAACAGAGCAATGCAAGACCAGCAGTTATAGACCTCACCCCACCAAGATATTCTGGAACTGAAAAGAGCCACTGGACTGGGTGATTTCATTGCAAGGATCCTGCTGATCTAAGTAACTGGAAAACAAACACCAAAGCCGGGGAACAAAGGGCTTGCAGTACACAAAGGGTCCATGATAAAACTGCTATAGGCCCATCTGCTCAGAAGTGATTTCTGTGATGGAGAAAACAAGAAGGAGGGAGAGGAAGAGAGAAAAGCCCTTAAAGTGTGCGCCTTTTTGGGGTTTTTGCATGAATTCTTTACAGTTTGTGATTGGGGTTGCCATAGCAATCCAGAGCCTTTCCTGAAGCAATATACAAGCGGGCAGTGTTTGTACCCTCTCTGGTGTCTGTACACATTCAGGGCAGCCCTCCTTGTAGCTGCCTGGGTACCTGCAACTGCCTGTAATATCACCAAGCAGATGCCTGCATCACAAACTTTGGGTAAGGATTAGTACAATTAATTAGCACAACTAAGAGGTGCCTTTTAAACACAAATTCTTATTTCAAAGCCTGTTCCCAAGGCATGCTAAGCCACCTTCTTACTTTGGAGAGGAACAGGGAATAGAGGTTGCTGGGCAGAGGCAGTCAGCAAAGCTGGGCCTTTAGAGTAGGTGTTCAGGGTCTCATGAATTGGTCTGGCTGGGGAGATTCAGGGCACAGCAAACCTGGGATCTAGACACTCACACAGTGAAATCAATGAAAGCTTGAAGTTACCTTCGGACAGCAGAACTGAATCTTGGGGGGGGAATACTAAAATCCTCCTGCCCCACAACACACCAAGGTTATTTCTGCAAGGTGCTGAGAACAACCAGCACCCATTTGCTTGCTACAGCACACTAGGAATCCCAAAGGGGACCTTTAGCTCCCAGCATATATAGAGGGTGAGCACATAATCCTGCAGGCAGTTTCTCTGGGGTCATATAGAAAAGAAAGCCTGTAGCTCTGCACTGTTATAAATGAGAAAGAGATCCCATAGCAACTTTTATTCTGCAACTTTCAAACAAACTTTTACAGCAGGGAGAAGAAGGGCATGGGAGGCGGGTGTAAAACCACAGCCATGACACATCTCTCTCCAGGGTATTTGTGTTCTGCTCACATTTCTTGGCTCCTGGTTTCATTGTTATTTGTATGGGAGCTGAAGCCAACACTTCTGCAAGCCTTTCTGATCACTAGAGAAGGCACTAGCAGCTACAGTTCCAGCTCAGCACTGAAGAGAAGCAGCTGTATATTAAACCAAAAATAAAAAAGGTCAAAGCAGCCAGCTCCACAGAGCTGTGAGGCCCACTGGGATTAAGAGGAAAGATTTGCAAGGAAGCTGGTATAGACCCATTCTTCTCAGGCAGGTTCTTTACTAGTCTGAGACCTGGCATTTGCTAAGACAGCCTTGTATGTCCCAGGGGTTACCTACTCTCTAAGAAAAGCTGAGATGGGGATACAGGAAGTAGCCAGGTTACACTAGTGCCTTTGGAGAACTTTCCAATGCAGCTGTTTTTGGTGCATAAGTTAGTTTGTGTTAATGGGCCAGGGTGGCAAATGCATCGACTTGTTTCTTGTCAAATAGGATTTTTGCATCTGATTTGTACCATCTGTTTTAAGTGGGGGTTCTCAACTCAGCGCTATTTGGAGAGATTTTCCAGAGAACACGTTTCTGAAGACATTCTGAGGAACTCCTGGGAGTTTAGTGACATTGCAGTAATAGTAAGATACTGGATAACACAGCTGCAAGAACCAACTAAGCATGATCTAGAACCATCTCTTTCATTGTGCCAGAAGAAGCACCTATCAGACTGTTTGGATAAGCCAAGTGAAGGAAGAGAGCAGGCTATACTGGAAGGAAAAAAAACACAACCAAATTTTTTTTAAAAAGTAAATTTTCAGCCTAAACAGTTCCACAGTTCAGGACACTGGATGGTTAACCAGAGAGTTGCATAAGCTGGCATTGCCACCAAGACAAAAACACATGCTGAACTTCTCTGGCCTTTGGCTAGTTACTAAATCTTTGACCCATCACAAGTCACGACAGGCCTCATGGAGCGTGAAATCCACAGCTCTTCTTCAGGCTTTGGTACTCAGTTTGTATAAGAGCAACAAGATCTACTTCTGGGATATGAGTGTTAAAGTGGCAAATTATGATTCCTGTGAAAACTCTCAATGCAACTGGGACTGGATTTTGTCTCTTTGTTCATCAAGTACTTGGGAAGCAACATTCTCAGTGAAAATGCCAGAACTTTTCATGATCTAGGGAAGAGGAAAGGGTTCACCTCTGTTAGCCAAAAACTCCGCAGTAATCTTGCTTGATAAGTCAGCATAGTGTGGCCATTCAGGAGAAGCTACAAGAGAGCAAGGCTGAGTACTAGAACTTCTCCTTACGCTTGAGACAATGTTGATTCTTTGTGGACTGCAGAATATGTTTTCGTCTACAGACTCACGTGCATTTTTATTCTGATACCATAGAGTTTACTCACTTTTGACTCAAAAGCCAAATAGCCTGTCCTGTGTTGCTAAACCTCCAGCTACAACAAGCACAGCTTTTTTAACCGAGCTCTTGTTTAATGTTAACTCTGGTATAGTGACTTTTTAATAACCCCCTGGATTCAGTATGCTTTGTGTTGCTGCATACTCTGGAAGGGCAGTTATTGTACACATTATAGTGGGTACTACATTAAATATCTGCTGTGTGAAATCAGCAAACTCTCCAGCTGAGCAAATTGCTGGGTGGTGTTGGGACTGGGCTTGGTGCTGTGGTCATTTACTCAACTAAAAAAATCCACCTCTCATGCAAGCCTTAAGAAGGGACTCCTGTGCACGCCAGCTGTCAGGATGGGAAAAGCACTGTAATTGGAGTGATTAAAAGCTCACAATGGCAACAGACATGCTTCTTCATTTAAGGTGGAAGTGAAACTGTCTCATAATGGTAGCATGGCTGCTCTTACAAAGCTTGCAAAAGTGTATCAGTCATCTTTGTGCCAGTATTTTAATTCTGCAAAGCTCACCCCCACAAGTTGGCACCTACATAAACACTTGCAATAAGTATTGGGTAACTGAAGCATGAAGGGGTCTGCTAACCTCCAAGTTGTACTATGGATCTGTGTTTTAAAGAGACCCTACACTTTGATACATTATTACAAGAGTGGCAGTTTTGGTACCTAATCAATGAGATGAACACAGGACGGCTCTTATTATTACAAAGAGTGCAGGAGCAGTAGTCTGGGAAGGAGGAATTTCCACCTGTGTTTGGTAGGACTCAGTAAGATCTCAGAGGTAAGGATCTAGAATCTCAGTAGAAGTTAATGCCATCGAAAGCAATGGAATTACAGTTGATTTGAATTGACTACACCAGTGGGCTTTTGCAAATGAATCTACCTCTTTGTCCCTCAAACAGTTGACCCAAACAGTGTGGGTGTGCAAGATATCTGAATATTATCTAGATTTTCTGGAAAATAGTTTCACCTTTCCCAAGTATAAAGGAGACCTTGAGGAAAAACAGTGCTGTCCGCTATCTCTGAATGCCTTCTCTCCATGCACATTTCATGCTGGATAAAAATAGCTTTAAACCCTGGGTTAAGTAAGCTCCTTATATTCAAAAAACCTGTTTCAAGTGGACAAAGGAGGTGCAACTGAGACACCGTAAAAAGGCCTTTGGTTTCAGTGTCTGCAACTTGAAATGCCATCCTGGTATCCTTTTATGTGTCCAAGCGGCAACTAACACTGAGACACCAATTGCAAAGAGCAGAGTAAGCATTAATACAGAGATATGTGGAAACAGGGTGTGGCTCTCTAGTTCTCCTTTCTACATTTCTCTCATACGATCAGACTAAGTTCCTTTTCAAGACTAACTGGAAGCTGTGTGAAAAATTACTCACAGGGAAAAGGCAAAAATCTATTCTGCATATCTCAGCAATACATCAGGAAAAGATAGTAAACAAGTTGGTCAAGATCTTGGCTACAGAAGAATCATTGCGATCAGGCCATTTCCATAGCTTATAATTTTGAAACTCTCACAAATACTAAAGTATTTCTAGAGACACGTGCTTTGCTTATTTCTGTTGAACTATAATTCAGAAATAATTACAAAGGAAAGTTGAGGCCAGTCAAAGAACAGGATATAAGATTGCTTGGTGCATTTTTAAACTGCAGTGCATGAAGCACTAGAGGTCTGTAGATTACTCTGAAGGGACCGAGAAGGGAACTAAGAAAAGCAAGCCCATTGTTTTTCTAAATTTATTAATCAAGGGTCCACAAACAAAAAAGGGGCAGGGGGGGAGCTAAGCAAGATATTCAGAGACCTGATTCTATTGCCCAGTTCTACTAGTCTGCTCTTAGCTGGCTACAACATTTCAGGCAAGCTTGTTTGCTTCAGTATGCCTTGGTTTCTCCTCAAACACCTTTCCCCCAGTGACGCACCAAAAGAAGAAGTCAGAAGGCTAATCATCTCTTGCAGTTATCCACACTAAAATTACCTTGGAGGATTATGGCCTGAGTCCTGAAAATGGATCTTTGCAGGACTAGAAACTAAAGCATTCTTATTCTTTCTGATTAATTATTACTATTCCCCTAAGAACCCTTTTGACCAAAACTAGAGTTTCTGTGGGAATTTCTGAGGTAGAAGCAGGACAGGTAGCTAGCTGATGGAGGAGACTCATAACCATCCTAGAGCAAGCCGTTCCCACATCTGAATTAGTGCCTTTTGTGATGGGGTCCAGCTTAAAAGTGGAGAAGTCTGTTGGATCCCCCACCACACCCACTTAATTCTAGGTACTACAGCTTGTGGAGGCCATGCTCCACCACTGGCCATGAATAGATCAACGTCTAGGAAGGAGAAGAAAAGTTGGAAATAGTACCCAGATTTACATCTACATTTTTCCAGTTTTTAATGTATGGAACAAGCAAAAGTATTTCACACTAGCAGATACTATCTGAAAAATATAGATGTGCAGGAAGCAAAGAGCAGATACTGTATAGAGACATGAGAATGAGACAGGAATTCTTACTGGACAAAGAAAGAACTTACTCAGTGCAGAAACTGGTCTCAAAGGACTGCAGAAGGAAATCACTGCCCCAAAACCAGGGTTTTACGAGACAGGGGTTTATGACCTTTCAAGATATTGCTTCCTTTGAGGGAGCAAGTCTGTGTTAGTGGTACCAAAGAAATCCCGAGTCAGATCCATAACCCACTGAGTCCAGGACTCAACGAGTATCCCAGTGCAACAGTGCAAACTGACAGTCCCTTACCAAACTTAAAGCAAAAGTCAACCCACAATAAATTCACACAATCTATTTCTGAGAAGAGATGCTCCCAGACCCCACTTGCAGCAACACATGCACTTGGCATTGTTACAGATAGGGTCACAGCCCAAAAGAGCAGGAAGCCAGGTGAAAATAAGGTGGTGGACAGAGTTTACATGCACTCTCTTCACAAAACTGAAATTGCTTCTCTACATTGAGCTACACCTTCCTACCAAACAACACTTCTTAGATTGATCTCAGGGTTGTGCTGCTTTTTTGTGAGTGACTGGCCCCTTGGTCAGACATTAACACATCTTTCAGAAGAGCTGCAGTATTTTTTCCCTGTTCAGTACAGAGAGCCCAGCCAACATCACGAACACGTCCCTCAGACTAGATTTATGTGGCTAAAGACTTCATGTTATGTCACTAGCTCATGATAATACCACCCTTTTCTTCCTCATAGGTGCCCAAGAGGCCACAATATGAACCTGTCAGGAGACTGACCTGGCTTTAAAATCGGGTGATTTGTTAAGTTGGATCAGGGAACTGATCCACTTTGCTGTATTACAAATTCCTTTGACAAAACCGAGGGCAGGACAAGAGCAGGAACAAGTGAAAATGGAAGAAGAAACTAGAAGGGCAGGAATACAGTAAGCCGGTATTACCACTGAATAAAGTCATTCAAGTCAAAATCACTACAGAAATCACATTACTGTGCCTTAGGCAGAATTAGGTATGCATACTGATGATAGGTAGTTGTGGAAAGCTGCTTGTGCCCTCAGCCTCAGAAGACTTCAGCTTGAGAAACCCCCACTTGAGAAAGCTACTGAATGCCTTGAACCAGAATGAGCATACGCAGCCATTCTTTCTCAGCATGACAATGTTTAGAACATCCTAACATTTATACGTAAAGCCCCTTAACTAAGATTTTTACATCCCAGCCTGATGCACACGATGGCTGTTTGCTCTGAAAACTCTCAGGTAGGGATTTCAGAGAGTTCCATTGTTTTGCTTGTGTTTTTTTTTTTTAATTCCTCCTCTTTCTCCTGAAGAGTTTAATGAGAAACTATCTTAGAAATCCTGGAAAAGGACAGGCCTCCTGTGCCTATTCAGTAATGAGTCACGGGCCAAGTCTGACAGTTTGTTAGTACATGGAGAGGGATTTCTGCTCCTGTCATGCAGTCCGAGAGTAGATAATAAGGAATTATGGCTAATTTAACAACATACCTGAATAAGCCAGAAGTAAGCAATGCAGAACTGCCAAAACTGTACATCTTCCTTGAATTTTCTCTAGAACTTTCCATGGGAGATTTTGCCAGCATGGAAGAATCCTTTGAAGAAAAGGAACAAATGCGTGAGTTGCTTAAAAATACCTCCTTTTAAACAAAGAAGTGAATTACTCGCCCACTCTAGTGGGGACAGGTATTAGGCTGAAAATCATAACTCTACTGCATTAGTATGTTAGTGTCTCAGAAGACAGTTTATTCCTATTGTCCAGGCAGACTGGAAATTACTAGAGAGCAGGGAAGCTGCCCATGCAATGCTTTACAGGACCTAAAACTAGAAGGACATTGCTAAAGAGGGAGAACCGAAGAAGTAAAAACTCACTTCCAGTCTTCATTTACTTCAAAACATAGAC
>NW_008825558.1:3914176-3932438 GCF_000699105.1 Pygoscelis adeliae | reverse complement strand
CTTTATAAAATAGATGGGACATGCCTCTTCCCTACAAAAATCAGCAACAACGCTGAGCAAGTGAAGCCAGCTGAAGATTGTTAAAGTATTCAGTGCATCATCACATAGCTGGTGACAAGCTGTACCTTTACTTGAGATAGTAGCTTCTCAGGGTGTTGCATGTTGCTTTAGGGATGCCAGCCTGCCTAGAACTGATTGAGTAATGTACCAGCTCTGTACAACACAGACATGCCTACAATTACTAAGATACACTATCTACCTGGGAAAACCAGAGTTTAAGGACACCTGTGTTAAGGAGAAAAAGAGGGAATTTATAATCATGATTCTTGGGCTCAATGCAAGAATTACTAGGCGAAACTTTGTGGCCTCCATTATGTAAAAGGCAGATTAAAGCATTATAATGATCTCATTGGCTCCAAAAAATTAACGCACTGTAGGGCAAACGAGGAAACAGACTTCTGAATGAACACACACACAAAAAAGGCACTGAACAGATTCGATAACTATCACATTCAGGGTCACGCAAACAGATGACACGGGCAGCGTTTCCACGCACTACATTGATGCTTTCCTAAAAACAGAACTGTAAGTCCCTCAGACTAAACAGGGCACAAGAACTGATTTGGACTTGAGCTGCGTATCATGCATAGTAGAAAGATTATATTGGTGAATGCGTTTTGTACCATTTTCAAAACCCCAGCATAAGACATAGATTGCTCATCTAATTTCTTTGGCAATTTCTTTTCTCACATATTAACAGATCTTTCATATAAGCTTTTAAACATTGCTTTCAGTGGGAATTTCACCTTCAAAAGCACATGGCACTGGGTCTTTAAGAATTAGTAGGATGGTGCGTACACTACAGCAATGAAAAGACAGCCAAACAAAATGATAGGAAGCAGAAAGTCTACCCCAGGAAAATACATACTGAACAAGAAGTTCCTAGAGAAAGTATGTGATACACCATCATTTAAGATTTAAGTCGCTAGCCTTTCTATTTATTCCTAATGCATATCATAATGGGGAAACCATTTTGACTTTTCCCTCCTGGCTAACAATTGTGTGTGGTGGTTCTCAGCTTTGAAAATTTTAACTCCAAAGTTGTCACGTATCCGCTCTCTTTCTACACAAGTGTTTTTCTAGAGGTAGTCAGAGAAAGCAATTTTCCAACTTTGATTTTCACCTTTTGCATTCAAATGCATAACTAAGAACATGCCAGGTATTAGCTAGTTCTAGAAGCTGTCCAGTCAAGAAATCTAAGTACTGTGGTATTTGAGAAACTGCCACACTGTCAGTTTATACATCCATTACTCCCACTGAGCACAGCCTACCAGCAAGCTAGGATTTATTTATTCTAGAAGTTTATGAATAATTTCTAACAACAAATCCATCTGAGAATTTTGCAATTTGTCAGCAAACAAAGGAAGTGGCAGAAATTCTCAGATAAATTAGTTTTAATGAATTATTCACCAAAGCTTCCTGTATAATGAAGCAGAGAGCAATTCTACATTGACAGAACTAGGATAACAATCTAACAGATGTTTTTCATCTTTTGTTTCAACAAAATGACAAACACTAGAAACATTCATATTTGTATCCTTCATCACTACCTCTAGCACCACTATGACCCAAAGCACATTTAACATAAAGCATATGATGAAACATTTACTGACATGGCATTGCATCACAGATTTTTACTTTTTTCTAATAAAGCAAAAAGGGTTTATTAGAAATTTAAAGGCAGATTACAACAAAACATCTCTAAAATCTTTAAAAGACCTTGCCAGAGACTGGTTTGCCAACACAGCATTCCTTCTAGCAGTCTTACCCCAGGGCCTATTCAAAGCCAATCAATCACTCTCTACCCTCATCCTCATCATTTCCTTTTAAGCAATAGCTGGAAATAGCCCCATCTGCTTTAAAAATCGAAGAGCAGCAGCTGGCGAGCAGTCCTCTTTATAGAAGTCTGTGAGACTTAAGGATATTGTCCTGAGCAACTCAGTCAAAATTAATTATAACCTAGATGGAATTAATTAGAGGCTATCTTTATTTCATCTCCATTGTTGTGCAGATAATTGTTTAGCTACTCCTCACATGACTTGGTAATTACAGTAAGATGAAACCACTTAAAATGAAATGTCCTGAATGGGCTTTGATTTAGATTTACGGGAGTGTGTTTGTGGAGGTGGGAGGAAAAAGAATGTTGTTTGTTAAATATATAGCAGCTCTATACACACACACACACAAAGATTTGTCAGTTCTTGTTATCACTCAGTTGTGGCATCAAAACAGAAAAGTTACTTCAGAACAACGCATTTCAGCAAAGGTACATAAGAAATGCAAAGAGCTGGTTATACAGTTGGGAGAACACAGGCCCATAACTATATGGGTGATATAAATGACCAGGACTTCAATACAACTCAAATCATTTGTACGGCTGAGGACTTGGTGTATCTGTTCTGAAATTAATCCATCAACCCAGCGAAGAAAAAGGAAGATTATATCTATCCAATGTATAAATATACACAGCTATAATGGTGTGCATGTCTGTGTAGATGTGCACTTATAACATGTATATTTATTTTACAGACACATTCACATACATGTGCTAACTGGATAGCATGCTTTTTTTTTTCTTTTCTGCCAGTAGGCATTCATTTGTTCTTTATTAGGTGTTCTTATAACATCATGATCAGATGTAAAAATACTTTGCAGCTGGACATGAGAAAGGTGCTGGTAATTTGCCATACTTAGTGAGAAGATGTCTTGAAGTTAGAGGAAAATCCAGTCTTATATTCAGAAGTGGCTTTTTTGTTAATTAAAAAGAAAAAAAAAAACTAGTTAGGAGCAAATTATCTCTATCGCAGAGAGACTTTGATGGAATTCTGTTGTAAGATTTAGAAGATTGTAGATTCAGGAAACCTTCCCCTTGTATTTGAAGGTGTAAGAAACCTCCCGAAATCTGTCACATGTGAGGAACCAATAGTTTTATCTTGCACTGTGGGAGTTCCTCTAGGCACTTCAATACCAGTCCAGATCGAATGGCTCTAATCAGCATTTCCACAACCTACTATCAAGGCAGACATGTGCCTACGAGTGACGCAGATGCTTCCCAGACTGGCAGATTTCAGAGACAGCTAAAAGGAAGGAGTCTCATCAGGACTGAAAAGAGACAGTGGCAGTTTTCTATTTGGTTAGTAACCACTGCTGTCATTACTAACATATTTGATTGGATTACAGGAAGCAGATTCTCTAGTTTGATAGTATAAAAACCATTTGAGAACAGCAAAAAAACCCCCACCCTTGCATTTAAGAGAGAGGAAACCCCTCCCATCTAGGTGTAATCTATTGAAGTGACTTCTCCCTGTAAACATAGAAAAGCTAAATTTTTCTAAAATAATAATGTCTCTTGCACATGGGCTTGTGGGATGCTAAATGCAAGATGACTCTCCCAATGGACACAGGTGCTTCATGCTTCCAGGGATAATAAAGAAAGTATCCCTTGTTGTAACTGGCAAATGCATGCTTGGCACTCCTGGGAATTAAGCTAAGCTGAGTCTATAGCACAAAAGTGAAGGTGGAGCTGAATGCTTAATTTATGTGGTGCCTGCTACTAGGAAGACCCAGAGGCCCTAGGTCATGAAGACACTATTTTTAGAGAGTGAAATCCTATGAAATTATCATGAGTTTCAGATGTATAATACATGAGGAGGCAGGGAGGTCCAGGCTCAATCTGGCTTTTCTTACACGTAGTGGTTCATGACAGAATTTTTGCCTCATCAGTCATGTGGCAACCTCAAGAAAAGGAAGGAAACAGCAAAGAAAATTGGTTCTTCTTGATAGCAGCAAACTGTTCTAAGTGGTCAGCTTTCTGCTTTCTGAAAAACTCACACACAGGAGCCACATGTTCGGAAAGTAAAAAATCAGCTACTTTTCAGGACAGCTTATAGTTAGAGGTGGAGGCATTTCAGTGGGCGCCTTCCAAGGCATTCTAGATTAATCCAAAACTTTTCTGAGAGCAATTCAAGTTAAAATGAACTCTCTGCACCACTGCAGCCATCTCTGGTACTACATTACTGATTTTCACATGGATGCACAGAGTTATACTTAGTATTATGACTTCGTTTACTAAAATGACACTAGTTATACAAGACAAACACAGAATGTTCAGAAAGTTTTTAAACTGAAGAAATTGCACAACTCTCATGGTTGTCACAGATATGCAGGAACAACTAACTGTAGCAATAAATGAAAATAAAATGTGAAGATGCATTTTTTTCCTTGACTCTAACAATCCTGTGACAATCTGACTTGATTTCAAAGCATACAGATTTTTCCCTGTCCTTCGGACAACAATTACTGTTTACTGAGTTGCCTCCCAGAAACACTGCAGTAAAATATTAAAACTACTGTAAGCGGGAAAAGGTCATCAATTACACTATGTGCAGTAGAGCACAGAAAAACTTGATTAATCCAAATAAAATTAAATATGTGTGTTTTTAAAAATGACATCTTCCTATTAGGTAACTGGTTTAATGAATAGGAATTTTAGTTTAAATCCTAACTGGCCACAAAAGGTTCTCCATAAATTAGCAAAAAACCTGTGATTTATTTATGTGCGTAAAATCCTAAGTATTTCACATGCCATTGTTTAAAGGTATCTTTCTGTAATACAAGTGTCATTTTAATCTTAACAGCATAAAACAGAGTATTTACAGTTTCTCCTGCTCTAGAAGAGGATTTAAAAACCTTGTGTCCCAACCAGCCACACTATAATTTCCTATATTTCTAACTATAGTTAGAAAATAGATGAGATCAGTTTATTTAAACTGGTACTTGAAGTAAGCAATTAAGTGCTTCACTAAATAGGACTCTGTGCTGTAAATCTGGCCTTTCATTACATGTACAGTTCCTAGCACAATAGGTTTCTAGTACCAGACAGAAGCTTGCAGGCATTGCTTTAATAAAAATATGCTATTTAAGAACATTGTGATGTATTTCCACTGCCTCTGGGGGACTTACACTAATACAGTCTATTATCTGTCCTTATTACAGAGAACTAAGTGTGCAATTAATTGGCAATCTGTAGTGGATTATGGAAACATTCCAGATGGATGGGGATTTATCACAGTATTTTTCAGCAGCAGCTACTGTAATTTCCTAAGTTCAGGACACTGAATTTACAAGAACTTATTTCTTTGTCAGGTAGGTCTTCTGGGCAAGAATTCCCATTTCTTTTTACATCAGAGGCAACAGCTCAAGATGTAGCACAAAGCACCTGTGAGATAACATAATATTGCTACAGCAGACATGTCTTTGTGATCAGACACACGATAGGATGTGTGGGCTGAACGCTCCCTCAAGAAATGAAAATGCAATCAATTGACTTAGTTAATATTTTGCTCTGTGGGAAAAACTCCATCAGACAGTCTGGAGTTTCATTAATCTGTGGCATTGCATGAGCTGTGGCAGCCTGAGCAAAAGAAAGCCGCTTCGTGTTTTATTCTTCCCTGTGCCAACACTCCTTAGCAATTTGGGGGCAGGGGGCAGTTGCTAACCTTTCTAGCCTTGCCTCCCAGTGCCACTGTGGTTAGATAATGCAGAATAAAACTGGGCTGACATATCTGGAGCTGTGTCACAGATGGCCCTGCTGTCACCGGGGCCTGTGGCTTTCCTTCCACGGAAAGCTCTCCTGGAAGCTGAATCCAGACAACATCTAGAGGAGGCCAGCACACCTTGGCGATACGTCACAGACTAGGGTACGAGTTTTGAACACACCACTCTCTCAGGAACTGTTCTTTGAGATATTCAAATAAGATGTTATTGTTGTGCACAAAGCTTGTCAATGTAGTCTTTTTCTTTAGGGAGACAGAAAGAAAATGCATGGAGAGCTCCTTCTGCTCTTGATTTTTTCAGCCATTTTGAAACTACAGAAACATGGGCTCCTGTTACGATGCGCAGTGCCTATGCAGCAGAGAGGGAGAGACCATAGGAATAACCCCTCCCATTGTATCACCCTTTGGGGCAAATTCATACAGTTCCTTTTCTACAGTGGCAGTAAGTATCGTTGTTCATTAGACTACCTAAGCTGGTGTAGATTAAACGTCACCTTCAAATAGCACTCATGTTATACAGCAGCTCTTATTCCATGGTCTCAAGACTTCTGTTTTGTCCCCTCAGCATAAATACACAAGAAAGCTACTAAAATGCATGGACGAGAGTTATATTCTTCTTTGTCTAGGTATACAGTTCCCTAACAGTGAATAGCTTACTGCTCTTTCTGTAACACTCAGCAAGTATTAAAATTCTTGTAAAGGTTTATAAATGCATATTTGCATAGACCACAGTTCAGCCAAGTAACCTAATACTCTCATGAACTACATGCCCTGCTTTAGGAATTTTCACTTTAATGTAACAAGATATGCATCTGACTGTAAAATAAAATATGATTTTATTCTTCCAGCTATACCTAAGCCTTCTGCTGATTCCCCCTCCTCTTTGGCACTTGCCACTCATTTATTTTCAGATTGATAATTGCCCCCTTTACATTTCCATCAACAGACCCACACACATCCAATGAATCTCCAAATTGCTTTTGCCATGTGTTAGCATTAATAATTAATGAAACCAGCTGATTGTTCCAAGTGACCCATTATCATGTCAGGGCAGAGATGAACCAGAGAGAAGATAGGATTCATTTCCAAATCAAAACACCATCAGCAACATAAATCTATTTCTCGCAAGCATTCTATTTTTTCTGAGAGGTGGCCAGAACAGCCCCACAGCCTGAAAAGCAGATATTACCATGCTCAGGGCTTTTTAAACAGAAACTATTGTGTTCTCCTCCAGTATGTGAGATTTCTCAGGGCTTTTCTCACATTTAAGTATCATCCAGGCATTTAATAATAATCAAGAAGAGAAAAAGAATGGGAAAGGGAAACATATATTAGCATGAAAGATTAAGGGAAATGAATATGTATAGGACACAAAAAAGAATAAAATGTCGGTATACAATGGGATGCCACAGAGCAGAGTGGGAGAGCTTCTGTTCATTAAGTGTTGATATAATGGATTTAAATAAAATGGAATAAAATCCAATTTAAATGCTAGAATAAAAAGACTTGAACGACCAGCTAGGGAACAGAATGGGTTTCTACCGCTCAGAGGTCAGATCAATGGTTGACCGACAACAGCTGCAGATGGTCTGACAGCAGAAGCCTGCAAAAATAAAAAATTACAGGGTTAGATCAAGTCTGCTGCTTCTTTTTAACCCCATTCTTTGCTGTTATCCTCCAGCACAAAAAAAGGTACCTATCACAGACTTCTTAACAGAATTGGTATCTTACTCATTTTTGTCATGTCTCAAATTGTGTTAGCTTCTATGTGCGTGATCCTAAGACAGTACTATTCAATTTTACAAGAATAATTGATACTTCAGCAACCAGACAGTAAATGGTCCTGATGAGAAAAAGCAAACAAACAAATAAATGACAGCTCATAAATTTATTCCGAGTCATGAGAAAAGCTTTACTGGAGATAGCACTGCAAAGCTTATTATCAGCCTGCTGTTAATGTAGGGCTCCCTGCTTTAAGATTATTTAAGGATGACTAACTCATGTTACATTTATTTCCTCTAAACTTGCCCCAGGCTACATGAAAAGCAGGGATCAGTTAACTATTTGGAGGAACTTTCAGACAGTGCCACAAACAAAATTTAGAAATGCAACACAATACTTCTGTGGGGTGCAATATTGCATGAAGTTGTACCACAAGAAATGAAGACAAACCCAAAACTGTAAAAATCATGTCTTTTTCAATGCCCTGGGTTATAAAACCACGAAAGTGTTCAAAGTGTGATAGCAACTTAGAGAAGGAAAAGTTGATATTTGAAAAGTTGAAAATGCAATATGCAATTTTGTAGGCTTCACTGTTTTCAACTGTGTCTACTTTCTATGTCCTTGCTTTAGTCAAAGCAAAAATTAATCACACACCACTCTTATAATTAGCCTTTACAGAATGCAAGAGCTTTCGTAAGAGTCATCCTCCTGCCACAGGATCAGTACGTTTTCCAGCAAATGACTCACTTTTTTAATCCCCTACATGTAACAGTAGGGCACAGAAAACAAGCGTGTTTATATTGTTTCTAGTTGGCTGTGCAGCTAGGAATTGTACTGCAATGACTTCATTCTCACCAAGGGACTTGCTGTTATGGCAGGCTGATCATCATGTTTTAGTCATGACAAAAGGGAAAACCTGTGCATGGTTATTTAAGGCAATCACTAAATCACTTTTGTGTTGCGTCTGATATTGATTCACTCTTAACTGTGCTTGGCTTTCAGTGATGCTTATGTATGGTCAGCAATCTCATCCTACCACGAGATGCATTAGACATTGCATAGTTAGGGACTACATGTTCTTTGTTTAGGATTCAAAGATTAGCCTCTAACATAAATTACAGATATGATCTCTCTCCCTTTGCACAGGTTACAATAGTATGGATAAAACATGCCCAAATGAGATATTCCTGCATTCTGTCTTAACGGAGAATACCTAAGCTACACTTGGATCTTCTGCTCCAAAAGATGGGCTGGAAACTCCAGCATTCGGATTAAACACTTGGAGCAACCCTGTACTAGTTTAAGGAACAGCTAGATGATTTATCACGCTGCTCCCAGCTCAAATGCAAATGAGATTATAATGCCATAATACAATGATACCTTAGACATTATGGTTCCATAACGTCTTTTACTCACATAAATTAAGAAGAACTCTATGGTAAGCAAAAGACAAACATTTCATCTGCAACCTTAGTGGACTGCACATTTGAAGGTACTCATTACCACGAAGATGTAGGTACATTGTGATTCTTCTCTGTAGGAAAAGGGAACCAAGACCCTCCCCAGGGATTTTCTGAGGAGTTTGCAAAAACCACCTCTTTGTCATTTTAGAACAGCAGTCACTAAACTACTTCGACCGTGGAGTACCAGCAGCTGTCTATCTTCATTTTTCCTGGAAATGTTAAAAGTGCAAAAAACCACTAGAAAGATCGTTGCAAAACAGCTGTGGATTATTTATGATGCCTTTACTACCCACAGTCTCAAATGCACTGTTTCACACTGAAGGAGTATGGTTGACCCATGAATGATCTATGAAAGAGACAGTCCTAGTAGTCCATTACTGAAAATGGATCTAAATGAGATCTATTGAGGGAAAAAAATATAGATAGTGATAGTCTGTTTCAAACAATAAAGTGCATTCAGTACTAATTCATCTATAAAGTTACAATATGAACAGACTGGCTAGATCCTCTTTGTTTGCTTATTGTCCTACGTAACAACACTGTTATTCAGGGCTACTGGATCAGTTTGTTAATGGTGTGGTGTATAGGGTGTGTGTGGTATATGACTACGTTTATGGGGTTACATATGCACTTGACTTTCTGTGTACAAAAAATCTGACTCAAGCCTGTGCTAGGTTTGCAGTGCCATTCTTCTCATGCATTTCTCACTCGTGTTTCAAAAAACTGGCTGAAGTTTCTGGTTTCAGGTCTGCAGATTTTTCTTCAAGACAATCATTTTGCTTGCCCATCGCACTGTTACTGGAAGGGGACAACAACTCTTTTCCACCCAAGATGAAGGGGAAGAAATAGCCTCAAAAATCAGACCTGTTGTCATGGAAACCAGAACAAGGATTTTCGAGGCCAAACTAGATGCATTTATAAATCAGAGATGAAAATCCTACCCATTTATAACAATACATTAAGTGGAAAATGTCTTTATTATAGGAAGACAGATATTTACTAGCTCAACAAATGCTGCAGTACGTAAGTAATTATTTTCTATGATACAATATGATCTCGTCAGAACCAATGGTACATGCATTTCAGGGAAAGGCAGTAGTAGCCATAGAAACAGCCTGCTCTTCCTGAGTGGCATAAGGTATCACGTAACACACAGATTTGGTGGTGGCCTCACACTCCTGCCAGCTGTGTGGCTGCTTTTGAGCGCGAGGTGGGGGGGTTGCTGCACCTCAAGCCACTGGAACCAGCACATTTTATTCTGCACAACTCCACCGCCTGGCAGGTATGCTGGCTCTGAAAGGAGATACCTAAGGGAGGGGGGTTCCTTCTGCAGGATGAGAATAAAAGGTGGTTCCAGGGGTACTTGTAACAACAGTGCTGTTTTTTCCCTGTGTTGTTAGAAAGCTTATTGCTACAGCACTTGAGTAAAGTCAGGGCCATTATGCTCTGCACTCTTTCAATACTTCTACAGACAATCTCTGCCACAGCATGCTTGCAGCATGACTCCACAAGCTAGAGAGATGTACAAGAGAACAACTAACCTGCCTGAGGCCATACAGCAAGACAAGGACAGACCTTGAAAAAAATGTTTTTTCATTTTTCACTCCGAGTTTTCCCACCTCTTAGTTCAGGAGCTTATTTTAATTCCCCAGTGGCTCCCAACCATTCACACAGAGTGTTTCACCGCTTCGCCTTCTTCCCCCCCCACCTTGAATCTCCTCTTCCCCACGTCAGCTGCCAGCAGATAGCCCAACCTGAAGGCCTGGCAGAGCTTGTTGGTTTGGACTCTGATCTGTGACATACCTCCTGTTTAACGTTGGAAATCACCACTTTAAACTGCAACTTGAGCCTTGTCTAGGGACACACATGCTCTGAGTCAGCTCTAGCAGCAGATGACTTACACGGCAGCCCTTCAAAGCTATCACACCTCTCTGTTACCATCTTCATCTCACTGGTACCTTACTCAGTATAAAAGCATGTTATCCTTTTGCTTGTGTAATACATAATAGGGCCCAAGCTGTAAAAAGCCAGTCTGGCCTTCAAGACAGCTCATTATACTGTGGAGAATAGTTGGATTTACAGCTCAAGACCATTTGTTGTTAATGATGGTTTCACTCTAATGTAATAAAGTACAACTTGAAAACAGAAAATAAAGAGAAAGCTGGTGTGTTCTGCTCTGGAAAGCATCCATGAGACACAGATCTGCCACACTTGTTTTGTGAAGGTACTGGCCTACCCACACATGGGATAAACACAGAGATGGAAGCCATTTACTGCCCCACCTTCCTCCCAGAGCCTATAGCTCTGGTAGCCAGGACAGCTGGACCACACAGGAAGCTGCTCCAGAACCGGGCTTTTATAGCCCAAAGCTCTGAAAAAAACCCTGTAACTGATTGGAGTAATCTGGTGATGCTGAAATGTACAGGGACGTGGATGCATACTATTGTTGCAGCCATGGAGGCAGCAACCTGTGGGAAAAGCATGAGGCAGGAACAGCTTCATCTCTTGCACTTCAATCTGGTGTCTCATCTTTTACTAGATACTCTTGGAGCAGAGATCCCAGCACTGAGCAGTCAGCAACAACTGGGTGCTCCCATAATCTGCACTGGTTTGGCAAGTATTGCTTTGGGTGATAACCATCCCATCATGGGCACTTGTTTACTCAGTGAAAGGTAAGCCAAGGACTTCGGACTCCGATAGACACACTCCACTTAGCCTGGACAGAAATATAGGAAGCAGTCAAAAAGATGAGCTATGCTGAAAAATAAACTGCACTGCACAAAAAGAAAATTAATAGATAAAATCCAGCCCAGGTGGTAGGGATGACGCTAATGATACAGGAAAAGAAGCTGCAAGTAACAATTAAAGCAGTGCAATGCTAGTTGCACAAACACCCTAAAATTGCAAGAAATTTATTAGTTTACTTAATGGCTTTTAAAATCACACAAGCCCTGATCATGTTTCCATCACTTCTTTTCAAAACCTAAGAGTTCACCATACAGCAGATGACAAAACACTGGTTTCTTGTTACATGGTGGGTGTAAATACTGTACAGTGCCAAAAAGCATTTTTTTTTTGAAAAAGACTTCCTTCACTAGTAACTACAAATCTAAGATGTTTGTAAGGGGTTTTCTCCCGCTGTTTGGAGAAAGAGAGGGGGTCTGTATGCATTAAAGAGGTGAACAAGGGTGAAAATGAGTTCAGGAATGTTACCGAGATTTTCCCATCTCCTACTCAAACACTTTTTTGTTTGCCAGATACAACGCTCTAAAATTGTTTGATCTTTTCACTGTATTTCCACCTTATTGTCTTTCCTGGTGTTAACACTTCCAGGGTTTTGGATCGGTAGACCAAACAGTCTGACCATAAGAACACAATTCTGATAGCACACTGTGAGACTATCTATGTTCATATCCAGTTCAAAAAATCTGGGCCACAGTGCTACTATGCGTAGTGTTGCCCACGTTACAACTGAAACTGATGAAATGCAGGCCGTGCTCTGAGGAAATGAGACATCCTGTTTCCACCCGGAGCAAAAAGGTCCTCTGCTTTTCATCCTGAAGTACTATATATGGAAACAGCTAACGTTATGAATTGTCAGACTGTGTGGAAAACTTCCTTATTAGAACAAATAGCCTGAACAAATTCTGAAATTCCTTCATGGAAAGCAGCCTTTTTAAAAAGAAAACAAAACAAAAACAAACAAAAAAGAAACAAAAACAAGGACTGTTGATACTCAGTGAGAGACAATTCTCCCATTTGACTCCTTTATTCAGTTACAGACTTGCTCCACTCCTTTACAGTTTTTACTAAACACAGATTGCAAATCTTCACAAACAATACAGAAGAGTTAGGTAATGCAGTAAGTAATCTGGCGTATTTAATTCAAACTGGGCCTGGGCTAAGCAGAAAATAAACAGAAGTGGTTGTGTACAGTTTCTAAGCATCACAGACTGCATATTTCATGGAGAAGCTTCCTTTGTTAAGGATCATTTGCCTTGTTAAATTTACTCTAGTTTATATGAAGATTATAGCAGATGGTTTCTCAAAGTAAAAGATCTCATACTCCAACCTGGGCCATAGGCCTTGTTATGAAATAAGTTGTAAGTGCTGTATATCAAACTACATTAAAAGCATGTTAAAATGGCCAACATAAGCATCCCAAAACTGGGAAATGCCAGAGCCCAGGACAGCTCGTCAGCTAGTCTTATCACTGGATGAACCAGGAACTCTCTTTCTCGGTTTCAACAGGTACAGCTGCAGAGCAGCACAAGCCTGACACCTGGGGCACGTGAAGGCCTTAGAGTTTCCACCATACAGCCTGCAGAAGTGGAGAGGACTTCAGACCGTGTACCCTGGCTAAATTCTCTCTGCCAAGTGAATCCCCCTTCAGTCTGAAGTAGATGGATATTCTTCCAGTTTGATGCACAATCATATTTCTCAGTTGCATGAACAATCACAACTGTATGCACAGCAGGAGCAGCTATATAAACAGCTATACTGCTTACACATATATCTTGTGAACATCTGACCCAAACTATATTCTCTCATATTTCAGCTGCCCTGCACTTCCTACAATCAATAAACTGAAAGCAAGCTGACTTGTAAAAGACATTGGAATCAGCTTTTTCTTCATGTAAATCTCTTCTAAGAACAACAAAGTAAGTCCTAGTTCAACATTTTTGATTGTTAAACTATGTATGTATTTAGGCTAACATAATATGCAGTGTTTTTTATAAAGAAAATCTGGATAACAACGGAGTAATGTCTTCCTCCAAATTCTCCCAAAGTGGAAGCAACAAAAGCAGAGAGTTTGGTTTTTGTTTCTTTTAGTTCTGTGGAGTCCAGAAGTCAGCATGGTCAACATCTCGTATCTTCATTAATGCTCCATAGATAAGCCCTAGAATGTTTTCGCACATAAATTATCCCACCTTTCAACTATTTGATCTAGCCATGCAATAATTCCACCTACCTCTTCCCATGAAACAGCTCTGAATCATAGAACAATACAGGATGGAAAGGATCTCTGGATCCAACCCCCACTCAAAACACATGCTACAGTATTTCAAGGAAGACAAGGCTAGGGCAGCCTAGGAGAACTTCATATTCGTATTCTCCCCTCACTATGGGTCATGCATTTCTTCCAGTCACCAGGATCTAGTCCACAGCCCAGAGTAATCTTTATGATCTATATACATGCAAGACATACTACAATATAATTTAGTAAAGTTAGGCATTGCAGTTTTGCTGTAGACACAGAGGCTGCATCTTGGCGACAACATCTTTCCTCTCAGTTAATAGGCTATGACAGGAGGCTTTTATCCTACCTGTAAGTACATTTTCTAAGATACCACATCTTTACCCATAATCAGATTCACCTCTTCACTGCACCCTTTCTTTCTCCTTTTATAGAAGGGAGTTGGCTACTAGCAGGCAGAGGTTTTTGAAAAGGGAAGTGCAAAGACTTGCAAAACCCATAACTTCCTTTGTGACTACCTAAGGATGCAGTTCTGATTACAGTCAGACTCTTTCTTTTAGCCATATATGGCAATCCCATAAAAACCAGAAGACAAATCAGGTAAGTAACTGCAAGGTTATAGCTGTCACAGCAGCCAATTAAATGCAGAGGTGAATAATACGTATATAAAAGGGCATCAGTGTGTAGGTTTGGACTATACCTTTTAAAGTCAAAGGAATTTTGTGCTGAGGTCACACTACAAGATGATCAGTGGGCTGAGCCTACAACTAGTTCCATCAAATATCAACATTTTTGCAGGATTTCACTTACTATGACTGTAGGTGGCTTGTAAAAATTCCAGTCTACAGACAAAACAGGAAACACAGAGCATAATGGCATTAAAAAGAGGTACAATGACTTTTGTGTTCACTAGACTCTAAAATATGAACAAGTATCTTTTATAATTTAGCTCCACTGTTTTCACGAGGTCAAGTTTGACCTCTTCTGCAAAGGCCAGAGGTCTGCAATATAATGTAACTAAAATGCTGAGTAATAACTGGGAAGTTGAAAGTATCAAATGTGTTCCCTCCCTGTGACTTAAAATACTGCTTATTTAGACTACAGGCTGGAAGAAAGTTTTGAAGCCCAATGGCTTGTTCAGAAGCATAGTCCCAGTCTCCCCTTCACAAAAGGGGAATATACCCCCAAAATACCCTGCTGAAAAGTGCCACTGATGTGATATCACCATTCTTTGGAGTTCACAAAATTCTCTGTTGCCTGTGGCCTGAGAGGTCTGGTTTTGTGCTCAATGCATGTGTGAATGCAGCTAATTATAAGCTCTTTGGAACAGAAATCATCTGTGTCTCTCTCTGTCTGCATAGTCTTTGGCACAAAGGGATCCCATTCTCAGCTGGCCTTTAATAAGAACACAGTGGAAGGTATGTATCATATCAAGGGTGAATCAGAACGATTCTCTGCATCACTGCCACCAGAGGGTAACAACCTTAACACATGTATACAAGACTGATGAGCAGCAAAATTTCTTTCTGTTCTAACTCAAGATAGCAAAAAAAAAATTTTAAAGAAACTAAATGATAATCTAGGTAAAACAGATATGCTTGACATAAACACACAGCTGCTCAGCTCATCATTTACATTCTAGGTGGTTACCTTCCAATAACTTCCTTTAACTGAAAGAGTATTATTAGAATTACCTGGAACTAAGGCCATTTAGATTTTCTATCATCTTGGCAAACTAATAAAACCAAACCTACTCCATTTTATGCAAGTCAAAAGTATACAGTGTTCTAAATAGAATAGTTTGGGGTTTTGTGGGTTTGTTTTTTCACTCTGCAAACAAATACACATCTATCACTAGTTCACAAAATTAGCCACAATTGTTTCCAGAAACCTCTTGTGTCTTCTTCCTCTTTCTTATATACCAGTATATTCTTGAATGTCCTTAAAAGGCTTCTTAGTGTATTCTCTCTTTCTTACTGGCAGAAACAAAGTGACTTGAGACACCTAACTAGCTCAGCTAGAGCATCTGAAAATACACGTGAGGAAGTGACTAGTCATTTAAAGAGTGTTGCAAACTATTACCCTTATGGAGCAGGTTTCTAGCTTGACTTTATACAGTCTTGGTGCCAAAAGGCTATGAAAGGGTGTTAGCCTGTGACCTGGAAATTGCCCCATGGTAGGAGCATAATCTATGCAATTTAGTGTTAGTATCTTGTGGCTTTAAGAGTATGTCTACCCTGCAGATTACAGCCTAGTGTTATAGGCAAGTGACAAAACGCCATCCAGTAGTAGCAGGAAGAGATTAGATTGACAGGCAGGGCAAATAAACCCATAGTTCATAGAGTCACCTCCATTACAAATGGGCAGGACTTGAATGAAAGAGGGCAAAGCAGCACACATCTTCTTTGCAAAAGCGGCTGCTTGGAGCTCAGGAAGGCCAGGCACCCTTCAGTAGCTTTTCACTGGTTTTGAGCTCAATAGTTATGAGAAGAGAGGTCATGAAGTCACCATATGCTTGTGAAGATGATACTGGTCGGTCAGTCTTAGCTGGCTGGCAGTCAGTCTTAGCGCAAAGTCAGACTAGAATCTCTAGTCCTGTATTTCCAGACTGAAAAGATATCCTACAGACAGAGCTACAATATGAAACACAACCCTTAAAAAAAAAAAAAAGATCATCCCTTTGCATGTGAAACAATACGTCCACAGAAACATTAGCCTTTAAAAATAAAGAAAAGAAGAAAAACCTAACTGGAATTCAAAAGCTTTGTTTTTCTTATTCTGTATGTTTCATTTTTCTCCTTAGACATCAACTGGAATGATATAAACCAAACCACCACAGCAGACTTTTCCCAGGACCTGCTTACGTAGCCCAGGGAGGGAGCTTCACCAGGAACGGAGTTTTGTCCTCATGGTCCATATTACGTTTGCAGAGTTAATGGGAAAGAGATGAAAAGAATTCCTTATAGGAGCTTTTACTTCTACACACATGCAGTCTATAAACGTGGGAATCTAAACACACTTTGAACAGTGTTGAAGCACTCAGAGTAGGCTACACAGCTAACTTTCTAAACGTACGATGCCACCGTGTGGAGAAATAAGTCTCAAGCAGTTTCCAGATGAGCTTTGCTGAATTTGTGCTCACATTACATGAACTTCCCATTCATTTCCTCAGGTTTTGGTTGCTACGTCCTGATCCTGCTGATACAAGCTGGTTAACTTCCGTGGCTCTAGCGATGACCACAACAAACCTGAGTCAGGATCCATTTATTCAAACGTGACCATCTTGGAATTCTGGACAATGTGTTTCTAACTCTGAGCTGGCAGCAAGAAGAATATTCTACAGGCTTTTATGAAGTTTTGCATACCATGGAGATTTAAAAAAAAAACACATGTATTTTTGGAACTTAACTTTATCAGGATTTTTTACTTGGTGCAAAAGAACAAAAAAATGGGAGCGCTGCCATGGCTAGTACAGATAATTTTCTTTCTTTTGTACGTATAAAAGAACATAGATGCTTTCTGTTGAGAACACACTGATCAGACTATTATTGAAAGTTAAATGCCAAAGCTGCTAACCTGTTCCATGGTATCTGGTTGCAGGAACGCAAACAACACCAGCTTTGTGAGAATCTGCACGTCTTTCCCCTGGCTGAAAGGAGGCTTCATTCTGACCTCTGCCTGGCTGCAAACAAACAAACCGGAGTTAGACGAACCACTGACAAATGAGGCGTCGCTGCTATGAAGGCAAAGGCCTTGATATATTACAGGAACCAAACCCTGTGGCTGAAAGTACAAGGGGAGTGCTGCTGAATTAACGTAACTGAGATGAAAAGTTGATCTGAAAAAAGCGAGTTCTGGGACCAGTTTTGCAATCACTGAGGCTACAATTTTTCTCCTAAGTATTCACGTCTCTGACTGAAGGCATGGCTGACCCCTAAGCGCTGTCCCTGTAACCTTGCGTTTGTCCCTCAGCCCTTGTACAGCCTTTATACTTCTCAGCCTGCAGACTGGCATGATTTTGCCAGCCTCAAGACAGAAGTTTAACCTATTCATTGAGAAGTTTTTGTGTTTTCTCTCCACTCCCTATTGCCATGGAAATTCCCTCGAGCCTGACTGTATACCTTGAAAATGACACATATGTGTGTATATATATTACACACAGGTACACACACCTTTTTCCTTTCCAAAAGCCAAGAGCTGATTCCAGCACAGATCAGGGCCAGCAACGCCTTCTCCCACAGACCCTTCTGGGACCTGTCCCGGCACTTTTTAAAACCGCTTCAAGCACCGGGCATGCAGGCACTTTACCTCTCTGACAGGGGCCGCCTGGGGTTGTCGGTCTGTCCCTGCTATAACTCTGAATTTTCACCTTCTTTTTGAACCACGTTTTAGGGCCAGGGGGCCTCAGGGAGAAGAGCCCCCTCAGGGAGAAGGGCCCCCTCAGGGAGAAGGGCCCCCTCAGGGAGGAGGGCCCCCTCAGGGAG
>NW_008825558.1:3895468-3913457 GCF_000699105.1 Pygoscelis adeliae | reverse complement strand
ACCCTCTCTCCTGCGGTTCGCCGCTTAAATTAGTAATGTCTTCACGGTTTGTCTTCCAGGTTACAGTCGTTTCCATTAACCCTTTGGTGTTTACCCCACGATCGACATCTTCCTCACAGGCAAACAAGGCTTTTGGGCCTGTACTGTTCAGTGAAGGTAAAGAAGCCCAACCCAGCCTCATGTACAGCTGTTTATCAAAGTCAGCATCGGTTAACAGCAGAAAGATTGGATTAGGCTAAACAAAGAGTCCTTCTGCTGCTGAAGGGCTGTGTGATGGGCTTGTCTGCAAAAAGAGATTTCTGTGGAACTGGGAATCCTGAACCAAAAGTGAGGTGCCAGAAAGGATGGGGAATTTGTGGGAAGAAAATGACAAAAGGATGTTTTATTCCACTTATCATCTTTTTTATATTGTCACCCCAGGAGTGTGTCTACCCCAGATAGATGGGAAGGCCATTTACAGTGGTGACTCATTGCAGTCATGGTGGAATTTGGGATTTCAGGCCCTACTGTGGCACTGTCAGGTCTGTGCCATGCTGCTCCAAGGAGAAAGCCAGAGCATGTGGCCCAGACAACACTAAAAAATTAGTCTCCGTAATGCAGGTGAATCCTGGGACAGTGAGAGAAATCATAGTTGTACCATTAAATGTATAAACCAAACAAATAAAAAAACCCCAAACCACCACCACCACCGTTAATTCTTTGGGTACCAGCTCTCAACAGTTTATGGACTTCATATGAAGCTTGATGGGTCTTGAGTCGTCTTCCTAAGTGTTTTTGTTACTGTGTTTCTTGGCAGCTTTTTGAATCATTTTTGTATTGCGTCCTTAGAAAAAACATTCTCATGTCACCTTCAGAGACTTTACAGTGATGGTGTTTTGGTGCCACGTATTATTGGCAGACTTAGCTTCAGTCCATTAATGCATCAGAAAGATGTAGCATATTCTGTCATAAATAATCCATAATCAGGCCATTCCCTTCATGTTACTGATGTATTCCAGCTGACAGACTCATGGTCACTTTGTACAAGCTAATTTAATCATTAAATCATATTGGTTTTTCCATTTGTTAAGACTTGAATGAGGTTTGAATTGGTAGACAGGGTGGTTTTAGCAAAGAGCTGGCAGATGTTGTCATTTTTTTAAAGTACGGTTACTGTTCACGGATGTTCTTCAAGTTCATTAAGTCTCAGTGAATACAGAGAATAAACAGTTTTAATAGTTTCCTAGAAGGCTAGTAATTTGCTCTTGTAAAACTTGCACTGGTATGTTAGTCTGGTTGATGTGTCTTTCATGGCCATTGTGATACCTTTCTGTGTTTACTGGGGGTTTTTTATTCCTTTTCCTTTGCTTCAGGTTGAAGAGATGGGAAATGCAGAAAGCAATGCCTACCAGAATCACCTTTGCAGATTTCTTCCTGAGGAGCAGTCTGACATTGATGGAGTATTTGATACCTTATCAGGATTGAGCAGCTCAGCTGGAGCAAAAAATGGCAAAGCTACAAAGAAAACTGTGACTCTGGCAGCACTACAGGCAAGACAATCTATTATTCCTGATATATCTGGGATGTAGTGCATTGAATGTAATTCCAGAAAGAAACCAAAGATGTGGCAATAGTTGCTTTTTAAGGATTGCTCATCTCGATTTAATACTTAATGTTTTGGGGCAGGATGGGCATTTAACTTTTTCTTACAGTTTAACATGAGTAGTGACTTTCAGGTTTGTATTTCTCTCTTAAATTGCACTGCTGGGTCAATTTGCAGCTTTCTTGATTCTGAAGTAAGTTGGGACATATGAAAATATTTTACAGAAACCTGAAAAATGGGAAGAATGTTCTTCCCCCCGGAGTCTATAGTGTGTGATTATTTACAGATTTTCTTGAGAAGCTGTCACAAAGTCAGTTTGTATGTGGTTATATCTTTCTCCCTCAATTGCGTCACTGTCTCTAATCTTTTCACTTGCATTAAAAGGGGGAGAATTCAGTTTTGCTTGATTAAGCTGTGGCTCCCTGTTTTAGCTAATTAACATACATTATGCTTTCTGATTAACTTTGCATTAATTTTCTAATCAAGAAAGAAGAGGAAAATGATTTGCTGCAATACTTGATAACTTCAGTTAGGCAGGAACCAAGTGGCCAAATGAATGTAGTAGTAAAAGTACGTTTTTATATATGTTACACAGTTAGGGGAATCAAATTAAATCTCGATGAAAGAAGCAGGTTGTTTTAAGGTATTTACAAATGCATCTGCGTACAGACCGGCTTTAGCCTTCCTCCAGCCTGGCTGTTCATGAGCTATCACCAGTTTGGAAACAGTGTTGCTGCTGCCCAGCTTTTTCAGCCCTGATAATGTCCAAGAACCTGGTCCTTGGTGTCTGTTATTTGATTGGGACCTGGAAGAAGTTCTCTTTCTAGCTTTGCCCCTAGATCAACGTGACGTTTGATGAACATTTGTATTTAGCCTTCCTGCCTTTTTGTTTGCCAACTTAAATTAAAATCTTTTGAAAGACTGCCTGTAGGTGCCTAATTCCTTAGTGCGGGGACTACTGCAGTGGCATGCCTGCCTCGTAGGTGTCCATGCTCATGCCTGAGCTAGATTGATAACGTAGCAGATTTGATCTAGCAGCAGACTGGTAACATTGACGGGGCCCCAGGCATGACCTCATGTACTCTGCTTAGGCTCTCAGTGCTTTACTAGGAGGAAACTACGTGGCTTCTGGACCAGAGCAGGCTGCACTGCATAGCTTGGAAAGCAGGTAGAGCAGCTATCTCTAGATACTTTCTTGAAGCTATTTAAGACAAGGATTCTAAACTGTCAGAGGTGTGAGTTTTGTTAGATGTTTATTAAAGATTCCCTTTTTACAATCCTCCTTTTTCACACCCCAGGTCTACTCATTGGAATAGCTATAAGCATAACAAAACAGTGCAACGAAGTTAGTGGTGGGTGGGAAAGGGTAGGTAGGTAGTACTGCAGTGTGAAGTAAAAAGCCCTTGAGTATAGTGCTTTTAATTATGTTCCCTGCTGCTTGTCTCACTTCAGGCTCATGCAGCACTTTTAGAAAGCCTCTTAAAGACAGCTGTACCCCCTGTGACCGTCCCTGCCTCAATATGAAGCACTCTAATGTGCAAGACTGCGGCTGCTAATTCTGCTTCTACTGAAATCAATGGGAGTTTTACCACTAATGTCAACAAAAGCAGGGTAGAGCTTGGCATATTGGATCTCGCCCTATATGCACAGCAACAGCCATTAACATCAAATAGGAATGGCCCTGGTGGCTTCAATAGGAGTGGTATTGAGATTGAGCCAGCAATAGATTGGTAATAGCAGCTCCACTGAATAGAGCTGGAGTGCTTTTACGCAGTTGGAGCTCCATTGATTTCAGCATAGTCCCCACTGGGCTACACCCCTGTATATGAGAGTGAAGTCAGGTGTTCAGCATGTTATGCACAGTGCTTTGCACAGTCAGGACACTGTGTAATCATGTCCTAGTGTATGGATGTATTTTAGATGATTTATTTTTAAACCGTGTAATTATCTTGAATGCTGTGAAAGTTTCTTGAATCCAGAGTCAGATCTTTCCCACAGTGTTGCGATGTATGATGATGTATATCACTTAGATTTCAATTCAAAGGGCCAGTCATGCAATTTAGATGAGTAAGTTTTGATTTCGACTGTCTTAACATCAGGGATGCCTTATAAAAATCAGGTGATCTCAATTTTGTTCCGTGCTCGAATTAGATGTTGCTATGCAGAGGGAAACTTCTCAGAATTGTTTCTATGTGTGCGCACGTAGGGTGCATTGTCTCGAGGCCAAAACTGAGATATGGAAAAAAACTTTACTTTCTCATTGTTTTTAAGTATCTGTGAGCTCCACTATCAAAAGCAGGGTTAAAACACATTTTTAAATGTTGGACTGGCAGAGTTGTAAACCTTTACAACAGAGTTATCATATAGAAATCCTTTGCTAATATCCTGTTAACACTTTACAGTGTTGAGTTTTTTTAAGTCTGTGGCATTTGTAGAAAAACAGTATCAACTTAAATCACTAAATTTTATCAGAACGAAGATACTATAAAAATAGAGATTTTTATTTTTCTCTTGGAAAACTAGTCCTTTGATAAAAAATTGTGGCTGATAGGTACTTGGTATTGAAATCCTTCATTCATAGCAGTATCTCTCAGCACAGATTAGCTGGAATATATTAGTTATTCTTCATTTTTAAAACATGTTCTTTGCTCTTTTTCTCGTAGGCGTATACGCGGGAGCCATTACCAGAGCAAATGACTGTTCGGTTATACAACGGAATGAAAAGTATTGGCTTGACTGGGAAATCATCTGGGCTGAGTGAACAGATTGCTAAGGAGCAGTTTGTAATTTTTATGTCAAACCTCTTAAAAGGGAATGCAGATGAGAAGATTACCATAATAATGAGAATGATCTCTAAGACAGAAGGGCCTGTGAAGGGCAAACAAATCCAAGAGGTAAACAGGCAGTTAAATGTGTGTTTGGGGGACAGTGAGAGAACAGAGACGGATAGGTAATTTGAAGGTAGCCTTTAGAACACAAGGTTCAGAACAGAGATTCCTGACTCTTGTATTTTTTTATTCTTTCTACCACTGACACTGATCTGGGACAAACAGTGTAGGCCAACCAGGTTATATGGGATGACCATTTCAGCTGTCAGCTTTTCCATGCTGACTTGCCTACTTTGAGAACCAGGATCTGGATTTTGTGGAGCACACTGACTGATTTGTCTGATGGTTCACAGGCTCACTCTGAAGGGTGCAGAGACTGGCTGTATTTAAAAGCCAGCAAGGGTTGTGGTGTGGCTGGTGCTTCTGGGGATTGAGTAAAATGCTTTCTAGAGCTTTAGTTGCAGGATAGATGTGTGAGTCAAATACGTAGCTTGCAAGGTAGAAGAGCGGGATCTCACAAAACACTAATTCACTGGCAGCTCCTACCACTCCAAAATTTGGACCTCCCCTCCCTCTTTCATGCCATATTTTATGGAGATGCTTTGTGAAGTAACATTTACAAAATGTCTTGAAAAAAGATACTTTTCAAGACCTATGACACTGACATAGCATTTCTGTTATTTCTGATTCGTCATGAAAAGAGAAGTTTCTGCCATTGGGATTGCAGCATTAATACTACTTGACTTCATTTTTAGAAAGTCCTTTGAAGCTCTTGGCAATTTTATTTAAGAAATGCCAAAATGGTGACGTTTTAACCTTTTAAGTTCACAGAGGATCTGATCATAAGTGTAGTCCATGTACTGAGCTACAGGAAGGAACTGAAAGGTTGGAATTTGGAGAATACTAGGGATTCTGCAAGTGGAGTAAAGGCTCTGGCTTCTCAGCTGCTATCAGAATTGAAGCTTGCAGGTAAGTAGCACTGATGCAGTGTATCCCAGAATGGCACAAAGCTCACGTAATTGCTGATCTCACACGAATTTTTCACTTTGGGTCCCATCTTTGAATTTAAATGGTGAGACCAGTACTTCAAACCTAGTGCTTTGCAAATGACTTGGGAATTTTATTTATTTTACCTTACCGTCTTTCTCTCCTAAATTCAGGAGAGCTTTGGTTTGAAGTCCTGGTTTAAGTGGACATGCAAAACTATTTGTCATGGAACACGTCTGTTTTACAAATACCTGACTTACAAGTGACAGGCATTTAGATGCATGTGTATTTGTGACTGTACGTCCTTTTGCAAAGCATAGGTTTACCTTTGCACTGCTGTAATAATAGATTTTGCTGTCTTGCAAAGAACATCTCATAAGTTGTAACTAGGAGTCCCTGTTTCTTAATCATGACAGCCCAACCAATGGATGTCACAGGGAAATGTTTCTCAGTTCTGTGGATGCATCTGTTTAATGTAGTTGACACTTTACTGTCGCTGGCTCCTTTCATATGTGGTTTCATGTCCATTAAAATAATGGAATATTGTGTTTACACTTAAAAATCAACTGCTTATTTTCCAGACTGGGAGACTCACTACTGTTCCTGTGTGTCTTATCATTTAGATGGGACAAAACCTGTGGGTCCTCAGCTGATGGAGACAAATTTTGCTCAGAGTGTCATTGAGGATTGGGTGTACCGAGTTCCACAGATCTCAGTTTTCCTCAGTGTTGTTATCAGGCAAGGCCTCCATGTTCTGCATTCTCTCCCAGACCAAACCAAAGACATACTCAACCTGGTTCCAGGCTGCAAAGGCATCAAAGGAAGAGGACTTGTCAGTCTTTTCGACATCCCATCCATCATATACATCAACTCCCATCTGCCTGCAGAGCTACAGCACAAGTGGCAGCTTTTATTTTCTTCTAGGCTTCATGGAGAAAGCTTTTCACAGTTATGTGGGCATATAGTGAACAAAGGTCCTTGCGTAGTGATCTTAAAGGATGTAGATGGTTATATCTTTGGTGGGTTTGCATCTCACTCCTGGGAGGCGAAGCCACAGTTTCAAGGTAAAACTCAGTTTTCTTCTGGTATCTCATGGCTCTGGTAAACATTGCCTATTCTGTACAGGTACAAGAATCCTGTCCACTTAACGGATACTGTCATTTTACTTTCATGACACGCAGTATTTCTTACACTTCCAAGTGTATTTTCCTGTGGCAAAAATAACACTCATTTTTGAAAAATACATGCTAAGTTATTCCTGCTTTGTACCCAGTCAGGCATATTACTGATTAATGTTTCTAGTTTGTCTGTTATTTGATAAGACTTTTAAAACTGCAAGACTTATTGACCATGGAACAAGTTTTCTTTTCAGTGAAATCTATCAACCCTTGTAGCTGCATAGGTTGAAAATGAAATGAAAATGAAGGAAATATAGCATAGACGATGAATTAGAGTTTAAATAACATGTCCAGCAGGTGGCAATCTTCCATCTCAGAACAGATGAGCCGAACACCAGGCTAAGCCTCCTGTTGCCATCTGTGCACTGTCTTGTCTTTGTTTCCCTTTTAAAATCCAGCAGCAAAAGGGTCCTCTGGACAAGCTAACCTTTTTGTTCCCTTGAAACCTCTGGGGAGAAGAGAGGGTTTTTTTGTAACTCTTTGGAAAGAACTTTTGTGATGGCTTTCCGAAAAAAAATTTTGGACTCTCTAATCTGTCCTGCTGGGAATCCTCACGTTTGCTACATTAAAAACTCAATTCCTATACTTAATTAGTATTTGATAATTACCACTTCAGTCAGTTAATATAATGTTATGTTACATTGATTACGCAACACTTCCCTTGTATTTTTTCCTGATAGAATAACACATGTAGGGTACTAAACAATCACACTAAAGGTCCCTTTGAATACCAAACTGGGCATAATGAAAATTGTACTCTAAATCATTGACCCTAAACTGATCTATATATCAATATAGTCAGAATGAAGGGTGTCTGCACTCATATCAGTTTGTACGGATCTAGCGGTTGGCCAGTTTTAGATGGTACAATGCAAGCCCGTGACAGGTGTACCCTTACAAAGTCATGTAATGTACTAGTCATGCCTCTAACTCTGCCCTTGGTCACAGCTGTATAATCGCATTGATTTCTGTGACCCTGCACAGAGTTAACTGAGAATAAACAATAGGTCTAGGTCTTGATGAGAGGTAGGTATTGGCTTTCTGAGATTGCAGCTGCTATCTCTGATTTATTCAGCTGCACTTCTTCAATATTTTTCTCCTGCCCTATTTGTAGGCGAGTTATTGCTTGGCCAGTTGTCTGACCTCAGATGCTTTTCTGTTTACAGGTGACAACAGATGCTTTCTGTTTTCTGTTTTCCCCTCTCTTGCTGTGTACACATATACTGGGTACAATGACCACTACATGTATTTGAACCATGGCCAACAAACAATGCCAAATGGCCTTGTAAGTATTAAGAAATGATTTGGAAATTGGATTTGTGGCTGGTGTTCAGAAGTGTTTCATGGTTTTTGCTTCTGTTACTGTGAGCAGATTTATTTCACTTGTTATTCTCTGAGGAAGTTTTCATCCCTTCCCTGTGCTATTTGTGCCACATTTTTAGTAGGAGAATTTTTTTCTTTTTTTGCGTTAAAGCATCAGTGTAAAGTGTGAACTATGGATAATGATGAAGAACCGCTTACAGTACTGATAGAGTCTATACTTTTCTTTACAGTTGATATGTATATTGAAATACTGATTTAACTAAGGTGGAATTTATTTGTGTTTGACCCAAGTAGGTGGGCTTTATGTGGGTTAGATTTATGGAGGTTCTGGGGAGAAATCTTTTTGCCAAGTTCGGTTATCACGCAAGCCCTTCTAGCCGTCCTCCCTGTTGTCTGGAAGAATTGACTGCATGTATCCACATCACTGAAGCAGCGCAAGCTAGCTGATCTGTGTAATTGAGGATCCTTCCACTGGCTGTTCTCACTGCCACGCTAACTGCTTTTTAAATTATGGAAGGCTGAGAAAGCCCAACAGAATTAGCGTACAAGAGTTGCATGTAGGCTGCTGCTGTTGTGTAATTACAGTGGCAGAAGCTCCTTTTACTCCACAAATGAGCTCTCCAGATGCAGAGGAGTTTCTACAGAGCTACAACACACTGCCTATTTTGAAAAGTGCCTTACAGTTTTGTGGCATTATGTGCCCATAACTTTGGGAATTGCAGCAGTCTGGAGTAAATTTGCTCTGAAGAAAGCAAACAACATCAAAGTACATTATTTGTTTCTGTAGATACTTTTCTAAACGGAAGAGAGGCAGCAAAACCGAGCACTTCCACCCTGTTTAAAATGTTCCAATTTTCACTGTTTAAAATGGAACTGTTAGTCAATAAACAAAACCCAGTGAGCTACGTTTCTGACACAATACACAGCTGAGGTGCTTGCAGATACTGGTATTCTGGAAAGCATAGAGGGAGGGCAGTATCACTCAGGTAAATTCTTGTTTGTCTTCAGGAATACTGGATTTGGGTACAGAAGCACAGGTTCACTCAGACTACCCTTTTTCACCTACCCATAGAAGAGTGGCATAAATACTGAAAATAGTAATTTATACTCTTGGTTTCATAACTTGTCCAGTCTGTTTTACATGCGCAGCAAGTGTTTAGTGTGCTGCTTTGGTTCACAGGGTATGGGTGGACAACACGGTTACTTCGGACTCTGGGTAGACAGTGACTATGGGAAGGGACACAGCAAAGCAAAACCTCGATGTACCACCTACAACAGCCCCCAGCTGTCAGCTAAAGAGGATTTTACACTGGATGCCATGGAAGTTTGGGCAGTGGGAGACCTCCCTGAAAGTGCAGGGGTAGGTGAACAAAACTGAAACCTATGCAATTCTGTCCTGATTGGAATGGGAGATACAAATGCAAAGCTTGCAGTGGCAGTTTTCTGATTAAACACTGTCTCTCTGTTGTAATGAATAATGTTTTCTTTAACTGGCTCTGTGGTGCCATATATTTTGTAGCAAGTAAATAGCAAAACAGTAGTGGCATTATTGAGAGTGCCAACAAGAAATAACATCAGGAGCCATGAAATGATAGAGTCAGAAGAGCCGTACTTTATTCTGAATTTTGAAAGGCCTTTCTGATATTGAGGAATGGTCTCCAGAAGGAACCTCCTTGGAGGGGTTTATTTGTAAAACAGAAAGCAAGTACTGGAAGCTCACAAGTAAAGCCTAATCTATAGCTCAGGAAAAGAACCCAAAAGATTTCTTTATCAGTAACTTTAAATTTACTATAGTTTTACAGTAAATTTATGTCAATAGATTTATGCTAGTCTTTCTGCACCTGGTTTATTTCTGGGAATGAGTAGGAGACCTCTTTCCAGTCTCCTCTGTCCCTGTACTTTATTCTCTTATTAAACTGTCTGGTCTCCACATTTTGGTGGTGGTTTTTTTTTTTTAATTTTAATTTCTTTTCATCTAAATTCCTGTGCTCTGTCTGTTCAGAGGATACGTAGCTCTAAATAGAAACAGAACAAATTGTTTACAAAAAATGTTGACTTGTACTTGAATCTCTTCTTTATAAAAAAGTTCACATCTCCACTTCAAACTGAGGTCAGGTTAACCAAGATGTTCTGGCTGGCTTGTAACCTGCATAAACTTGAAATAGTTTACTGTCATCTTAGGAAAAGTTTATGACTATTTTGTGTACCTGCAGCAATAAAATCATTTGATGTATCCCAGTGAATCTTAAATGCCTTACTTGGAAAGTATATATGCTTCACTGTGACAAGCTTGCAAACCAGATTACTTGTAGAGTTTTGAGTATGTCTCTTTCTTGTAGCCTGATATTGATTAATTCATAATGACATTTTAAATTGACTATATTTCATTTTGTTTTGAAGACAAAAGGTAAGAAGAGTATCCTGGATGTAGATCCTGAGGCTCAAGCCTTATTAGAAATGACTGGAAAAAGTCGTCAGAGCGAAGGTCTACGAGAACCCGTTGAAGAAGAAGATGATGATGATGATGATAACTAAAAGAATCACAGTAACATGAAAAACCTTTTCTTTTTTTTGCTCTTGAGTGTTAATGTTCCTTGGACAGGATATTTTTTCCTCATTTTTTTCCTTACATTTACCTAATTATCATACTTATGTAATGTTTAGGTCCAATACAATATCCTGCCTGAAGGGTTTTGTTTGGGGAGGACAGAAAAATTAACTAGGTACTTAATCATTAGACACCTCTAAGTTCTAGCTGAGTATGAATTTGCTAGCATTCCTGATAGATCCTGTCTGCATACAGAATTAAAAACAAAAGATGGAAGTTATTGACAGTACGGCTTACTGACTTGGAGAATTGATATGTATTTATAGAAAGACTGTTCAAGACACTGATTATGGCTCTTATACCTCAGCTGCACATATTTATCTGCATGCAATGAAATTAGTCAGCGAAGCTTGCAAATTGTAATGATGTCTTACATTGGTAAACATAGAATAGTCCACGTGATTCCATGTGAAGGATGCTATTAATTTGCATTGCTCCAGTTAAAGCATTAAATTTCATGTTTTCTAAGTCAGATTTTCAGCAAGTGACTCTATACAGGCTGTAAAATGTCCAGAATGCTAAGTATACAGTATCCAGTTTTATAATACTACACTACACTACACCTTAGTGCGTTTCACTTAAGAGGTTTCTGCAGAAATTTGCCTATTGCTTTTTAAACTCAGTAGAACAGAGCCATTGGGAGTCATTCAGCCATATTTATCCTAAGAATGGGCCATACCTCCCCCAGAAATCCTCTAGGGAAGGTACTTTCTTTAGTAGCCTCACTTGAGACTGGAGTAAAAGATCAGGCTGCAAAAAGGATTAAGTAAGAAGCATGCACAGTTAATTGGGAATAGTATCTGCAGATACCTTATAAAAAAACCCAAACAACCAGGGTTATGTCTGTAACGTTTAAAGACGACTGCTGCACGCTTTATTTCCACACAATTAATCATTACTGTATTATGGAAATGCCTGCAGTATGAAATGTAACTAGTGGGTTGGGGGGTTTGCTCTGTTTTGTTGGCTGTTCACCAGTCAACACCAGTTTTGTCAGGTCTCTCATACTCAGGGCTTTTTCTACTTGAATCTGTTCACATCTATCAGTAATTATTAGTTTGACCTTGCTAATTCTATGTATAATTAACTCGTGAAAAATAACCCTAATTTCTACCAGGGACTGTCATTTCTAACTCAGCAAATTGTGTGTTTGGTTATTAGTATGTATGATTGTCAGTCTTTCTCCTCCTAAGGAGGAGGACTGTATCAAGTCCCCTTCGTCCTAGCATGAGTTCGCCTTCCGTGCAGCTTAGAGCAAAAAATGTGCTGTAACAGTATAAAATTACTGCGATTCCTGATCCTGTGGCCTTCCTTCAAATTCTTTCCCTTAGCATTTTCTTGTATGTGGTCTTTTTTTTTTTCCACCTGATGTTTTTCACAGGGAGCCAGATTTGAATATTCTGAATAATCTGCACTTGTGCCTTAATGTAGATCCCATTTTAAAAAATTTTATTAAACAATATGAATTTAGGCTTGAAAGGAGAGCATGAAGAAATCACTCCAGCCAGACATCCTAGAACTCAGCTGTGCATTTTGTATGCTACCTGAACTAATGATGGGGGCATATATGCTATTTGGTCTAGTATAGAGTATGTGAAAGACCTGAGCTAATGTCCTTTTAACTTGTATTTGCTTAAATAAACCAGATAGTCTCCCAAGTTTGTAACACATGGAAAAAAATGTAAGCATTAAAACAACTACACTGATACTTTTGTATCATTTTCTTCTCTTTATATTTTAATAAGAATTTTAAATGGTACAAAGTAGGGAGTGCTATATAGACAGCAAGTAAGTACATGATGCTCTCTCTATGTGTGGTGATGCTGGCTTTTGTTTTAACATTCTCCCCCCATAAGCCTCAGAGGTATTCTTCACTTAGGCATTGACTAAGCGTACTAAATACTTGGCATACAGGAGTGAGACATAGTTGAATTTCTGCAGTTACACATAAAATAAACAACTAGACTTTCTTTTCCTTCCATTACAAGGCAGAGACTTTTCTTTGAGGACTGAAACCATTTGCAACGATTTTTAAAAAAATAGTGAGCAGACAGCTTTGCAGACTCTATCTAGGGAGAGTGAATTGCACAAAGCTACTCTTCACCAAAAGTATTTCAGTGGCCAAGTTCTCTTTGATTTTGAATAAATATCAGTATAGCTGGTTCTTTCTAGGCTATGAATCCAAAACATAATCTTGTTTAAACATCCTCTTGTGAAGATCAGCATAGCATTTTGACCTCTGAAATTGTGTTTTATGACAAGTTTATATTTGAGACTCTTCATCTTCACTTTGAAGTGAGGGTATTAAGCTGGGGCAAGAAGAAAACTGACACTATGGCACTTCTACCAAATGTATCAGTGAGGCATTGTTTACTAGGAAACTACTAATCCAAGCAGCAGATGGGCTTATTCAAAATTGTTCTTTAAATGTAAAAGATTGGCTTGGAAGAGGCTCAACATTTTTTTTACTGAACCTAACGATTAAGCAATCTGTGCTTCGTGTTCATGCATCTAAAAATGTCCAGAAAGCCTTTGTCAGCAGTGGGCTTAGCTATGATCTAAACACCTCTCAATCACTTTTATGCAGCTGTTGATCCAACTGCAAAGCTTAACATCCCTGCTACGTATGTGAGCCATCTTTATTCTCATGTGCTTGTGCAAGCGAGTCCCTTCCCCATTAAATGCATCCACTACTGTGCATCAGATCAGATCAGATCAGCCTTCTGCTTTGCTCCTATTAGTCATATAGGCACACAAAAATCACTGTGGTGTTCGGCAGAAGCTGACAGCCGAGGGGTGGCACTTTAGCTCGCTACTCTTTGTTTGGCATCTCCCCACAGTTTCCTTGAGAGTCTTGCTGAATCAAGGCTAGATATCTGGGAATCTAGAAACACTATAGATTGACTATAGGAGAAGAAGTGCTAGTGAAAGCAGGTCTTTTCCATTCTTGTAATTTAATATAAAAGGATGGGTCTAAATCAAGAGTCTCGTTCAGATCTTTATCTGTAACATTTTAAAATGTAGATTTTTATTAATAAAAATCATTTTGATTTAAATAAATAGAATTTCAGTTTATGCACAATAGATTTTTCTGTACAGGTGTGAAACTGCTTTATTTTGTCTGGGACTGTCACAGCATTCTTGACATATAGATCAACGTTATAAAAATATACCTGATCTTGGTTTAAAACAGGAGCCGCTCCGGAGGTTTCTGTAGGCAGCTCAGACCACTCAGGTAGAGCATGTAGAAGGAACAGACTCTGGAGTAGGAAGGACTGTCGGTACAGATTCACTTGAGTATCTTCAGAAAGGATGTGTGGCGTCAGAAAACGGTGCTTTTGAATTATCCAGCATCACAGCTCCGTTCCAAGTGTATCTTTAGAGGAAGTTTGCATCAGTTATGACACCCCTTTGTGTGTTTCGGTTGGTGGCAGCAGCGTTTTTCACAGAGTTTGACGAACTCAGACACAATGAAAACTGAGGAAGCCAGTCCAGTCAGAAACAGCAGGTCTGCCGAGAGGAAACAGAGCGGAGATGAACACAGTGGAGAGCTGGATTTTGCGCTGGGCAGGAATCCCCAGTTAAGGGCCTTCCTGCAGTGGGTATTTGTGCTGGTGTAACTCCATAGATGTATGGCCTAGCTATGCTTTTGCTAGCTGTAGAATTAGAGAAACGACTGCGATAGACAAGGAATACCCATACACTCTGTTGGTATAGTCCACTTGATGGGTGGTAACCTCTGCGTTAATCATTTGGGATCCTTGAGCCCTGCTTCTAACAGCATGCCCAATGGAGATGCAATACAATGTAGTGTGGTAGAGTTTGCTTGGACTGATTCAAATGGTAAAATATGCATTGCATTTCAGCTAGGAAACATTCACCCTGCTTTTCCCAAATGGAGTGATTGCATAATGATCCTAGATTTATGTAGAGAAATATCATCATACGGAGCTTGTGGAAGATCTTGGCATGTCTCCATTTACACGCATTTATGTGCAGTAAATCAAAATTCAAAACCTAGACTGGGATATTATCATTAAATACTACTGCTATCTGTGCATAGCTATGTGTACATATATAGGTACAGGAGCTGTTGATTGATTTCCCCTACCAGCAATCTGTTGGGAGCTATCATGTAACAATTTGGCAATTGCATCTGCTTTTTAAAGTAGCTTTAATGAAAAAAACCACATTATTTATTTTGCAACTTACCTAGCACTCCCAAATTCTCTGTCTGGAAGATCTTCTGTAATGGAGGGACGTATATAACAGCCAGCTGTCCCAAAAATGACCCAAGGACAGAATACAAGAACATGCGGTTTCGAAAAAAGCCTATTTCAAATATCAGCTTTGTCTAGAGAAGGGGGGAAAAAAAAGAGAAATGTAACATTTCCCAGTCTCCTGTTGGTACTCGAATGTCACGCTGTTTCTTTGCATGCAAACGCCATTATTTTTTGAAGTTACATGAATGCGAACTTAGGCAGAGCTACATAGTTGAAAGTGTAGTTGCAGTTGAACTATGATGGATAACTTCATTTATAAAGGTGATAAAAATCGTGTGGCTTTAAATTACATTAAAGAAACCCCTTCGTATGCAAAATACTAGTATTCTGATGTTTATGTTAGTGTTTTGAGACAAGAAATTACTGCTGACAGAGCGATCTCACCTGAGAGCGGCATGTCAGGGCATTGAAGAGGTCAAAAAACACAAAACAGGTAAAAGTCATTGTTGTGGTTCGAGGAGTTATGCCACTTTTTGGATTCTGAAAGCACATGTAAAAATTCAGGGATCAGTTAAGCCTTACAAAAACATATCAATTCAACAGACGAATTAAATATTCCCTTTAATGACCCCAGTCAATTCGAAGGGTAGTAAAACAAAGGAATAAATCTAGTTCTAACCATTATAGATAGCATTAATTTCTCTCTGCTAATGATTGAGTTTATGGTCTTATCAACCATGTTTTGAATTCTTAAACTGATGTGGAATTTGAGTGAAGAATATTGTAAATTAATTGACTTAAACTGCTACAGTAACAGTCACTATTTACTAATAGCGATTCATAGTACTTAGGTACTTGGCATTTTCTACTTACATGGAAAGCTAGAGGTGAAAAGTACCTTAAAGCATTGAAATTATATCAAGTAATAGTTTTCCCACTCTAGATAGGAAGCTCCAAATCAGGGGCAACACAGGAATGCAGAAGCAGAGCTAGGAGCTGGCCCTGGTTTCTTAACCCTCTGCCCGTCCTGATCCTTCCCCACGGGATGTATTTCAGAAAGTCCTTCACATGTACTTCAGAAATTGCCCTTCACTTTGTTTTCCACCCTGATGAAAACAAGATACGATTGCAGATTTCCCTCACCTCCTTCCAGAAGACAAAGAGGGTTCCACTGATGATAATTATAGCTGACATGAAGATTTTCAGGATCAATGATTTGCTGAGTATAGAATCCGTGATACGTCGGGGTGGCTGTTTGATAGTATCCCTATCAACAGGTTCAACTCCCAAGCTGCCTCAAAGAGAAGCAGAGGGACGTGTTTAGTTCATGTGGATCATCCCGAAACGGTACTGTTGATAAAACAGGGTGGATCTGGAGGATGAAATTCTCTGAGGTACGGTGTGAGAGATCAGTACTCTGGTAGGATTACATAAGGCCCCAGGTTTGTCCGAAACACCTACCCCAAAGGCCTTTTTTGCATAATGAGCTGCTAAAATGATGTATTAGACTACCATAGTACATCATATCAGTATCCCATCCCAGAGGGGGAGCTAGCTGTGAGATGGTGGACAACATCTCTCCAACGTTGTGGAAGTACAATTGTAATTAGCAGTAGTTGTAATTAGCGGGTGGATGAGGTTCCTAAGTCTTGTGATTTTGGGGCATATACCACCATATGTTCCCAGTATTCCCCTGCCAGTCAGATCTGCAGGGCTACTAGCAGGTCATGCACCCAGGACAACAGACCATTCGTAGCAAAAAAGTGGAATAGTTAAGTGATTCCACCACAAAACAGGAATACGTAAAACCTCAAGTAAACCTGAAGTAAATGTGTTTGGAGGGACCAGGAGGGACTAAAAGTACAACTTGTCTTATCTAACCACCAAATGACTGCTGCATTGATAAGAGATCGTAACAGCTTGTGTTCCTGAGCCAAATTCAGACATACTAAAAGCAAGAATATTTTGCTCATTTGACTCTCCCATACCTCTGGGCTGGCGGCCCATCCATGATGATGTTGATCCATAAGATCTGCATAGCATTGAGTGGATTTGGTAGGTTGAGCACTGTTGACAGAGTAATTAGGCTCAAAGCTGAAATGCTCCTGCAAAGCACAGAAGAACATTATTCTGCATGACCTCACCTAAAAAGTGCCTTCACTGGAATCGAAGCAAACAGGAACTTACGTGCTCAACTGGAACCGGACAAAATTTTTTATGTTGTAAAATATTCCTTTTCCCTCTTCTATTGCATTCCTGGAAGAGAGAGGAGAGTTTATTAAATAACTAGTACTCACACTATTTTACATTGAGCTCCCTGTGATACTCAAAATACAAGGTGTCTTCTCTAGCACTTATTTCAGATGAAATTCAGACCCCGGCTTGGGAGGACATCAATGCAGCGTCTCAGTTAAAATGACTTTATCAGGACCAGTAGATCTGAAAACCCTGCTTCATACGGCCAGATCTTGGTTCATAAAGCAGGCATGTGAGCTATTTATATCCTCACTCTACTCTGCCTGCTCTCTCTGTTGTTACGAACCAACAGAGCATTGCAAATTATGTCTTTCCTCTGAGCTTCCTGGATAAGGCAGAGAGCACAAGTTACGATCTACCCAGACTTCTAGGAGCTTTCAAATCCCCGGTTAGCTACAGCAGTGAGAAACCAGGGCTTTCAGATGGAAGGTAGCTTTGTCACCACGACTTGAAACAAAAATTCATTGCCGTGTATGCAACTGAAAATGAGCCAGACCCACACTAGGTATCTCCACTTACTGCCTGTTGACTTACATGTCCGGCATCTTGCGTCATTGCCAGGGCCAGTCACATAACAGACCTGTTGCAATGGATAGCCAGAAAGTAGCTGAAGTAAGAAAGCGTCTGATAGTAAGAAAGTTGCCAAACCTACATTACTGTTGAGAAGTCATCGTCCACGAGAATCATGTTGGCAGCCTCTTTGCTGACGTCTGTACCAGCTTGTCCCATTGCAATCCCGATATCAGCAGATTTAAGGGCCACGGCGTCGTTAACACCATCTCCTGTCATTGACACAACAGCACCAGCCCTCTGCAAAGCCTGTGAGAGTGGAGAGACAAGAGAGACTGAAGCCAGGAGAAGATAAGTAAGTCCTGTTGGCAATCACAGGATTTGCACATGAAAGAGCAGAAGCGCTATGTGACATTGAGGGTAAAGCAGACTCAGCAGCCCACTGAGGACAAAACTCAGACCAAGAATTCAGAGGTCGGATTTTCAGGAGTATA
>NW_008825558.1:3847747-3895426 GCF_000699105.1 Pygoscelis adeliae | reverse complement strand
AGAAGAGGGGAGTAAAGTCCTCAGAAATCCTTCTCTTGATATTACGCTTGCTAATATCTCACTAGTGTCTTTCAAATGACCCAGGCCAGATCTGCAAGAGAAATGCTAATGCCTTCAGTGTAAATAGTGCCAATGCTCTAGCTTGGGTTTTATGGTCCTTTAGCTTGAGCTGATCCTGTCTTGGAAGAGCAGGTGGTCTAGAGAACTGAGGGGCAACCCCTACACCTTGTTTTTGTGAGGCATACAAGGGATTTGAAAGGCTCTTAGCACCTTTATGATTTTTAGTTTGTGCTTTGGACTTGTTCTGAAGAAAATGGAAACCTGAAAAACAAAAAATACAATCTTGTATTAGATAAATGCTATTGGAAATGGAAGCAGGCCTTGTTTTTGTAATCAAAACCATTACATTTTTGACGGTGGATGATAGCTCTGCCTCTGCCAGTTGGTCCAGCTCTTCCCCAGACATGGCTTTCAGCTTCCCATTGCAGAGACCAATATTCTGTCCTGCAAAAAAAAGCCCCAAATGAGATCTGCCCATCAGCTCTGGAAAAAGCCAACTATTTCCCAACTCAAAGAATAGAGGCAGCAATTAAAGAATTTACTGGGAAATACTTCTGAACATGGGGCATCTGACAGGGCACACAGGTCTCTGGCTCTGAGCTGGGCCGGTCACCCTGTCCTTACTCAGCTGGAGTTACGGAAGCAATACAATACCCAGATCTGTCGCTCTCCTCTCTGCTGCTTGCTCTGTGTATTTCTAATGGCAAAATGCAAAAATGGGAAGCGCAGAGATACTCACACTCCAAATATTAGTGGAGTCTATAATCCCAGCAATGCCATCTGTCTCACTGAAGGGTCTTACACTGAGAGTTTGCCATTTCTGGCGCTAAAATAGTGGAATTAAATTACTGGAATTTGGCCCATAGTCCATAGCTGCTCTATTACTGCATTTAATATGATTTGTTTCAATGGAAAAGCAAGAACTCAGTGGCATTTAAAACCTCTATTGCACACACAAAAAGAATTATAAAGTTGATTATTAAGTGACGTAACATTTGACTGATCTGACAGACATAATACAGACCCACAGGAAAGAAGCTAAGTTTGTTACCTATAGCCACAGCAGTTTCCAGGGCATCTCCAGTTATCATCTTTACTGATACACCAGACTCAAAAAGGACTTGAACAGCTTCTCTCACTCCAGCCCTTGGGGGATCAATTATTCCAACCAGACCTAAAAATGTTAGTTTGCCGAGTTCTGGACCTGAAGCCAAAGCAAGTACTAGAAACAGAGGGGGAAAAGAAGAAAAGACTAAATTATTAATAATGTGCTTCCACACATTAAAATGAACATTTAGAGGAGATGTTAAATTGCCAGCTTTCCAGCAGAAAAAGTCATTAAAGCCAGATCTTTAGTCATTATATTCAGACCTTGTACAGTCACAAAAATTTGGTGCATTCAGATAATACCATTTTATCTGAATCAGAGCATTTCTGTTTCACATGTTTCTCTTAGGATTTATTTCTGTCTAATTTAAATCTGTCTACCGAGTCTTGCCTAAACACAGATGGATTAAATTGGGACAGTACAATGTTAGACCAGACACTATTAAACTACTGTGGTAAACAACAGCGCTCCTGTAAAAACTTTTTTTTTTTTTTTAAATCTAAAAATGTGAAATGTAAATTAAGTTAAACCAGTGAAACTTCCATCGTGTAAACATCAAGGCTCTGAACATTTTGTTTCTGTTCTTGGTGCCTAACCATATCATTCAATCATTCTTAAATCATTCAAGGATATTTTGCCAGGGGTTCATGTCAGTGTTGCTTTGATGATTGAATCACAAGCTCGCAGCAGCTGCCTGAGCTAATCGCTTTTCTTCAGAGCAGTAATTTGCCATTCACAATGGCAGATGATTCAGATATTGTAAAGCAAGCTCCGTACATGAGTTACTAACCGCAAGACACAGGGCTGGAGAACATGTACATTAACTATACCATCTTCCAGACCCGGCTGCCAAGACTTGTCTCATCTACTGACATCCTGGGAACACGCACAGGAGATGGCGTCTCTGTTATTGTATGAAATCTAAGACATTTCTGAAAGGATGTTTCTAGTGATGAAGGAAATAACACACGTATAAAAACTTTTGTGGGCTGTGCGCTGACATGCAGTCAGGATCCAAAGCAGATCATTAGATTTGGTCCTAACAAAGAATTGAACCAAACTTCAAATAAAAATCTCGGTGCCCAAATCCACGTTTTGAACCCCTTTCAAAGTTGCTTTTTGTGGCTCTTGAAACAGCTTCTCTAAAAGCAAAACTTGGCAGGGCAGTGCTTAGATCAGGTTCAGCACAAAGCTTTTCAATGCAACATTCAGACCGTATCCCAGGCAATCACAACACTCCATGGAGGAAAAACATTCACCGTTGCCCGCGCTTATTTTCAGCTCCTTTCAATCTCACTAATTTAAACCCGACAAATAAAGATTAGTGGAAAGCAAGCATCCAGCAGACCTAAGACAGGCCACTTGGCAAACTCTCACAAGTATTGTGAAGAGATCACGCAAGTGATGCTAAGGATTGAGCCTCTGTCCATCCCGAACAAAAGAGAGCAGGAAAGTATTAGGGCATGATAACCTGTAAGCTTAAGTGACATAGACAGTAATGACTGACCCCGTAGACCTGAGGAGCCCATTTGTTTTTCTTCCTGCTGGTAGAAGGCTTTCTGCTGGGGTGTAAGTGATAATGAGATGCCACCGCTGTTATACAGAGTGCAATATCGAATAACTTCTTCAAATGCTCCTTTCATAAAGTAAATATCTTCCTGATCCTTTAAAGTAAGGAGATAATATACTTATCAAAAAAAGAGAAAAGAGCACATTTAAAAAATACTGATAATGCATAAGGCTTCACGTTGTAAGTAAAAAAGGTCTTTTGTTTGCTCTTTTACCAGTTTTGTAAAATGCCCAGGTGCATGTATTATTTATAGGATGTGATATTTCTGCTGTAGCCATTTTTCATGTTCAACCATCACAGACAGAATGGTAATGAAAAGGTTGGTAAGTTTTTACACCGGAGTACAAAATCAGCCAAAATGAGCTCCTTAACCCGGTAAGGGAAAAATAGCCAACATTTTCTTCCAAACATCGTATCTTTCTTCCCCTGTCAGTTATCTCTGAAAAGCTTTTGCTTTCCTGCTCAAACCACTATATGAAAAGTATTATCTTCTCCCATTCAAACACAGCTTTACAAGCTAAAATTACACCCAAGTTGGGAATTTTGAGGTTTGTTCAGTTTTTCTCCTGACATAGTTAACTTCTGAAAACATTATTTGCTAAAGAGATACCATTTCATGCCCATTGTTGAACTGCACAATTAGAAACATGAAACCAACCATTGGTTGCTTTACCTCATTTTTCAGCGTGCATTTCACAGCCATCCACTTTTGCTCAGAGCTAAACGGAATTTCCTTCTTTCTTACATAAATATCTTTTATGTCAGCTAATTCCATCTAAAGTAAGGTAAAACAAAAAGAGCACTGTAATGCTGAACAACGCCAAAGCTTGTATATATTTTCCATATTACAAGCATTGACTGTTGACCATGTACTTCAGGCAGTCATACAACACAGAGCTCAAGAGAAAGCACGGGGAGAGTAAAACCCATTTTTCAAACCCATCTTTCCCTTTGGTGCCTGATATGGGATAAATGAAACTGGAGTTTGAAGCTTGATCCCTGTTGACTTTTGCAAGAACTAGGGAGCTGCACTGCTGTCTCGGTGGGGCTTTGGGTCAAAGGAGGCTCAAGTCCTTTCCCTAAACCTGTGGCTAAGGGATGGGCAGAGCAGGTTTCTTCCAGCCCAGGCTCAGCCTCCCCCACTTCAGTTATTTCCCAGCCACCCTACTTGGAAGAAAAAGGGAAATTGCATATAACTGAATGGTCAATCATGGATGTGGTTTCAAATTATTTCCTGGTGGGTTAAACTCAAAAAGCTATTCACCACAAGAAGACCCTTCAGCTATGAAGTACGACAGCCCAAATCGATACACGCCTGCTTTAGCAGCACGCGTTGTGCTCTAGGTGCAGTGGTAGTGATCAGAAGCAGCTTCCAGTCTCTCTCTCCCCTGGCTCCCACCAAACTAAAAAATTAAAAAAAAAAAAATAGAAGAGACAACCCCCTTCGTATTCTGCTATGGCTTGGCTACTGAATGGCAGAGCAGAAGGAAGAGTTTAATTTAGCATTTCGGGAAATAAAATGTCATTGTTTAAAAAAAAAAAATCGTGGTTTCACTGTTAGAGTTACAAGCTTTAAAAACAAGAGGTAAGAGCAGACATTTGCAGGTGCATCATTTCATCAGGCACCTTCTGTGCTTTACAGCCCACCTGAGGTCTGTGGATCACAGGCTGCATAATGCTGATTAGATGATAACTTGAGGTGGTTTACGGCCCTCTGCCTATGAGCATGAACGCAATATTCATCAAAGATTCTTGTTTTACATAAATGTGACTAGAAAAAAGTAAAAAGCTAGCAGATGACCCAAATCGATGATGACCCTCTGCCATGCTTTCTCATATGGCCTGTTCTTGCTCATTTTTCACTCTCTTGTCTTCCTCCTGAACTCTTAATTGGCATGTGCAGAAAATATAAAAAAGGCCGTCCGGTCTGAGCCCGAAAGAAATCCATTAAGCAGCATAATTGCACAGGTTAACCAAGCAAAACAATTATTGCTGTTAGCACAGAAGCTCAGGAAAGGTGTTTGTCTGTGACAAGAGGTTTACATGGGAGAGGTGTACACCTATGACCTTGGGGAGGAGAGACAAGGGAAGACTAAAACCAGTCCGGGGACTTTAAAGGATTCTGATCACTGCTCTCAGACCTAACAATTCCAGCTGTTGTTTGTTTTTTTTTTTAAGTTCTGGAAAATTTTAAAACTTACCTTCATTGCAAGGGCAATGAGAGCTCCTTCTGTGGGCTGTCCCATCACACTATTTTTCCTGATAATGGCATTATTGACTACACAGCCAGCCTAGAGAAAGGGACATATTTCCATGCTGTATTTTGGTAAAATGTTACATTTTGGATAAATTAACATCAAGCAAACCATGATATATATCTAACCATCTTGATAAATCATGAAAATGAAAACTTAGTCTCTCCTCCTATTGCTTCTAACGTGCAGTATGGATAGGATAAGACCTAACCTCCATTTGAGATTCCAGCTCAGATCATTTCACTACCCAAACACTCCGCTTTAGCCTACAGTTGAATGTGCAAGATTTTATTTAATGCTAACACAAAACCCAGGGACCACCACAGTACATTTATATATTGACTATGTAGCTAGCTAAAGTCTAGAATCTGTCCACATTAAAAACCTGAACGTGGTAAAATTAATCAGTGTCTCCTCTGCCAGAATTGTATTTTTATCCAAAATGTCATTGACACTTTAAGCTGATGACTCGGGTCCCTCTTTACATGTCTTATGATTGCTACCTTTCACCCATAAGCTTCAGATATTATATCACAATTACTCAGAGCTTTTCCACGAGAATGCTCTAGCAAGACAGTTCATTTTAGAGTTACAAAAGTGGCTTTTTTCATGCTCATAACCCAAAGTGATCTGTACAAATGAAAATTGAACGTAAACAGGACAATCTGGTTTATAATTTATACTTACCTCCACTAGTTTCCCAACTGAGACGTTGGAAAATTCTTTAAGAATCTCCTTTGATGGCAGAAGATAAACATTTCCTTCTCCATTGTAGCCCACCCCACTGACCTGAGGAAGGGAGAGACAGAAAGAGCAAATTTCCCAGTGCCGGGCAGGACTATCCTACTGTATATATACATCTGTATATGTTGGGGTGCACTTGAGCAAATTTCGGATTTTGAAGGCGTGCTGGGGTTATTCTTTCTAGCTCAAAGCAATGCTTATAGGAAAGGCTGCAGCTAATGAAAGTATAATTTTACAATAGCTGTATGGGAACAAAAAGAACCAGCTTGTCTTATACAGAACTTGTTCGCCATGAGTTCAGAAGTCTCCGGCAGCTCAGTCAAGAGATCCAGCCCTTTGGTAGCAGTGGGTTCACTGGTCTTACCCTACTGATGACCGGCCTGTGTCTCCACTGCCTTACATTTTGCATCCCTGCATTTTTCACCCACTCTGCATGCAGATAAATGAACCAAGCGGAAGGATCAGGTCACTCGTATAATAAATATTGCTACAGAAGGTGGGCCCACAAGGGTCAGTGGCAGGTTTCAGTATTTACAATTATTGCAGAGAACAGCAGATGATGTCAATGAACAACTTTGTTTAAGGCACCTGAGCAGCTTTTGTACACTCAGACCCACCTCTGCCTGTCTCTAGCACTGCAAAAGTCCCTTCTCTTAATGGAATCAGTGAAGTGCAAGAAACTGCTTGTTTTGGGGCTGACTCAGCATCCCTGATTTGGGCCTAATTGAACTAAAAGCAAATGGGCCCTGCTGAGCTTGAACAGGAAAGTCCGTATTACCGCCTCGGCCATACCTCTGCCTGGAACCCATCCGAGGTCACGAGCCGAGTCACCGTCATCTCGTTGGCTGTCAGAGTGCCTGTCTTATCTGAGCAGATGACATTGCAGCAACCTGATGCAGGAAAGTTTTTAATCAGAACTAATAAATAATGCAACCGAACAATGAGATTCAGGGCCCCAGAAGAGGGAGAACGTGTTTCCCCAATGTCACTCAAACTGCACCAGTGAGAAAAGGGAGAAAGCACCAAGAAATGGATGAGTATCCTAACAGGGTGTTGTAAGGAAAGGATTGGAGTGCACGTCAGGGTATCATGCACATAATTTGGATGTGAGATGTGGTAGGAGACATCAGAAGAGGGCCACATCATCTTGAATATCATATAGTGGGCAGTCAGAGAAGGCACTGATCTCCAGGGAGTTGATCAATGTTTCTGAGCTGCAATATCACACAACAGAACAGCTGTTATATTCTGAAAAGACGTGTCAAATTCCCACTCTGCCACATGCTTCCTCAGATGAGCCGTTTAACCCTTGCTTCTCTAAATCAGGAATAACAGCTCTTCCCTGCCTCACCAAGGGACTGTGAGGGTAGATGTGTTAAAGACTGCTATAGAAAATACTTAAAAATCCACAGCTAAGAGCAGGATTAAGTGCCCCACTCGTGCCCTGCTCTGACAATCCTGCTTCAGTAAAGCACATTTCTTCCAGGGCCCGTTTACACCACAATACAGCAAAGGAGTGAATTAGCTGAGTCACCACATTCAGGCTAGTTTCCACTCCCAAGAAGGGGAAAAATGACTGTAATGCAAAAAAGAATCAGACTCCAGCTCCATTCTAAGTCTGAATATCTTCCCTGGCTCTGGAGATGACCACGCTGCTTAGGCACAGACCCCACGAGCATGATGACCACCAGGTAAAAGCCTGGAGAGAATAAAGCAGATTGGGCTGCAATTAAATTAACCGCAGGTTTGAAGGATTAGCACAGAGCAAAGCTATCACCTCCAATATTTCATTTTTAGTTATTGACAATTAAAGAATCAGATAAAGAAGGCGGCTTATTTTTCTCCTTTTCAGAAGTTTAACAGACACGGCACAATTAATGTGTAGGAGAGTACAGTTTTTGCCGTGCTTAGACTGTCTTGTCGAGTAGCCGGGCATCTGGCAGTTACACCTGTTTGGGCGCAGCCCTACCAGAACGAAATTCTTCATGAGATAAGGCCGTTTCAGATGTCCTGGGTCAGGGCAGATACAATAAAATAAGGGTGATAAGATTCCTTAGCTGCAGAACAAACAAGGGCAGTTCAAACAATAGCAGCATTTCCAAGGAAGACATATTTTAGCTGAAGGATCCGGCTGTGCAGCAGATATTTGTGACTGCATGGGCCAGGCTTGGCATTTAGTGTACTTTTTAATAGTGGTACTAAATACACAACATGTCTTCTCCTTCATGTAACTGCCATGCTGACCGAGGTCAGAGCAGCAAAGCCTGGAATACAGTGACCTGGGAATAAGGGCCAATTTGAAGATACGGGGAGGTGAAAGAATAATTTCATTACAGTTCATTCTGCCCTGCAGTTGTGAGGATGGGCTGGATGCCTTCTCAAGGTCCTCTCTGTCCCTGTTTTCCATGACTTTTTGGATATCAGGGAGATGGCCACACAGGCTGCAGAAGGACAAATAGTTTTGTTTATGCCACCAGGCTCGACTTGAGGGGCTGCAAGATTTTTTAGCCGGATACTGAAGAAGCAGACAGGATGGACCTGCAGGATGATCCCACAGAATGGGGAGGAAGGAGAAACCAAGCCTTTCAACCCAACCAGGGCATGCATATCTGCAGAGGCACTCTGCTCCCCGTGGGCCCGTGCCATGGGTTGGGTTGCACCATTCCTAGCACCTGCCTGTGTTAATATCACTGAAATAAGGGAAAAGGGTGAGAAACACAGGGTAGAAAATGTATTTAAGTCTGAGTGGGTTGCTCTGGCCCAGTAAGTATACTCCAAATTTAATTTTTTTAATCAGACCAAGGCTCACTTGGCCAGCCCGTTGCTATTCAGCTCAGATTTTTGAAGCCTGGCAGATGACCAGGCTGTGTGGCCCCTTTGCAGCCTTACCTAAGGTTTCTACTATGGGCAGCTTCTTCACGATCACCCTTTTCTTGGCCATCCGGAGAATACCCAGCACCAGTGTTACGGTGACCACGATGGGAAGGCCCTCTGGGATGGCAGCCACCGCCAGGCTGGGGACAGCGGAGAGAAAACAGCTTCAACACAGGGGTCAAGCTACAAGTACTGACCAAAACCTGTCAAAGGGACATTTCCATGGGGCGAGTTTTCCTGCTTGTACATGCATATCTGAATGGGAGTGTGCAGTGCTAACCACTGGGACTCCTGCACACTGTAAATACAAAAGCAGGACATTTATCCGACCCTTCAACATTTTTCTGGATGATTTTGACAGAGCAATTACTTTTCTTCCTCACATTGCCAAAGAGCATTAATTTCTGGCTAAGTAGGGACTTAGGGGCTGGATTTCATTTCATTTATTTAACTTTCTGAGGATGGAAGTTGAATATTCCTTGACATCACGGCTCACACGTTAGCTACTGGCTCCTGGCCACATGCAGTCCCTCATCTCCTCTCTTACATGTGGGTACAAGCTATGGCAGGACAGAATCAGCTCCCCAGATGTCCCCATGCTGCACACAGTGAATTGGAGCAACATCAGAACCTGCAACACCTAACTTGCTAGAAGAATCCAGACACAGTCTGCATCTGTCCCTTAGTTATTCCTTGAGTAACTCTGAACTTCTAGGTGTGTGCAAAAAGCAATCAAGGAGGACTTTCAAAACCATAGGCTGCTCTCCAAAACTCAGGCTTAAACACTCTTCTTTGCCACCACATCCCCCCAGGAGACAGGAAGGTGGGCACTGAGCCAGTTTGGCTTCTCTGTTGTATCCTCATCTGTGGTTTTGGTTTTATTTCCATAGAATATGTCTATTTTTTTTTTTAAAAGGATTGATTTTAGAGCCATGACAAAACCAAACAACAGGTTTTACGGGTACTACTAAAAGCACGTGGTTTATTATGCTTGATTAAGAGGTTGTGCATGCTTTTTATGCCGCATAAAATGCACATTCCTATGATTAGACGTAAATCCAGTAAAAACAGCAAAGACTAATATTTGCTGTTGCTACACTCCCACTAAATTCATAGTACAGATAGGAAAGGACATTCACAGCAGGATGAGCTGGAAAAGCCAGTGAAGCTTTTCAAAATACTGATTTCCAAAATTAAATAAACCCTCAAACTTTATTTTTTTCTATTAAACTCTGTTGTAAAGCTCACATTAATTTCATCACTGCAAGATCAATATGTATTTATGAAAGGTCTTACTCAAGTTCTCTTTTATGAAATGTCCATTGTTTCGAACAGGGAATTCCCTGGGACATGTTTCATTAGAAATCAAAGAGAAAGGTGCTTTCCAGTCCTTACCTAACTCCGATTGTGAACATGCTGAGGAGATGCTTCCCTTGTAACCAGCCAAGAAGCATTATTAAACCTGGTGGGGGAAAACCATCCGATTAAAAAACTTCAAGAAACTTATAAATCTCTAATCTGCTTTAGCTGTTGTTGGGGAACTGAGTATGCAATGAGGCCCCCATATCTCTCCTTCCGAGGTGTCTCTGCTTGAACCCCCAAAGTCCAGGTAACCCACATCAACAAGTACTTTTGAAAAAAGTGGCCCTGGAGCACAGAGGGCTTTCACAGCTGACCATGCAAGTATGAGCATTGCGTCCGACTCACCGATTATGCCAAAGGAGAAAAGAGTGAGTTGCTTCCCCAGCCTGTCCATGCTTTTCTGGAGAGGTGTTTTGGGGGTCTGGAAACATTAGAGTATAGCTGGTTTTCTTTGCTTGTTACATAAGATAAGAAGATGACACTCAGCCCAGAACAACGGACCCACACAGTCCTGGTTATCATTGCTGTGGTCCCTACGGCTGCCCAATATACCCACCCCAGACCCCCAACGGGGTCTGCTGGGCACAGACTGTCCCGCAGGGAGAGAGTCTCTGCCTCGATGCACTCAAGACAGACAAGAAGTGGGAGAAAAAGAGGAATTATATTCAATTATAGCTGGGGAGCCAAGGTGGAGACAGACTAAGGGCTAAATTGGAAAAGGACCTGACCGAGTCAAGGACTGGGTAATGTGTGTGCAGAGCCTCTGAGACAGAGATAAAAAGTCTGGACCCCCATCCCTGTCCCAGAGGCTTTGCACACACATTACCCAGAAGCGTCCACTTCTGCTTTGCTGTGATTTCTTGCATTAATGGATCGAGAGTTAACTAGTTTTTAGACCCTCATCTGTGTTGGCTCAGAGCTCTGGCCCATGAAATTTTGGCACGTATAGAAGTAAAATTTTATATACGCGGTGGAAAGTTGGGGGGAGGGGGAAGAAGAAACCATGATGTTTGGGTGACTACCAAGTTAGACACAAGCTGAGCATCACAAGTCTGGATTCAGAAGCCTAAATCCTGCTTATAACCTTCTTTTTTGGATACAGCACTTTGGTGTTCATCAGTCACACAGGCATTTTGTAGCAGAAACAGAAACGAATCCAGTGCATTAACCCTTGGAACTGCTCTTCCTCACAAACTTTCATCCAGAACATCCATCATTTCCAGAGAGACACAGAGACTTTTTTACCTCTTCAGCTTGCATCATTTTGAACACTTCTCCAAACTGTGAATTTTCACCCGTCCCAATAACTACACCCTGAAAAGAAGGAAAAAAGAGAGGGGGAGATGAAAAAATCTAGAGATTCTGTAAATAATGCTGAGGAAAAGATCAAGGCTGACAGGACTCACTTTTCCCTTGCCATATCGCACTAGGGTCCCCATGAAAACAACATTGCTCAGCGTGGTTATGTCTCCGGCTTCCAGTAAGACACCGTCAGTCTTGTTGCAAGGCTCAGCTTCTCCGGTAAAACTGGATTCATCCACCAGCAGATCTGTAACCTAATTAAAAAGGCACATTTCTGGCACTATTAAGACAAGAAATTTCCAAAACAGTCCTTTGTACGTATAGCTGTAGTTACCTCTATCAGTCTGAGGTCTGCAGGAACCCTGTCACCAACAGACAGATATATGATATCTCCAGGCACAAGCTCTCGCGCTAGAAGATGCTGCAGTTTTCCTTCCCTCAGGCTACATTAGACAAATGGAAAAAGAAGGAAAAAAAACTAGGCTGTGAGGTTTTTATTCCTTCTGCAGGCTTGGGAATGTGACTGGCAAGAAAGCAAGAGCCCTGCCCCAAAGAGCTTCCAAAGTAAATAAGAACGTAAAATCTTCATAACGATGAGGAGAGATGATTATGTTCAGTTTGGGCTCAGTTTTAATTCATAAACAGATGGGCAGGTTATGGAAGACTTGCATTTCAGCAATAAGTGACTTAAACAATACTTATATAGTAGATAGGAGTGACAAGATGGTGTATTTTCCTGTGGCTCATGCTTTAAATAATGAAATGCAGATTCTTTAACCTAAAAAGAAGGGTTTTAAAGCTAGAATTACTGCTGGCATTTCACTATTGTATTAAAAGTACAGCCTTTCAAGTGGTTAGATGTTTATGGTGTCATATCACAAATAAATAAAGAACAAACAGTGGTGTTCGTAAGATCCAAACCTGCGTGAACTTTGGACCAGAAGAAAACCCCATGCTGCTTTTGCAGTGGAAGGTTTCCCTGAGCCTCACAGCTTATTTATGTTGGCTGTGAGAAAACTGATTAGCAAAGACATAAGTAGGAAAAGTGTTCCCTGTAATCTAAAGCACCGATACCAAACATCAGAGCAGTCAGGGAAGCGGTATCTGATACACCCTACAACTGCTCCATGGGCTATGGTGTGACTGCACTTGTGTGTGGCCGATCTGCACCGAAACCCCCCCGTGCCCAGCACGTATGTGCAGCGACGGGCAGGCGTGGGCAAGGAAACCCGGCCCACGTGCACCTCCGCTCACAAGCCATTTTGTGCCAATCATCTCTCAGGGGCAAAACTATCCCAAAGCCAAAAAAATATGCAGGTGGGGTTTTTCCTGCACAGGGAGTCAGTGACACGCAAGAGGCTGCAGGGACCCTTATGCAGGGTGTGGAGCGGGACGTTTCTGGGACCCTCCTGTCTCTCAGCATTTATTCGATTCCACTGGGTGCCTACTTTAAAAATCAGAGTTATTTCATCCCCTTTCACCGTGCCTTACAGCTGCACCCACACACGGTGCCACTCCCCCAGACACCGGGTCCTCCTTATGTGCACGACAACCTGAAGTAATTTTCTTCACTGGTCGGTTCTGCTCTCATAACCCAAACCCTTCTAAAACCCACTGAGCCAGGCATGCCTCACCAGTTGCACTCGGGGGGCACCAGCTTGTTAAGTTCTTCCAGAGATTTTTCCGAGCGATATTCCTTTTAAACGAGAAAGGAGAAGAAAGCCAAGTTACACGAGCGGGCTCGCTCATGGCAGCCCCGGCTGCGGAGCCGAGCTCCGGCTAATGTACCTGGATGAAGGCCACGGTGACCACGATGAGCACTGCCTGCGAACAAAGAGGCATTACAGGCGTGGGCACACCAGCTTCAGAGAGCGGAGGGTTGGGTTGCAGGAGAGGTGCCACCTACCATGGCGATGCTCGCGGCGTCCTCAAATTCTTTCGTGATGACGCTTACTAAAGCGGAAGCCAGCAACAAGAGAATGAGGGGATTTTTAAACTGAAAAAAATGAACAAATCGTGATATAAAGTTAAATATGGCACTGCTGAAGCTGAGCTGGCCTCAGACCTCTTCCGAAAGGATCAGACATGTGGTTTTGCTGCAGGGACCCTCCTTGCTCATGAGAGCACCATCGCTCTGCCCAGACAGAGAGGGTGCAGCACCTGTGGTTGGGCTGAAGCCGGATCCTGCACCCGCACAGGGGACAGGCGGCATCAGGGACCAGCAGGACAAGGCAGAGGCTCACACCGAAAGACATGAGTTTCCTCTCTTTTCCCCTCCTTGCGCAGGCTCGGCTCGCCTTTGCAGACATACAGCGCAGGACTGACTCTAAAAGCTCCTTGGAGGCATGGTAGGTACAAACAAAAACTTTATTGTCTTTTTAGAATTTGAAACCAGAAATCCTCTTTTTTCTTTCTTTTTTTCCCTTTAATTAATCTGCTAAACTCTGTGCTGGACCAAGGGCTGCAGGAGTCAGATCCTCACTTTTTTCACTTTTAAACAGAGATTTTAAGGACCTTTCTCGTACCTCAGAAAGTTACAGCTCCATTTAGCTAATGTGGGAATTGATGTAAGGGAATTAAGTCAGGCAAAGACAAGACTGCCTGTTTTGGGTAACAGATGTGTGGTGATGCACGGTAGGAAAGCCAAGGTTTAAACTTATTCCTTGCTGAAGCCAAGTTTTTTTTCTCTTTAGAGAGACTGGGCTGAAGGGGAGGCTTTACAAAAAATAGCAGCTGGAAGAAGCCACATCTGCTGAGGGACGATGCTCAAGTGCCGAGGTGTGAACGGTGTGGGACTGCAAGCAGCTCTTCCAGAGACACCGACAGGTTGCGGAAGGGTGTCCTAAAGGATTCCCTTGGTGTCCCCGTAGGAGAAGGAGCTTGTTAAGGATGAGCAGAAAAAAAGCACCATCTCACATTTTATTAAGAATAAAAGAATCTTTGAAGAGACCTAGTGATGATTACAAAGTGCTTAAAGAATACTGATCACATAGAAAAATATGTGAAATAAAAATAAAGTCTTCCAAAGCAACTAAAATCTTCATGAACTGGCAAGAAGAAAATCAGTCAAATTGCTGGTTGAAAATAAACAACAAAGAAAAGACCCCTCCTGTTTGGTTAAAAGCCCTAAAAGAGAGGTGAAAGGTACATTAAATACTGATGAGAACTAGTTAATAAAAGCAAAACTCAAGGATAACTCAGCTGGGGAAAAACAAGATCGCAAATACCACCTTCTGCCTGGCTTTTTGGGGGCAGCTGGATTGAAATCGTGGATCTTCACCACGCATGGCACCGTGTATGGATGTATCCGTTACTGACATGTTGCTAATAGAGACGCTAACGCTCACCTGAGCTCTACAACTGCCTCTGCTTTTGCTGGACGTTTAGGGCTTTCCTTCGCTGGGGCAACTGAAATCAGAGTGGCTTTCAGCTACTATTGGTTTTCCTCAAACCTTTCACGATTTTATGACTTGCCTTAAAGGGAACAAATACGCTCCAGAAATCAGGTCACTGATCTACGGCTTTTGATTTGTGGGCTGTGTGGAGATAAAAAGGTTTTTATTTTTATTTTAGGATGTTAACTTCACATTAAATGATCCTGCATCTGAATCTCACAATGGCTTTCCTGGGGGAACAGACAGTTCCTGTATCCGAAGCTCATCCTGTTCCAAGGCTGAATCCGTGGAAGCAGAAATCCTGAATATTTCAATGTAGAGACATACTTAGGCCAACGCAGACAGGGGTTTTTGCCAGGAAATGAGAATATATGCAGAAAATCCTTACCTGGTCTAGATATTTCTTCCATATCGGCTCTGTATTCTCTACTGAAAATTCATTCCAGCCATGTTTTAACCTGCGCTGTAGCACAGAAAACTCAGAGAGTCCAGTCTGTAAGTCAACCTAGAGGGAAATTTAAAAAAAACCCTAAACATTACATATTGTAGAATAGTTATAGAAAACTTCTTAAGGCAAATTTATGTTAAAAACCTGTAAGCAGACTGGGCAAGATGTTCATGGTTCAGTCCCTCACAAAAAAAAATAAATCTATCCACTGTTTTTCTGTTTAGGTATTTATTTTTGTTAAACTATAAAACTTTATCATCAACCATCATAGAAACCCATAAAATAAGCACAAGTTAATTAAAAAAAAAAAATTCCTCAAATGAGAAACCATACAATAGATGACAAATTAGAAATCTAAAATAGTAAAGGAAAGAATTGATTTCTGGTTTCACTGTACATTTAAAGAAAAAATAAAAATACCCTTACAAAATTCAAACAGAACAAATGGAGAAGGAATAAGATCTATTTTGCCTGGATTTAACAAAATAGCAAGGTCAGACACCAAAATATCACTAAGCTTTATAGCTTTCCCTGGTCGTGGGGACTCAGCCTTTCTAAATTTCCATGTATTTTTCATACATGGGGTTAAGCGTGAGTTATCACATCAGATTTGCCCAAGGGCAAACTCCAGTGCAGGCCGAGTAACCGGAGTTTTCTTCCTGAGCCCCAGCGTCCCCCCATCCCTCCGGCTACGTCCACGCCGCAGCTGCGGGGAAGCTCGAGTGGGGCCGGGGCAGAGCGGCCGGTCCTGCCCCCGCAAACTTCCCTGCCCGGGCTGATCTCCCCGCTCCGCGTGGGCAAGCGGGTCTCAGCACGAGCTGAACCAGGTGATGGCTACAGCTTCGCTCTTTGCTTGGGGTAGGGATGGCGAGGTGAATTTAAATCTAACAATTCAAGCTGCGAGCAAGCCTTTGAGAAGTCATCTAGGACAATAAATGTGATGAGTTTTGCCTCTGAAATGAAACCTGCTATGAAAAGCAGGGGAAGAAGTGCTGCGTGCGTTTGCACAACGTTTTCCAAGGAGCTGCCGATAATTCGAGCGGGTAAGCTGTGCAGCCTGCGCCTGGGGCTCCTCTGCCAGCCTTGGCAGAGCACTGCGAGCGCTTCATTTCCCAGGCTGGACAATTGAACTCTTTCACCTGCAGCTCACAGGCCCACTCACTTCAGTGAAATCCTTCCCCAGGACAAAGGGAAGCACAAATGCCCAATGCTGAGCCTCGAACACGGCCAACACGAGGATTCGCCCCACGTAAAGGCAGAGGCGTTGGGCAGTCCAGGAGTTTGCGTGTGAAACCAAAGACCAATTTTGCTGCTCGGTCTCTTCCCAGAGTCAGATTACACAGGCTGCGTTGCTATGTTCACACAGACCTCTACAAACCCTTACGTTTAAAGCTTTTGCCAAGTCTTCTTTGTGGCATTTACATGCGTCTTTCGGGGGCAGAACTGTCACCTCCTTCTCCTGCTCAACTATTTTCAGCTCACACTCCTCGTGGGTCTGAGTAAACGAGATAAAGCGATCGTTAGGCAAGAGCACGGTTCATAAAAGCGTTTCAGCATCTCTTTGCTTCCTCCCTTAATCCCACTCCCTTCCCTCACCTTGCCAGCCGTGTGACTCCACAGTTAGCTAAAACACTTCCTAAATCACAGCACTTTATAACGTTCACTAATTAATCTTTATTACAGCCCCAAAGCCAGGTGCACAATCTTGTAGTGGACAGAAAGGCTGTTAGGAGCTGGATCACCAAAAAGACAAGCACATGCCACCGCCGTGGTCAGAAAAGTGTGCCGGGCTCTGCTGTCTGCAGGTATCCTGCCTGAGATGAGCATTTTTCCACACCAGTGTCTCACAGCCCGCTGCACGCTCAACGCTCAGAGCAAGGAAAAAACCTTTTCCCTTGTTAAAGACATAATAAATGAACAGAAAACGTGAGCTAGAAAAATGTCTGAGCCAGTGGGAGAAAGCAAAATTGTCCTCTTCCGTCTGCACAACTGTTTTCCTCCGCCACTGGCTCTGCAAACGCCTCCGAGCAGGACAAACCCTTCCTGTCCCATCCAGGCAGCCCGAGGGCTGGGCCGAGCTCCCAGCACCCAGGGGCTCAGCACCCTGACCTCTCTTCTCTTTTGGGATCCCCTGTCTCCTTTGCCAAAATGCTCTTTCCAGAGCAGCAGCATCCCCTGAAATCTCAGCCAGGCCCACGGTGGAGGTGGTGTGACCGCTGTTGCAGGGTAAGTACGGAGAGGGAGAAATCTCACCCTTCCCAAGGGACAGGAAAACACATTCCCATTTGCTTTCATTCATAAAGCACCAGAGCGCCTGTTCCTTATGAGAGGGATCGCGAGAGAGCGTGGTGCTCAGCCCCCGGCAGAGCTCAGCCCTGCGCCAGCTCACGCTCGGCAGGGCAGGAGGAATTCGGCACCAGTTCCCTGCTACCAGCACCCTGGGGTGTTTGCTGGGGGCAACATTCAGGTCCAGCTCATCAGCACCTGAGCAAGGGTTTGGAGGACTTCAGAGGTGCCTGCAGTGTTATTTGGAGAATTAGCCCTTCTATGAATATTCAGGAGGTTTCTAGGAACATCCAGTGTTTTGCAACCTAAAGCCCGAGATAAATGCAGAAAATCTCTTTGGCTGTTCGCTCATGTGGGTACACAGAATTGGTTTCTGTCTTGTGGCTTCTGGAGAGCTCGTAGCAGATGAGATAGGAGCATCTCTAAGCCCTGCTCCTTAAAAAGGCTTTTGCCACGTCCATACGTTGCAGCCCCCTTTTTATCGCTGCTTACTGACCCACAGTACAGCTGCTAACCCATGAGGTACCAGCACCGACCTGCTCCCAGCGGAAACGCGGAAGGGTTTGCTGTGATCCCTTGGTCTGTGCAGTGCTCACTTAGGAGCCATTTTGCCCCAGGAACAACCTGCCTTTCCAAAACCCCAGCAATTTGCCCAAGTTTTCCAAGGATTTTCCCGCTTCCATAAATCCCTCACGCTGGTGACCACGTTTTGCCCAAAGAACCTGCAGTATTTCTCCGCTGTTTTGAGGTGTACTAGCACCAGGCAGCGCCCTTATTTCATTTCCTTAACAGACATCCCTAGAAAGGACAAAACATGTCCTTCCATCTTCAAAACTGATGATTTATTCCTACTTGTGCAAATTCATCAGTTCCATGTAACTGTTGACTCCCAGACCCTGCAAGGCCGCAAGCCACCCGTGCACCTAAGGAGATGGAAGGACTTGCTGGGAAGAAAATACAGGGCTGTCACATATAGAAACATACCTTGCATTCCTCACTGTGCTGATTTGATTAACGTGGTTTCTACAGGCTCCTCTGTGCTGCTGGTGGCACATGCAGGTATCAAGGCAGAGCCTTGCCTTGAAGGAGTTTAAATTTTAATTAGAGGAGCCAGAGGGTGGGAAGAGACCCGGGCACGAGGGTAACATGCCTACAGTCCCCCAGAGCCAGCGGGGGAAGCCAGGGCCCAGCTCTATCACTAATATTTACCTTCGAAAAGGCGTGGAGGAAATGAATGACAAAAGCCTATGGATGTGCCCCAGCCGTACGCAGCCAGCGCTGGCTGCGGATCAACAGATATGCTGGCAGCTCCGTGCTCCTTACCGTCGGGGGCTGTTGTGAAATGAACAGCTTTATTGGGATGAGTTAATTCGCATTGATTAGCTTACGCCTGTAAGTGATTTCTGCTGGACGAACGTGGCACAGCTTTTCCTACCAGGTGAACAGCTCCGGCAACGCACAAGTTGGAAACGCATCCATGGAGCCCCATCTCCCTCCTCCTCTGCAAGGCGCTGCCGGTGCAGAGCCCCTTTGCCCCTAAGCACATCCCACCCCACGTCTGTTAGGCACCAGGCAGTGTCCTGAGCAAACCTCTTCATAAACTAACCTCTCGTTGTGCATTACTTTCTTTTCTACTTACATTGTAAAACAGATGTGGGCTATCAACATTACCCATTTACATTTTTAACCTTTATCCTTTAGGGGTAACTCAAGCACAAGAGCGCACGACTCCATACAGCAGGGCAGGAAGAAGTAAAAAAAAAATAAAATTATTAGTTTATCTATTGCTTTGCAAGATCAGGAGACATTGGAGGCTGTAAAGAGCAGCTGGCCATGGCTGGAACCCATGCAGCAGCCTGCCCCAGCGCACCTCGGAGCATGGCCGGTGCTGCCGGTACCTGTGCTGCTGCCTCCACATCCCTCGCCCTGAAACAATCCATCAATTGTCATGCCGAGCAGCCCATGCGGGAAGGAAGAAGGCACGGGGCTTTCTGCAGAGTACATAGCCCTTTCTGTATACTCTGGCAAACAGCCCAAAAGATCAGTCCTCGGGATTTACCCCCCACCTCTGCCTTTACTGAGGTTTTGCATATTTTTTTCCCCCTGTCTTAGATTACTTTAGACCAAGCTAATATAATGTAATCCAGTCAAAAGTGGGCTGGGTTACTTAGTCTAAGAAGAAGCCCTTTAAAACATTAAGCAGAAACCCTCTTGTATATTCTTCATCCTCACTAAAAGAAATAAATCAAACCATTCCCACAAAAGCCCTTTGCATTGCTTTTTTTGGCGCACGTGGCAGGCGGAGGACCTGCGTTTCAGGGGTGCAGGCAGCATGCAGAAACCAACCGAGAGCGGACCGCAGCCCTGCAAGCGAGAGGCTGCCTCGCTGGGCTTCGTTATCTGAGCCCCCAGCCCTTTCCCACCCACCGCTGTGATTTCAGCTCCTCTTGCACAGTTTCTCGCTCCCCCATCGCACGTCTGTCGCAGAATTGCAGACTTTCTACGTGAAATAAAGCCTCTGGTCTCCCTGCTTGCAGATATAAGCCTCAAAATAGACACTTTGTGCAAAAAGCCAAGGGTTTTCCAGAAAAGCTGCTTTAAAACTATTCCCTGGATTTTAAGTTGCCCCCAGGGGTACTGGAGGGCTGACTCAGGCTGGGTGGGCAGTGCCCAAACCTTGGGCTTATTGCCCCCAGCTGCACATGCCCCTCCCCTCACCCCCACTGCTCTCTTGCTCCTGCTCAAACCTGGCTTTTTTTTTTTTCTTCTTAATTGAAGAAAAATATCATCCAGCTCCTTTTAATCTAAAGCAAAGCCCCTCGAGCTGAAAGATGGCATTGCCATCCCTGCAGGAAAACCCCGTCACTGCAGCTCTGCAGCCGAGAGTGATTCCGGTTGAGGAGCCTCCTCACCCACCCAAACCAGTCCCATCCAGGCCCAAAAAACCTAAAACCCCAAGAGTTTAAGGCAACTCCATATATAAGGTCTCCTGGGAGGGAGGTGCTGCAGCCCTCAGCCCAAAAACCTGTGGGAGGTGGAGGGAGGGAGGGATGGAGTTAACTCCTTGCCTGCTGGAAGCTTTTCAGAAGCGAGGAATTGGGCTCGACACCTCTAAGGGGCTGAAAACACACGTGTGTGTAAGTGAATCCTGTGTCTCTGCTGTGCAGGGGCAATCCCACGGTCTTTGTTTTGTCACCTGGAAGGAAAGCTGCACTATTTAGTTTATTTTGAGGGCATATAAAAAAATAGGTACCTGCATGATAATAAAACTATTCTGATAAGAATGCTCTGCATATCCAGGAGGATATGGAGCCTGTGAAAGTCTCCAGGAGATAAATGTTGATTGGTGTGAAACCTGAAATGGAAAAAAGCCTCAACCCAAACTGGAGTAGTAATTTAGCCCTGAACGTAGGACAGGGCTGGGAAATACCCGTACTCCATCTCATGGCTACTGAATCCTGAATGGATCAGGTGTTGTGGGGGAAAGGATCAAAAGGGGTTTTGGTGAGGAGAAATGGAACAATTGCAATGGAAAAGTCCAGAAACTCTGAAGATCTTAATGCACTAAAATCTACTACCCAGACGTGCCGGGGGTGGGAGCCAGCTCTTTCTAAAGCCAACAAGAGAAAAAGCCCCTAAATCACAGCAGGTCCCTGGTGGGTTGGCAGTAGATATCCATGAAGTCTTCTCCCATCCTGATGCTCTCCAAGACCTTAAAGGTGTTTCCATCTTGCCCTGGGCTTCAGTTATTTCGGGATGAAGGAGGCAGAGGGAGGCCTGTGACTGCCTATACGGCTCCCTCCCTCTGGCACCCATCTGTGGCTCCCGCAGGATGGGGGCTGAGCGTCACCAGTCCCAGCGGTGCCGTGTGTGGAAATGGAGGCCACCCCACAGTGTGGAGATGGACAGATTGCCCTGGATGGCGTTACAAAACCCACCCATCTCATCAGGTTAAAAACTATTGGGAGCTGAGGGCTGCAGCCCCCCGGGAAATCTGCCCTTGACTGTATCCATTGGGTGCGCTGGGTGCCACGGGGGTGACCCTGGTACATGGTCAAAGGAAAAGGACCCACACAGCGCACAGAGGTTTTTTTCACTTTCAAACACACATACACAGGTACGTGCGCTTGTGCACGCGTGCACACACACACACACACACACTTGGATGCTCAGAAGAAAAATCTTTGGATGTTTTTCAGATTTCTGCAGGAAACACATGGTTCTCATAAACTGTAAATTGGCACCACAAAAATTCCCTGTGATTCTGAAGGGGCCGCTGTAGAAAAAGAGTTGAAACCGTATACGGCAGAGTCTAGACACAGGTTGTGCCTGTGCTTTGATGTGTAGGTTAACTGTTCTGCCCTCTCCAGATAACACCATCACCAGAGCCTGTGAGCTGGCCATCACCTCGCAGCTACCAGCGCTGGGGCTTTTCCTTCACAACCCACAATTTGTGTATTTATCCTGGCTTGAGTCCCATCAGATCACCTGGACTCACGTCTTTAAGGACCAGGACAACCCTTTGACCAAAATACTCAAAATATCTGTAAGATTGAAAGTGCTCTGTTTTCAAATAAAGAAGCAAAATACCATCCTTAGAGGAAATGTGAGTCATTCACCAGCCTAAATCATAACCTGAGAATACGTTCTCGATTTATCAAGCTCCTGTTGTCATTTCACATCGCTGCCTACTTCCTACACCTGTAGCCAAAACGCTGGTCATTTCCCTGTCCTGTTATAAACCTATCACACTCTGCACGGACCAGAGCTAAAACTCAAGAAGGGTTTATATTTGGAAGTAAATATGTATCGTTATTTATTTTGGCGCAACAGAAATGGTACCGCCAAAGAACAAGCCAGACTAATTGCTGGTGGCCTCCTGCCTATGGATGGTCAGAAATCTCAGCTTCCCATCAAAGCGAGATTACAGACACTTTCTGTAACCTCAACAAGATCTTCCTTTCCTGGGATTTTGAGCTATGTTTAAGCAGTGTAGAGTAGCATTGCACAACGCACTGCTCAATGTCTTATTTTCGTCTCCCTGTAGCACTGACCAACCCCCATACTGGAAAGACGAGACTCAGAAGAGAGCAGAGGATTAGCTGAAATAACATCTGAGAAAAGACCTCAGTCAGACAGCCACGGAAAAGAACATGAATATCTCAAAAGTGTGTAGATGGTGCTTGTTGGAACGGGACTAAGGGCTAAGCCTGCATGCTGAAGGAATTAAACAAATCAGGTTTACGTGGGAGGACACCCAACCAATCTGTCGTGTGGGAGAAAAAAATGGGGCTTGAGCAATGGAGATCCCTTTGCTGAGCAAACGTGAAAGAACATTAACAAGAAAGCATTATTTCAAAGTGGACTCCACGGGTCTGAGCTAAAGCTCTTCTCGGCCATTCGTTACCAGTAATGACTGCAGCAACACAACAGACAGACGAGGGGTCACAGCCCACCACCCGTGACTGGCACCGGTGGCAGGGGGTACCCCCGGGGCCAGGGTTAGCCTCGCTCTTCATTTACCCTTCTGCTGAGACAGCGTTCGCGTTTTGTGCAAGCACTCCCGAAAGACCCCGCACAGCGCCCATGGGCCTCACGGCCGTTGCTCTGCTACGACTTTTGTTAATTTTGAACCTCCTCAGCGCAGAGAACAATGTTCCTGGCCAGGACTTCGGCCTGAGCTATACGTCCTGGGAGTATTGCATAGAAACTAGTATCCCCATCTCACCCCGCTGCCTGGTAAACATCATTAATCTCCTCCCCTGTTGTACAGGGAATGACTCGGCGCAGAGAGAGGAGAGCGCAGCAGCAGCAATAGCAGAGAGAGGAGAGCGCAGCAGCAGCAATATCAAGTTACCGGTGGGACAAAGCAGACAAAGTAGACAAATTTAATCCCAATTACACAAACTATTTCAGCAGGTTCAGGCAAGAGGCATAGGCAATCCTCACCTCCTCTTCCGGCTCGCCGCTCCCAAGGGGCTGATATTTCTGCACAAAGTGGAAAAATGACCTTTTCTGGAAGAGTTTGGTGAAACCTCCTTCTACCATCTTCGCTGCACAGCAGCGGGAAGCGCCCCGGCGGCCACAGGGACGGTGCCACCCGCCGCCGGCAGCGCTGGCTCGAATTCCCCTGCAAGCGCGGGGCTATGGTTACGGGTAGGGAGAGGCAGCCTTTACCTGCCGCCAAGTCACGCCTTCGACCACAGGTGCTGGAGGGAGGCTGCGCACCCTTCGAGCAGCGACGCAGGATGCTTCGCCCATAAAACCCTGTCAGGGGAAGCTTGTCTGTGTTTAAGACCGTGGCTGATACAGGAGTGAGGTGGCCCTATGTGTGTGCACGGCTGGCACCCGAAGAGCAGGTTGAGGTCTTGCAGCTCTATGGTCTCCTCCGCCCTCTGAAAAATTGTTGCGGGAGGAGTGTCGGCAGGGGCTACATCTTGGGCAGGCAGATAGGGAGGTTGTTTTGCCAAGGCCGCTGCGTGCAGAGGCAAGACGGGTTACACACACTGCCGAGCCTGTTTGTAAACTTCCAGGCTGGGGAAATCCTCCTTGAGAAACACTCCAGTCAGCATAACGCCGGTATTTATAAGTATTTACATCAGGGAGAGGGCATAAATGCGTGATGTGTGAATACGTGATGCTCGTTTATTAAGAAACCACAGTCTTTCACTCGGTAGAGGGGAGCACTTTCATGGTGGTTCTCAACATAAGGCCGAAGTTAACCAGTTACACCCTTTCTGAAGATTCATAGCTCAGGAGCATCGTGCTCTGGTTTGCACCAGGACACCTACATCCTCCCCCAGGCATCATGACTACAGGATTCGCTTAGGCTTAAATTGTCTCTAAGGTGTAAACTATGAGATTAAGACCCTCCTTTGACAGTAGAAACTGCATTGAGGGAATAAATATCATTCCCAGTCAGAGAAAAACATGTGTTTTCTGCAGAATAATAGTTTTCTCCTAGGACATCCAGGTGCCACCTTCCTACCTCTGGGGCAGCGGAGGTGGTGACACCCGGACCATGATGGGACCAAAACCCCAGACCCTTACCTGTGTGACAGCCCACAGTACCCAAAACCTGGCCAACTTCCATCAAACTAGTGTTTTCCCCGTGGAGCATTTCAGTGTTGCCTATCTACATCTCCCAGGTCCCACCAGTCTAGTGAAAGCTGGTGAGCCCCATGGGACACCCCACCAGCATGATGCTGCTAGCAGCTACAGATAATACACATTGTCCCAAGCTGTGTCCCACTGAAGTGGTCTGGTGGGAGGGCTTCTTTCCAAAGACCGAGGGGAAAGCGGAGCGATTGGGAAACACCCTGCAAATAGATGGGTTCTCGTAAAACACAGCTGGGGCTTCCTAAATCCCTTGGCTCCTGATTGAGAAATGCTTTCTTAATGACCCGAACTGGATGTGTCAGGCAGATGGAGGAAGTTCCTGCATCGCTGCAACAGCCCTCCTTCCCATGGGAAAATATCCAGGGATAATGCTGGGCACTGATTTTCAGGCAGCTCACATCCAGGCCCTGCCCAGGGTTTAAGTAAGGTGCTTAGCCAGGGCTTGAAGGCAGCCCAGGCTCCCAGAGGTATATAGAGATTTAGACCTTATTGAAAGGCATAGGAATTAGGTGGCAAAACATCTCCGAGCTCACATATGCTTCTGAACTGGTCCCCTCCTTCTGTAGCTTTTTTAAGGATCTGGAGCACAGCCAGCTGGCTCTGCCGTGGTCCTGATAAGGCAAAGCAGGCACTGCCTGGCAAGGAAACACATTCTTCTGTTCATCTGAGCGTGTTTGTAGTAGTCATAGCCTTGGGATCATATTGGGATATTGAGTTGTTCCTTGTGTCTCTGATAGAAAAGTGGTGAAAAACATCTTCCCGCTCTCTAGGCAGGTAGGAAAAAGATTTCCTTGGTTTTGTTCTTGCTTTTCTCATCCTGAAACCTCACCCATCATCCACGCAACTGGCATACGGCAAGGGGAGCTGGCACCCGCGAGGAGCCCGGGCGTCCTTCTGGGGCTCTGCTGTGTGCAATGTGTACGCGGACTGTGCAGTCCCGAGTGCGGCTCTCGTTAGCCAAGCGCTGCTGACAATACGGCTAATTGAGCAACAGGCTCTCGCTGACAGTCTCCTTATTTAACTTCGTCCTCTGGACAAAAAGCTGCTGCTTGTGGAAACACATGTAGCTCAGCGCTGTGTGCACAACCCGGAGAAGAACAAACTCCGGAATCTATGCAATGTGGACACGGGCCAAGACGCCACATCCCGGGTTGGCATGGAGGCACCCGCTGTGCTCCGGCACTGCGGTCACATTCCTCGGCTGGGGGGGAATGATGCGGTGAGGGGTACGACAAAAATACCGAGACAAACAGGACATAGAAAAGGAGAAATACGAGTTGATGAGCACCATAATAGTCGGTGTGGTTTGGTTTATTATCCAGCAGACCTGCAGTTCGAGAGAAACAGCATTGTTTGGGCTCAGGACCATGGCCCTGTCTGTCATCTTTAGGTTCATTCAGTTCTGTAACGTGAAATTACATTTTAGCACCAATGAAATTGAATAAATGCAGAAAGAAAATGTAGTTGTTGCTGACTATTCACCACACATTCTGCGAAATTGCTGAACGGACTGAAGTCTCATTTTCTTGCTGCTTTTGATTTCTGCCTGTTAGGAATTCTAATGGAAAATAATGTATTTTGCTATCTCATGGCTCAGAAAATGCTGGGAATAAACTGAATCAAGACTATAATATAAAGAAAACAACACTAATATAAGTTGTATTTCTTCATTCTGGTATAAGACACAATTTTCACGCTATAAAAATGTAACACACAGCCCAATTACAGTACGTTTATAGTATTTCCTATTTAATTGGATAATAAAGCTCAGGGTCAGACTCCAGTTCTAAGTAGGTTATTTGGGAAACCTTCTTTTTTTAAATAGAAAATGTCTGTTATGAATACGCATACAGCAAAGCAGCTGTAATCTGAGATTACGTGAGCCCAGAAGGTTGCCGCTGCGAGGGCAGGGTGCTGCTTTCAGTTCAAAACTCACAGCTCCTTCACCTGCTTCCCTCGCCATGACCAGGGCTCGTCACACTTCTGTTCCTCTTGTGCCACCTTGAGGTAAAAAACCTCTGGTGCACGGGCAGAATTTACTGAGTTTGCTGCTACCCAAAAATCCAAGTACTCTGCTTTCAGGTGGGGTTTTTCCCAGGCCCCCGGGCAGAACATCCGCTGCTCCTGGTTACAAAAGCAAAGAACAAAGTTTTGGGCCACGGTTCCTTTCCGTCTTGTCAATGCTACTGATAGAGGCTGGGTAAAATCCTTAGGTCTGTCCGTAGGTGTGTCACCAGGAAGGAAGGGGGAATTTAATTCCATCTCCTGGTTTCTGTTTGCACAGCCTCCACTGCTTAAATTGGGAGACTCATCTGGTGGGGCGGCTCAGGCGGGGGGGAATGAGCCCCACCATCTACATCTCCGTCTTGGAAACTGGCAAAAGGTCTTTTTTGTTTTGCACAGCTTCTCCCGTGGTTCTTGCTACCTTGTCTACATAGAAAGGTAACAAGAAGGAGAAAATAATGGGAAGAAATAGGACTTACCTCTGTAGACTCACCAGCAAAAGGTGTCTTTTTTATTTAAGTGACGCTAAATGATGCTGTAAATCCTTTTGCCATAGACAGACAATTGATGCTCACCTGACACCACCTCCAGGGAAAAACTCTAGTCTGCATAGACAGTGTGAGGTGGGAGAAGTGAACAACCCCCTGTATGAACAAATCCCTGCTGTGTAGTGGGCAAAGAGAAACTGTCAGCCTCCAAAGACTCTCCTATGGGTTGTCTCAACCTCGTAGGCTTCTTCACTGCTCATGAAACTATGGAACAGCTTCCTGAAGGTAACCAAAACACTTCTGCACCATAAAGCTTAATGGAGCTCTGAACTAGGCCTGTTAAAATTACAGCGATTTTTTTTATTATTCTCATATTTACAACTTCTGCAGATTGCTGACCTAGAGATGCACGCTGTGGTTTCAACGCAGACCCCTGACTTCTTGAAGATCTATTATAATGTTTGTCCTTCTGTTGATCCCAGCTGTTGGGTTCATGGATGCACCGATAGTACTTCACTGTCATCTGCAGACGATGCCTTAAGTCACACAAAGTTTTCTCCACAAAGACCATTAGCCTTAGCCAGCTACATCAACAGAAACTATATTTGCTTGCATTAACATGGAAACAAGTTGAAATCAAAACATAATTTTGTGGTGTTCACCAAATAGATCCTTCTCTTGAAAGCCAAGGTACTTAGTCCACCTCACACTTCACAGCAGGAGGCACAAGTTATGTCACACACCTCCCGTAATCTCCCCATCCAAACAGGCCATATGACCACTGCCATGAGAAGTTCAAGTGATCCCAAGGATGACTTCACTGCCAGACTGAAGAGCTACCCTGACACCTAGTGCTAGCTGGCATCTTCTCAAACCCACAGAAAACATTTCCAAAGCAATGAAACCCACTGCTATTCCCTCCTTGGCCAAATTACAGGCAGTTTCTCTCTCTGTGACTCCTGTTATGGTTTCAGGGCAGAAGGGAAGCAATGCAGAAGGACGCCTGCCCGCTCCTGAGGAGCAGGTAGAGCAAGACCGGTGTGGGTGGAGCTGGTGGGATGGTGAAGTCTTGCCTGCTCCTGGAAACGCAGGGCTCAGCAGCCCAACCTCTCAGTGCCAGGCTCCTCTTTCAGCTCCGGTATCCTGCAGCGGGCACCAGCCCAACGCTGGTCTCTGACTTGGTTTACTTTTCCACCCTTCGAGCAAGCCTTGGCCTCCTGCAAAGCTGTCTGAGCAGCTGCTTGTGCAGCGCAAACCACCTGAGCTGGCAGCTGAAACCCATCCGGCAACAAACAACAGCTCCGAATCAAGAAGGAAAATGCCTGGTCAAATAAAAGGGTCACCTTCTACTTGGCTCACCATCACTATCCTCCTTACAGTACTGTCCATCAGCTCCTCTTTGGGCAATAGAAGTGAAGGCGCCAAGAACTGAGTGAGCGTCTGACCCACAAAGGTGGCCCCTCTGAAAGGGGACACTGGTGGTAGATGTGTTTTGGGGATCTATCACCTCCCTTCCAGTGGACAAAATGACTTTTGCCTCCCTGTGCCTATGTTTTCTGAGCTCTTCCACCAACTAAAATTGAAAAAAATTGTCCTTTTTTTCATAATTCGAAGCCAAGCGCATGTCAAGAACACACAACGGAAACTAGGCAGAGTTGAAAAATATACTGGTCACTTTTTATTGAGCACCGAAGTAGCAGAACCCGTACACGTCTAAGCACCAGGGGCACAAACCAGGAAGGGTCTGCCTGGGGCTGTCGCAGATCCTCGGCTGCTGCAAGGCAGAGCAGCTCCACTGGCAGCGCCGGCAGCGCTCAAGGATCTGCAAGGCCATGAGCATTGCTAGCACACAGTGATACACGTAAAGTTTATTATAGCACCAAACTTGCTTTAAAGTGTACATGGGAACATGAGCATTGCTAGCACACAGTGATACACGTAAAGTTTATTATAGCACCAAACATGCTTTAAAGTGTACATGGGAACATTAAAAACAACCTACATTAGTGATTTCCTACTGTGCTTCACAAGATTGTTGTTAAGCCATTTGTCTTTGGAGAGAAGACAAGCTGAGGACAACTCATTTGGTCTGTGTTTTCGGTTCAACATGTGATGGATGTCAGTGTTGAAAACACAGTATTTGGACAAGTCTCTTCTGTGGCTTTTGTGTCTGAGTTTGACAATCAATAACTTTAAAAGAATTAACTTGAAAAAACCCCAAGCGTTATAGCACCATGAGGAAGGGTGATGTCTTTGATAACACCCAGTAAACAAATTCATCAACAAATTATTAATTTGTCAATATTCTTTTTTAAAAATTCCTTTTGCAAGTAGAAAATACGTTTACCATCCCATCCAGCAAGGTGGTCAGGTATGTGCTTTTGTAGCACAAAAAAGCAGCCACTGAAGTGAATGTGTCCACTCAAATTAAGCATATTTTTGGATCCTTTGCAAGATTAGGTTGAGATCTGAAGTTTTAATCTTGCAATCTTTGTTAATGCTCAAGACATGTTTTTCAACTGGATCCTCTGCTGGTTTTAGGCACTGAGTTTTTTTTTTTTTTAAATAGAACAATTTGGCATTCACTCTTTGGGGCTTAGCAGTAACCATTGAAGGGCTTTGCTCATTTAATCAGAATTTGACTTTTCTGCAAAAAGTAATGCTGAAAAAAACCAACCCATTTCACTGAGCAGCACCTAGGAGCAAGACTTTCATGATGAGCTGTGTTGCTTTAAGTTGTCACGTTGTGTCAGTGGCAAAGAGGCAAGTTTCTGGCCTAAACTGAGATTGGAACTAGAAAATACGGACAGATTCCTGTCCATCCAGCAGGAGTTAAGAAGACATTGTATGAAGTTGTATATGATAAAATTCTAGAAATAGGTCTGTCCGAATATGGTGTTGCATTTAATACCTAGAACTTGGAACAAAGGCACAAAGAAGTGAATGGAGTTCAACAAATGAAGATATTTAGGAAAATGTGGAGCCCTTCATCTGTACCTTTGCTCTGCAAAGCACCGAGCAGTGTGCCTGTTTGTTTATGATAGGAAACAGAAGAGCAGCTTGGCGTCTTTCATCTCTCCAGCTGCAAATGTCGTATGCAAAGGATCAAGTGTTTTATAGATGTCTTAGCTTTGGCTTAAAACATTTGGTGAGTGGAAAAAAATCCCATAGTTTGTGGGTGGAAGCAGGCACTTGTATTTGTGAATTGGGTGTTTATATACACCGCTACTACTCTGCATATTAAAATGCTAATTTTATGCATGCAGATGGGGACACGTACTAAACAAGGGAGCAAACATGGCTTCTTTTGCCTAGCAATTCTGGCAGATTTGTCAAAATGAAATGCAACTGTCCCTTTAGGACTGCCACAGAAAAGAACAACATTCATAGAAAATGTGTTTTCCATTTTATAACGCTAAACAGCCAAAAGAAGCTGTAAGGCCCAAATACAAATAACTTGACTGTAAGGATTTATGACAGTCAACATAAAGGTACAGGACTTCTAAAAAGCAGTTGCCCATCTGCCAGATAATCCTTTTAATCACACAAATTTATCCTGCTTTTTCTTTTCTAATATGTGCAACAACTAATCCAGACTCCAGCCCTCTTGCTGAGGTTTTGCAGGTACAAAAACGCAGATTTACATTTTGTGAGTATTAAAGGTGCTGGCTAAAAACAACAACTTAAAAAGACTGGCACGCATGTGTGTCTGCTTAGATATTGTAGAAAGAAATCTATTCCATCATCTGCTCTCGATCTGCAGCTCACCAGACTGAGAAGCTAAAGGAAAGTAACTTAAAAAAAAAATTTATAGAACCTGTTTTGCTCCTAGCTCAGAGTTCCTCAAATTCTTAAGATTTCAGGTTTAGGCTTGTAGATGGGGTGTCAAACCTGGTGAACCCTAGGTATAAATGGGAAAAGAAGAAACGTGCAGGTTTCTTCAAACTTTAAACTTAGGAAAAGGCTTATTTAAAGTAGTTGTTCGAGACAGGCAGGCACTGGATTTGATCCAGAGAGCCTCTTTAGTCTTACACTCTTGCCTATTTTAATGTAACTTAGATATGATATTTAGGTACAATTCTGACGTCACTTCATTTTTATAATACTGAGTTATGTTCATGGTCATGAAATCCGGATCGGTCACATAACATGCACATAAAGGGCAGGCTCTGTTCCAGCAGCCTGATAATGGCGCTGTGGCTTATAGGGATCCGCTCAGAGGTATTTACAATTCATTGGTAGAAGGGCAGCTGATAAACGGCATGGTTCTTTCAGGGGATCGCGTTTCTCCCCCTGCTGATAGGCTTAAAATCTAGACTCATCCTGTTCCTTGAACAGCGAAGACTTTTTATCACTGGTGGGCAGGGATCAGGGTAATGCTGGAGACGTGCTCGTGGAGGTTTGGGACCAGAATTCTTCCAAAACAGAAAACTGTTGGGTAAAGCATTCCTTGACAGCTGCTTAACAGAGTGGTCCAGCTGGGTGAAAATCAAACAAAAAAAAAAGGAATTAAAATATTTATCCTTCCTGGGAAGTTTGCACAGAACTTGTCCTTACGTAGCCGTGTAATCTTAACAGTCAGCCTGACGTAGGTACATAAAAGACACACTGAACTGCTTTGTTTGCATAACTGCCAGTTAAACTCAAGTTAGTTTTAAAGTGAAGCTGAAAGTGTTGAGAAAACCATCTTGGGACAGAACCTTTGGTATAATAAATATTGTCATTCTTGCCTAATTCAAAGCCTGATAAAATGATTGGAGCTTTTTCAGTTGGCTTCGCTCTGGCCAGATACAAGCACGTTTACTCACATGAGTGGGACACACTGTTCAGTGCAACTGTTCACGCACATAAAGTTGCCCCACAAAATCACCCATATGCCTAAGTATTTGCAAGACTGACCCCCACTGCAATCAGTCCAGAATAAAGGGCTTTTTAATTTGTCTTGCAGGAGCAGTTATACCTGCATTAGAAGAAGCCCCTAAACAGAAAGTTTAGTGTCTTAAGGCACACAAAGTTTTGCAGCATTTATTATTCATTCTGAAAATCACTCCATCCTCTAAACACCCACAAGGCAAAGGTTCTTCAAAGAAATCAGGTGCATCTTGTGAAATTAGAATAAAAATTGGGAGGGGGAAAGTAAGCACTGGGAAAGATTGAATTCTCCATGGACAGTTTGCAGAGCTCAATCTCCAGTGCCACAGGTTCTCAGGATACTTTTACAGCACCATCTGTTTGTCGGCATAGGTGTTCCATGGAGCCTGAGGTATGCACCTGTACACAGTTTTCAGGTGCTGTCCTTACACTGGCGTTTTGATGAGAGGTAATTTCACCCTCAAACAACCATTTCTTTAAATAATTGCATACTAAGCACCGACTACTTTCACCCAGCTTTCCCTTTATTCACAGGACACTTACCCAGGCACACCTTTGATTAGCCTAAATGCTTCTGCTGGTTTTTCACATAGCCGACCACATTGTTGGAATTGCTCCCTGTAAAACAAATATCAGCAAGTTAGGTTTTAAGTTAGTCTCTGGCAAATGTTTTCTCAAGATTCTCTAAAAAGTACAGTTTTACTGGTCTCATTATTTAGCAGTTCTCTGGGAGAGCTGCGATAGCTCGCTGGACAGAGGAAAGGAAATCCTTTCATAGTTTTATCAGCTATACTGGCCAAATTTGGCTGTTTGTAAATCTTATCATATCAAAGATGTTGTCTAGTTATATCTGAATATCACTCCAATCTGATCTGACTGTCCCCCTCTAGATCTAAGAGTTAGCAGAAACCAGGAGCTTTGAAGCCATGAGAAAAGAGATCTTCTGGAAGATCCTCCTGCTTTCTTTGAGACACATATCTATCAATTTGTTCAAGGGACCTGACACCTCCTGTGGTTGCAGATAACAACAAGGGACTCATTCATTGGGTTCCAGTCATCTCTTATCACATACCACAATACAAGCTCTGGGCAAAAGACCCTGCTTTTGACAGAGTTCTATGTTCATCTGCAAGGAGTCCTGGGCCATGAGCAAAGCTCCAAAAATATACCTAAAAATAACAAAAGGTTATTGGATTGGGTGTTTCTCACCCCTTGGGTGGGAACCCTTGGCAGAAGGCTGCATCATTTAGCACATTGTGTCACAACTGGAGATACTGATTCTCAAGAGTCCGCAGTCAGGGCATTGCAGATCTTAAAATAAGATCTTTTGACCAAGGCGTAGAGAATTGAGGCTACAGAATCTCTTTTTGCTATCTACAAACCTTCATTTCATAAGCAGCAAATTCCTTGTAAGCAATGCAATAACTATAAAGCTTAATAATAGCAAACACTTAATGCCAGCCGCTTACCAAAATATTCTTTGTAATACTTATGCCTCAGGTTGCGTCCATCTGAAAAGGAAGGTAAGTAATGAGAACATATTTGGTCAGCCTTCATTCTTTGTGTTAAACTCCAACCTTCTGTGTACAGCACAGAGAAATTATACATATGGAAATAATGACCTCACAAACAGGAAAATAGAAGATCTGTGTAGCTGAAGTAGTGTAGGCTGCTATAAACCTCTTATAAAACTGTTTAGATTATTGAACTATGTGGACAAACCTCACTTTCCCTGAGAGTGGTTAACTGCTGGCCACTAGCATGTTATGTTCTTTTCAGTAGCTATGAGTCAAGGAATCACAGACTTTCTCAAAAGAAGATTTGGGTAAAGTTTCAGACCATCTATTAGTGTTTTACATAATTCAAGTTCCAGCTAGGTTTTTCTGTTTACCATTTATATAATTATTTAAGCTCTTAGAAATACCTCGTGTCTAAGAACCAAACAGCTATACATTACCTTAGTTACCACGGATGTTATTAAAGAAAAAGTTATACAAGAATAAAAGGGATGATCAAAAAGCCCTGGAAAAAAATCTTAGTCTTTTATGGAAGCAGTTCAGGGATCTGGTTTGATGCTTCCCCTGGCTTTTACAGTGACGAAATGGCAAAACTGATGTCTCATGTCTCTACACTGAGATGATTTGTAGCCCAGTGCAGACATACATATCCTACTATTCAATGAAGTTACACATACTTAGACATGTTATGAGCTTTCCTGGAAAATAGCTAGGCCTCTGTAAGTTCCTTTATTGAGCAAATGTGTCGGCAGAATAAAGGAAACAATGTTTTGGACGCAGAAAGCAAAGTCATAAGTCAAAACTGGGATTTGAAATTCATACTTCTTAGTTAAGTGTGTAGTAATATATAAACATTTCTATTTTTTGTGCTGCGTAATAATGGCACATGCAGGTTACTACCTGCTCTGCTTACACAATCCCAGAGGACACTGGCATACAGAGCAAACAAGAACTGTGTCCCCTGCTTTGGGTATTTCACATAGCTCAGCCAACATCAAGGGCATTAGAGACCTGAGATTGCTGCAGAGTGGGGACTGTCTCCCAGCCCAGCTGTCACACACTGCCTTGGGGCCTTGGGCTGCCCAGAAAACCTAGGAAGCCCATCAGAGCAGATGTACCAGCAGATCTCCTCCAAAGCCAGTGAGAGCGCGCCGTCCCTTACTGGTGTTCGCATGACAGAACATGAAAAGGAAGGGAGATTTCCAGTCAACTGACCTGGATTTCCACGGAGCTTGATGCACTGGCCCCTGTTAGGGATTCCTTCAGCCATGTTACCCGGGTTGATGATATGGCATTCATAGCCTGTGGGGCAATGCAGAGGCTCATCTCCATCCTCAGTGGTACTGCAGGCCTCAGCTGCAAAAGAAGCCTGCAGGTCATAAATCATGGCTTTAACACCCACAGGTAACCAAAATACGACAACACGGCCACCTTCTTCTGCATCTCCTCCCAGACAGGATCTCAGACTACTTCCCATGCAAGGGTACCAAGGAGCTAACACCTCCAAAGAAGCCTGGCAGAGCAGGTGATCCAGTTCACACCTTACACAAAAACTTACGTGTCTAGCCCTATATGGGGAGTGCAGGTCAGCCCGATTACCTGTAACGACGCCCTCCCCACAGCCTGTTGTGCAGGGTCTGGGCGAGGGCTGGAGAACAGTGAAGACAGACAACCACTGACCACCATGCTCGCTCTGACGGGTTGTCCCTCCGTGCGTCTTTTCCTCCAAGCAGCCATAAGTCTGTTCCAGCCAGTGTTTCGGGCTGGGTGGGTGAGGAATCAGGGAAACATGACCAGGAAGCTGGCAGCTTGCTGCTTTGTTCTTTGCTCCACACCCACTAACGTACTGATGAATTTAAACCTCAGATGTGACTCACTGTGGAGTAAGGCAGTACCACCCCTTGTTACCAGTGGAGACTTTAACCGCCTTGACCCTGGATTTTCAGCAAGTGCAGAGCAGAATAAGAAAGTAAAGCAGGACTTACAGGCAGTGTTTGTGTCCATTAAATGTACAGACTATGCGGGGACACTCCACCCTTTCATTTGCCAGGATTTTAATATCAAGGACCTCTGCTGTAATTGTCATGCCATGACTGATGGTTCTTATTTCACTAATTACTCCCTCAAGCTGAGATGAAGGTGTTAAGATAAGAACAAATAATATTAGCATGACAGGAATGGATGAGGAGGAACCTATTTTATCTTATTTCTAGCAGTGCAACTCCAATGAGCTGGAGGCAGAATTTTCTCTTGAAGAACTAGGAGTTTCCATAATAGATGAGAATTCGGCGAGTCTGATAGCATATGTGTAAGACCAAAAAGGGTAATTTATTGGCACTACCTGTGTCTGACTAAAGCTGATCAAAAGCTGGAGTAGCCTTTCCATAAAGACATTAAGAACTTCAGGCATACATACACCTGGGGATGTCTTGTAGAAGAAAACTTCTCTTCCCATTTCCCTACTCCCTCCTTGTTTCACTTTGAGGTATTGGAAAAAATTAATTAAAAGACCTTTCTCTATGGAATTAACCCGAGAAGTCCAATCTCATTAGCAGTCCCCAAGCTTAGATGCTCCCAGCTCCATGTCAGCTTGACACAACTCTGCAGCAGTTTGCCAGGGCTCTTGTTCAAAGCAGCCTTCAGACTTGAAAGCCCCAGCGCCAGCCCAAGGCATTTGTGCAGTGAGGCCACTCTGGATTAAGAGACCTCCTAATCCAAGTCTGCCCACAGTCCATCAGGCAGCTGGCAGAAAATCTGTGTATGCTGACAAAGCCTTTTTCTAAAAAATTATATATTTCTACTTATTTCAAGAATGGATACAAAGCCAGTTCTCTGGAGTATTCCTAGTGCTCTGCTGGATAAGCCATATCCATAAAAAGCAACTGATTTGCTGCACCAGCAACTAGCCCCCTGCACAACACAGCGTTATTCCTGCGGAAACTCCAGACAAATACCTGTAGCCCCAGCATCTCAACAGGCCCGGCAAGCCCTGTGTATGATGAATATATTATTTAGTGCCTTTTGTGTAATTACCGATCTCACAGAGAAGACAGTGAAATGTACTGTACCCTGTAAGACTTCCTCTGGGCCATCCAAAAGCCACCCATTGCCTCCCAGCCAGCGGGGTTTGGGCTGAACCAACCAGTCTAAAACTGTAAAAGACAGAAACAAGAAATCACAGAGTCAAGGTGGAGTAGCCATAGGGCACACAGTTATGGAAAAGTCACAGACTTCCTCTAACAGCCAGTGACAAGGCTGCCAGGCTCCTGAAGGATGGATTTGAGCTTTCAGCAAGATACTTGTATTCATGCTATTGTTGTCCCAGTGGCAAGAGAGCCATGGATGTTATCCAGGGTCCCAGGAACCTGGTGTCATAAAGGCCAAAGCAGCTGTTGTTTCCCATCCTCCATTCCCGTGGCATGGATCAGATGAGATGGCTGCCTGGCTTCTGTGAGCACTAATTCAGATTGGGATTACTTCTTTTCCTGAATATATAATCCCAGGAAAAGAACTGTCCTCAAATGATGTCTACCATTTGTGCTGGTGGAAATTTTGCCACACCAGCTGACCTTGGATAATTTCTTAATTCAGCAATCATCCCAGAAATCAGAAGTGTGGAACCGAAACTTTATCCTCAACTCACGCTCAAGCCATGCCTCCCACCTGAGACCCAAAGCACATGGGGGTGACTACCATGATTTCTGCATGCTTCTCTCTACCATAATTTGATTGCTGGGTCCACTCTACCTGGCGGTGGCTGTACAGATTCCAGGCAGGCATAGATGCACCCGTTATAGCAGCAGCGCTTGTGCCTTTCACACTCTGAATCCGACCGGCAGCTGGGCACCTCGCAGGCTCGGTCAGGCAAAGTCTGGGGCGGTGGGGGGCAGCGGTCGTTCTTCTGGTAGTGCGAACTGTGAGAATGAAGAGGGTACTCATAATCCTTGCAAAGAAAAGAAAAGGAAACAAAGGTTTGGCATAAGGTGAATACCAAACATCCCATCAGTTGAAACAGAAGAGGGATTTTCAAAGTGGTTTTCAAGTATTCATTATAGAGGAGAATTAACTGTTCAGCTCCCCCAGCCCTGTCTGCAACACACTGAAGAGAGAGCTATATGACCACCTTAGCACACTGCTTTGGAAATGCCAAACCACCAAATTATTGTGTGGAACTCATTTTATAATTAAGGTTATTGTAATGACAATGAGGAGGTAAAAAAAATCCTTTAAAGTCTTTTATAATTGTCCGGGAAACAGAGAGAAAGACTCCAGGCATCCTCATGATGAGCATGCCGAAACACTTTGATAGTAAAGCAGTGGAAATGATGACACTGTATTGTTTTGAGGTTACGTCCCCAAATGGGACCTGGAACTAATGTCCCAGGTAGCACCTGTCTCCTCAATAGGCTCCTTCTACCTTCATCGCCTTCTTCTGGACCAGAACTTAGAGGGGAGTTTTTCAAGCTTATCCACTGTGGGGTCCTGGGTTGTTGAATTAGCGACCATTTCTAAAACATGAGATGGTCTGAGATCTGTGTGGGTGATGTCAGTTTAATCCCAAAGAAAATGAGGCTGTGCTTGACTATAGCAGAAAGCAGGCCAGCTGCTCATTGCACACGGAAAGGACAAGGGAGATTTAAAGTGGATTAACAGGCACAGGATTTTAGCAAAAACATTTATAAGAGGCAGCATTCAGATATTATTCATGCTGGTGGCATTTTAGCAAGAAGCCAAGTCCCTCCAACAGAGAGGTGAATCACCTGAGCCCACTCCTTTCTCACCTATGGCTAAACTACTCATCTCTGGGCTTGAGCTCAGCTCCCCACAGCAGCATAAAGTACTCAGAAAGGGCAATCAGTTCTCAGACTTATTAACAAACATTAATAAGCTCTAATCAAACCAAAAGATGGATTCTGGATTTGCACTTTTAAAAGAGATCAGCATCTAGCCAGAGGTATGAAGTGAGTGCTGCCATGCACTCGCTAGCAGGCTGTTGAGTTTGAGAGTCCTACGTATACTTGGCCCGATCACTGTTGTGTTACGAAATCAGTGATGAACAACTGGGGAGTTCTTCCAAGAAACAACATGGTGCAACTCTGCCCAAGGGGGTCTCTAGGAAATTTCACCATCAGGCTATGGAGAAATTTGTGGTGAGAATAATATCCCTCTTTATCTACATGCTGCTACATCCTCATTGTTGAAACCTCCCGATGGCTTCTGTGGAGCATGTGTGCCTTTGCGAAACAGCATGTCCCCACATGTACTGTCCAAAAAAATGGCCAAGGAGAGGCCCCAGGAGGTCCATTGCCCTGGGGACTGACTGCTGGCCCACACGGCCTCTGCTGCTACCTGTGATCGAGCAGCAATCAGTTATCAGTAACGGTGAAAACAATATCATCTTCACTCCCTTGGGATAATTTGTAATGTAGAGAATGAAGGCAATCCCAAGGGACACCAAAAGAAATACCTATGCACATTGTTTGTGGTACTGATGTGAGAAATTTTAGTTCCATATTGTACATAGCGTAGAATCGTATCGACAAGGTGGTGGTTTTTACACCAAAGCTGACCTCCGTTCTTTGAGCCATAGCTAGGGGGAAACGGAGAGCAGCAAAGTTTCTCCGCTGCCTGGTTGCACAGAGATTGAGTGTCAGCCAATGTAGAAGTTTAGAGAAAAGTCAGGATGATTAAAAGTTTTAATTTCTGTTACAGGGTGTATGTTAAAGAAAATCCACATCCTGGTTATACCTATAACTGGTTAAATAATGTGTGTGTGTCTGTGTGTGAGAGACAGAGAATTCCTAATATTTCCACAAACGACAGTCTCCTGCCCTGTTCCCAGTATCAGCCTGCCCTGTTCTCAATATCAATAAACAATTTTCTGCTTTTTCTTCAGTTGTTTCCATTCAGTGAACAAGAAACTGCTCAAAAACCCTTCCGTGAGGTTGTTAACCCATGAATCGATAGGCTCTTTGAACCACAAAATAGGCTTGACAAAAAGTATTTCCTAATTTTGATGATGTTTTCAATGTTAAAGTGTAAAACAAGGTGTAAGCTATAGCATCATCCCATTCCTCAGAAGCTGAAAACACTCCATAGAATCATAGAATCATTAAGGTTGGAAAAGACCTCTAAGATCATCGAGTCCAACCGTCGACCCAACACCCCCATGCCCACTAAACCATGTCCCTAAGCGCCTCATCTACACGTCTTTTAAATACCTCCAGGGATGGGGACTCAACCACTTCCCTGGGCAGCCTGGTCCAATGTTTAACCACTCTTTCAGTAAAGACATTTTTCCTCACGTCCAATCTAAACCTCCCCTGGCACAACTTGAGGCCATAAATATCCAGCTTTGAAATAAGGTGCTTTTAAATTGAAGATATTGCACGTTCAACTTTTTTTGCTGTTGTTGGATTTTAAATAGAGAAAATGCTTGGACCAAGTATAATTCTGGGATATAAGAGAGCATTTAATAGTAAATCTATGCAGTTCCAAACATTTAACAGGTCTCCTTGTTGGAGGGAGCATTCATCCGGGAAGCTCACAGTTTACTATTCTATTATTTGAAATGTCAACTGCAGACTGAAAAATAATACTGGCAAATAATGGATACATGAGGAAAAAAACAAAACTCCAAACAATTACTGCAGTTGCTTCACAGATGATTCAGAGACCAAGAAGCCAAAATTGCAATGAACAGTTGGCTCAAGGAATGAGATTTCCATTTGGGAACAATACAACATTTTTAGCCAAATAACTTTGTACTTCATGACCTCCCTGCCCATTTTCTCTGTTCACCTATTGCTCTGAACCCGTTTCTTTCAAAACCTCATGGCCAAAAAAATATTTTTTGTGCATTTGATCTAATAAAACCATTGCCACTGGTTTATATATGCATAAACCATCCCAGTGGGAAACAGGATTCCCTCATTCCCAAAATAGCCTGGTTAAGGATGTCTCCAGGTATGAGTTACAAGGTCTTTTTAAAAGCTCTCCCAGGATTCACAGTTTGGCTCTGAGCATAGCTCGGATTTATTATTTTTACAGATTGTGACAACAGTCAAAATTTCTTTTAAGAATATTTTTCAATGCAGGAGGCAAATTGCTGTTTCCCACGGAGACTTATTAAATCATTTTAATGACAATATCTGCCTTAGAGATATACAGAAACAAAGTAAGGGGAAAAGTTCAGAGGTCAGCCGAGGAACCCTGGAGGTCAGTAAAGACGACTAGGAAAAACCTGAATGCACTCACTCACTTTCAACCCATATTTTCAACAGTAACTGTGGGATGCCGCCTGCCTCCAAAAAACCCCAGATCTGTTCTATTTTTTGTGCCTGAAACTAGACCCTGGGCTTGTGTCAAAGCACAATTCTCTGCTAATTCGTATTCTGCATGACCACCCCCAAGATCACGCATGAGGTTTATGCCCAGCCTCCGGTCATCAGTTCTGCCCCTGGCAGGTATTTCCAAACACTGGGCATAAACCACCTTTCCTCTGAAACAATACACAGTCAGGAGGAATTTAGAGCCCTCCAATATTTCTGTCAAAGACCTGGAAAAACTCAGATCATCAGTGATCAAAGTTGCAAATATCAGACTGAAGGAGGGTAAAACAATCTGAAGGACAAGACCAAAACAATAGGAATCATATTCTCCTGCTTGGAGAACATTGGGTTGGTAGTTTTGGTTCTGGTGTCTGCAGTACTGGAAGATTGTTGCAAAATTAGGGTGGGCTCAAAGAAGATGCACAATAGCGATTAGACGACTGGAAAGCAGGGACTACAGTGCAAGACTTATATGTGCACATGCAGGTTTCAAAGGGGAGGCTGAAGGCTGCTCTGCTCATACGTTACTCTGAGGTGAATGCGGGACAGAACTCCCATGGCAGATGTGCTAACCTGCTAGACGAAGAGGGTATCTCAGTGTTGATTTATGACAGCTAGCTGGAGGGTAAATAAATTGTTGGAAGAACATTACAGCAGCTGCGAGGAATTCCTCATTTCTGGAAATCTTTAAAAGAAGGCTGGATTTTTTTCTAAAATGCTTGATACAGTTGACACTGGAATAAAATCAAGACTGCCCCAGGTTTTTCCAACAGACATGTGGGTGTCTTGATAAGGAATTGAAGAGCACCCCCAGGTAGCTCCCTTCCTCTGCCCTTTGGGAACAGTCCACGGCCTGTGTGGGGGCTGCAGAATACCAGCTGCACATCAGTAAACTTGACGAGTGTCCCACTGGCTGTAAAATACATGGATTTGCTAAAAGCTGGAAGCCCAGCTCCTCCATCCCACTGACTGTCAGTTTTTTCTTCTCACTGCATTCCCTCTCCTCTTTCTCCCTCCTCCGTTCCCACTTGACCCCTCCTTGCCAACCAGCACCCTTTCCCAGAGTCCTTAATGAAAGACTCCTGGCCGGACCTCAAGCCAGCTCCTCATCGTAACACCTGCTCATCATTCTGCAGCCAGCAGTTCGGTGGATGCATTGCTCCTACTGTGGACTCAGATTTTTTGGACTCAGACAACATCACTCTCAGTCAACTCCCTACCCCTCACCGCCTCTTCCCCCTACAGACCTTGCCCGTGTCCTTCTGGGCGTCCCACAGGGATGTCTATGGCCCATCTCCTGTATGGCTGCATGTTGCCGTGAGCACCTCCATCTGTTACCCCTCTATCCAAGTGACTCACAAATCAGCTGTGCCACCCACAGCCTCTGATTTCCAAACTGTAGGGAGCATACAGCATTTGATAGAAAAGAAAGCATCTCTCTGAGAAACAAGAGGGGCTGCCAAAACAGACTCTTGGTGGATGAGGATGGAGAGTGGACGCCTTCGTCCTTACAAGGCTTTGAGAGGAAGGAAAAAGAAAAGCATTTTCTGTTTTCCCTAGATAAGATGTTTCTGTCAATATGAGCAATTCTAGCTGAGCTTGCCAGATCAGTAGCACCTGGATTCACGCCTGCCAGAAAAAACAGTCCTTTGAAGAACTGCAGATTGAAAGAAGAGGATATATCCTCAGGGGAGTGGGCTCTGTGCCTCTACAGAGCATGTTATCTGAAGATCAACATGTAAATTCTTGTTCTACTCCTGTCCTATCTCTCTGGGTCATTTACTTCATAGCTCCTACTGAATTTGAGCTTTGCATTGAAATATGACAGAAGAACATACTAATAAATACACTTTCCAGTGAGTGATTTTGCAGGAAACACAGCTCTTCATGTCACCATTTTCCAATTAAAGTGCAAACCAGATGATACCCTGTCCCGAGGGAGGCTACAATGAAGAAAATTTCTTATTGTAAAATACTGGAGTGCCGTTCAAATAATATTCAAATATTAGCACAATGTTTTCTGGAAAATTTCAAGGAGACAAGAGCACCATATTTCTGAGTCAGCAATCACACAAACCAAATGTAGCTGTCCCCAGACATCACTCTAGATGACATGGGCAAAAAAGCATCCATTTTAAATTAAAAGCTTTTATATGTGGCTGCAGAAAACAGGTGGAGGAATCCCCCCGTGACACCAAGGAGCTGTTTATGCACATGCAATGGCTGGAAGATGCGATCAAACCCGAGCATGAGAAAACAGACTGGCTGGGGCTTCCACCTAGGCGATTCAAGGGGCAGAAGCCTTGGGTCAGTGCTGGCTTCTAAGGGGACTTTAATGGAGCAAGTAAAAACTTCAAATTCAAATTTTTTTTTCTTTCTAAAGAGCAGGTCCTGAAAGTCAAGCTACCAAACTATTTTCCTTTTTTTTTTTTAATTTCCTCCATGGCCATCTCTAACAGTCTTTTGGCCCAGACCATCCTTTTCTCCACTCACAATAACTTGTTGCTGCTTCAGTTTCAATTCCAGTACTGCCCTGAGTACTGGAACTGGATCTGGAAATCCAATCCAATCCAAACCGCAGATCTGGAAACGGTGGTTGCGCTCAGTAGCCCACTGGCGAATAACCGCATGGCTCTTTTTCCCCTCTAACACACTGGGCAGGCACAGCAAGTGCTCCAGCGCTCCCTGGGCACACAGGGGACACTGGAGCCTCTGCAGCTCCATGCTGTTTTCTTGCACGGCAAGTCTTCTGCCCTTCCCTGGTTTGTTCTTACTTGTGATGGCTTAAGGATGAGAATGTGGCTTAACGTGCGACCGGCACGTTACTCTGACACTGTGGAGCTGGAGGTCTCTGTGCTCCAGTGATTCACAAAACCCTAGGCAATGCCACCATCCCTCTAGTACACATTATCACTAGGAGTTGGAGACATTTACCCAAAGTTACCCCAAAAAGCAGTGGAGGCACTGGGCAGGGAACCCTCCTCCCTACTCTAACCAATGAATAACATTATCTTCACTAGGTCTATCCCCAGACATATAGGTTTTGCATTCCCCTTCTCCCCGTTCACACTTCGCTTGCTGCCCTATGAAGTTTCTAGGAAAAGCAGTGACGGCTGCCGTACCCATGTCTTCTCACTGTTCCAAGCATGCTTTACAAGTTTCCCACTGCAGCAGCTAGGTGGCAAAAGTTTAGTACAGCCTGGGAAACTTAATGCAACCCTTTATAAAGAGACAGCCTGGGGATTCAAATGCTTCTTATTCTAAAATGATACACACACGTAAAGACAACTCCCCTTTCACAGTGAGCATACCCAGCTCCCCCAAAGTCACCCCACCACAGTTTACTCACATCATATTTCTCCGTCATTTTCAGATGTAAAGCACGCTTCCAGAGATTCCTTGCACAGCCCGAATCTGGCAGCAAAACTAAGACACACAAGGCTGCAGTGAAAATCTTTTTACAGAAATGCATCTCTGACAGCACCCTGGAATCCATTTTCCCAAGGAGAGATGAAATAAGGAGCCTGGCTTTCGGGATCCAGACGATTCAGAGTCTTGGCAAGGAGGGAGGAAGACGGGGAGGGAGGGAGAGCGAGGGCTGATCGCTGGTGAGAGCTGCTTTTCGCTGCGCAGCTTCTGGGAAGGGAAAGGGGGAAAAAAAAAAAAAGGAGCCCACAAGCAGAAGCAAGGAGCTGCTGTTGAACTTCTTTACTCAAAGTTAGATCAGGTTCTCGGCTCACATGTTCACACAAAGCACACGCTCTCCTTGAATGATAGATGGGAAGATTATTTGGAAAGATTATTTTTAGACCTTTGTTCCCAACATCTGGCATCCTCAGAGAGCCCCATTCAAAGCCAAAGCGTGGGATCAGATGACAGCTGCCGCAGGGGGAAATAAAGGTCTTGGAGGGGTGGGCTCGGCAGCTTCTAGCAAACAGCTCACCCAAACTTTCCAAGCTACTCGGATCTCCCTTTGTGTGCTTCCCACTGTGCCCTGAGCTGTGGTTTTGGATCATATTTTGACAAAGTGATAACTTCATATGAAGATTGCTTGAAGGAAATGATTTAAAGACATGATAAACATGCAGGGGCTTTAATTAAACCAAGCTGACGTTAGCTTTCTGCAAATGATTTCAAAGAAGGGGAAGACGTGGCCATTGGGGAAAAATAAATCCATATGCATGGGTGGGGAATAGGGAAGGAAGGTGGTTTAGAAATGACATGACCAAATGGAAAGTGAGGAAGGGGACATGAGTCAGGCTATGCCTGACAATGGGAGAGACAGGGAGACTGGATGTGGGGTATTAGACACCTACATGGACATTCAGGCACCCAAATGCCTGAAGGACAAGAATGGACTTATGAAATCAGGCTGAAAGCATCCCAGCATCCTGCCTGGGACGGGGACAGAGGCAGGTGCCAAACAAAAAGTATGAGAACAGCGCAACTGTTACATATACATGAGTATAGATACATATATACATATGTATATGTATGCATGCTTATACTTTCACAGCCTTCAGTAATGCTGTTCAGGGCTTCCTGAGCCAAATGTGGGGGTTGCTTATTTTATAATCCTCCATGAATTTCTCCTCCAGCAGCTTGTCCAGCCTCCACCTGGAATGAAGGAAGAAAGGGAACCACAAAGCTAGTCAAGATATGAGCGCTAAGCCCGGCTTGCCTTCAGTTTACCCTGACTGCAGACCTGCTCTGTAGCCTAGGCAGAGCAGAGCGGAGGCTTGCTGGGTGCATTGAATTTATTTTATATCTGCTGTAAAATGGGTCTGCACAGGAGTGTTAGGCCCTGTGGACAAATACAAAAAAATCTTCCAATTCTTCCTTACACCTGAAAGCCATGGCAAGTCACTTTGATCCATGCCTAAGTGTCAATAGCTGCACGTAGGTGGTAGCCAAAGGATTTAATCTCCAAGCTTGCCAGAATATGGTGATGGGAATCTGAAGAATAAATGAGGTGTGGGTTTTAAAAATCTCTGTATTTAATGGAATATATTTGATTTATTTAGAGATAAGGGGTTTACAGGGTTTCTAGCAGTAACTGTGCTTTGGGACAGTCCTGTCCATATCTCTACTGCTGTAGAACGCTTCTTAGCAACAAAACCTGTTCGGTTCATGCCAATGAATTTAGTTGGTAAGAAAAGCCGACCAGGGACTACTGTTATGGGAGGAAAGTAGAGAAAGAAGGGTGGGGAAAGAGAATGAAGAGTTAAACTGGGGAGGGTCACCTCCCTCACAGCTGCAGCAATATAAGGAGGTCCTCCTGGGGCAGAGCAAGCTGCCTTGCCTCTGCGTGGAGTCTATGGACTCCCAAAGGAGCTCTGATGGCAAGTGTCCTAAAGGTGATCTCTACGGAGATGCAATGACCGTATATTGCTCTGTGTTTGTATAATTTTCATCACTGCTTGATCCATAGGTTGCTCCTGCAATAACATGACAGTCGCTTTGCACCATCCTGCTGGTTCTCCTCTCTCCCAGAGCTGTAGTCACCCATTTAAAGCAGTATTTATCCCAGTTTTCCTTTAAACAGGTCATTTCCCTCAGGCTGTCTTCTCTCCTGCATTTAATAAGGACAACTGTGGACAACTCATGTCCACAGGTCAGTCTACGGCTACGGAAAGTGACTCCCTAATGACTGAAGCGTTACCTTCAGATGAAGGCAGAGCTCAGCACCTACAGGTCACTGTCATCTCCACCCAAATCTCATCCAAATGTCATCTGAAATCAGCAGCTGTGCTGGAGTTAGTGAAAGGCACACTCAGATATCTTCAGTACACCCAGAAAGGAATATATCGCTACCATAAGACTTCAACTGTGGCTTTATTTTTTATTGCTCGGAGAACTTTGTCTGACACAACAGGATGCCTCCAATTCCTTTTAAAAACAAATCTCCCCTGTTTGTTGCAATATTAATATCTGCACCTTGATAAAGCACCTTTCAGGCACAACCAGGAGCTCCCACCAATGTCCTGACTCCTGTGTTGTAAGGTGACAAATGACATGGCTGGTTGCACAGAATAAACAAGATTTTTTCTTAGAGTATTCCTACTTAATTTATGTCTTTGTGCTGATATTTCACTTGTCTGTGCTCTTGCTGAAACCCAAACCAGCGTGAAACAACAACTGTTCACGATAAATCTCCCTAATTTAATTTCATTTTTGTTGTTTGTTTCGTATACTTGGAGCAACTAATTCTAAAGATTAATAGCTGCTTCAGACAACATTTACCAGCCTTTCTTTTGGCAGATATACAGCTTTGACATTTACCTAGGAGAAAATAGGTTCTGTGCATTACAGTTCATGGACTGTATACCAAAGCAGTGAGAATTCTGCAGGACCAAACTTCAACAGCTGTCATGGTTGAAGACCACAAAAATGAACGTTGATGTTATAACACTTAGGCCTCCTGCACACAACCATTTCACCTTAACTTCCCAAAGTACTGCATGCAATGCCTGGACTGGATTGTCCCTACTATCAGCTGGGGAAACTGAGGCACGGGGTGGGTGATTTGCTGAAGTTAGACCTTCTTCCATCTGCACGACCAAACTGCTAGAGTTATAACAGCTCAGACTAGGCCAGGGCTCTGTGCTTCAATGCTCTATACTCACATTCAATAGGGAATTCTTCATGCCACACATTTCCACTCCTCACATGCATCAACTTCTAGTCTGCCTTGGAAAGCAGGCAAAGGATTTTACATTTTTTATAGGATTAAGAAAAACTTCTTTAGCTGGCAACATTGGAAAGAATATATTTCTCACCTTTTCTGGATATTCTTCTTTCTGGTAGTCCCTGGCAGGGCTGTGTCATCACAGGACAACTGCAGGACAGCTTTAGCCCACTTCATATCCACATTGCCCTCCCATTTGGAGCCCAGTGCACACCTAAGCCGAGAGAGACTTTAGTCCACTCAGTTACGGAGGTTC
>NW_008825558.1:3845022-3847707 GCF_000699105.1 Pygoscelis adeliae | reverse complement strand
TACCAAGTTCACTTTTGAATGGCCCATTCAGAAAAAAAAAGGAAAAAAAAAAGAGAAGCAGCTTTGACTTTCTGAAGAATTTCTTGTTTAACAAAGCAGTTCTCGGCAGGTTTATGGCTCCAACTATTAGTATAAAGCATTTTTAGCAGCTTGTGAAATAATTATAGGAATCAGGCATGAATCCTTAGCAAACACAGCCACTGGCAATAATTAGAAATTTAAAATTTACTACTAAGCAGATTTCTGAGTTGTGTTATTTTAAATGCTAGGTATTTGATGATGGATGATATTTTTAAAACTATTATTACAAGAGAGAAAATTAACTGCCATTTTCTCTTAAACTACATCTTATCTACACACAACAGTTGGGCCACAGTCATTTACTCTAAGTGGAGCAACTGGTGATGGTTGCATCCATATAGTTGCTGTATGGCTATCAAGTGATGCTGGTATAAGACATCCTTGTATTATTATAATGTCTTGGTGAGATTTGGCTCCTGCTTGTCTGAAATCTTGGGCATTCAGCAGGCAGGCAGTTAGACTGACAGTTGGAGAAAAGCGACAAGTATAGTAACGTATACAACTGTATCCACGCTGAGCAATTAGCCCATGGAAAGCGTTAAAGTGAAAAGCCACACGCCTAACCAGCATGTCTGGCCAGGTGCAAAACGTGTGTGAACCAAGCAGTAAGCAAATTTTCTATTAGTGCAAGTTTACAGTGTGCTCAGTTGTGTCATTCATAATAAAATGACTTTTTTCTATATGCTTGTCCAGGGAATACGCAGAACATCACTAAGTCAAGTTTTCTCTGCTTCAAGATTTGCGGTGCAGTTCCTCACACAAAATTCCCGCTGCCTTCAAGGATGTTAAATGAGATTGCTTCATACATCATCACTAAGCAGAGAGTCATCTTCTGTGCGTGAATCTGTGCGAATTTCCATTCCACAAATGGTTTCAATAAGGCAAATTCTGCAGTAACATAAATTACAGTCAGACGATAGTGGGAGAATGTGGCTGAGACTTGAGCATCTCCCCAGGACCTGCGAAACCTTCAGCATCATTTGTTACAGCGAGGAAGTTGTATCTGAATAAAAGGACGGGCATTTTACCAGGCTAGGAGAATAAAATCACTTTTGGAACCAGGATTCGTGCTGCCTGATTAGAAATAAATAAATAATGGTTTTTAAAAATGTTCTCAGGGAGGTTCTGAGTGAAAGTCATAGGGTGTTTGTGCAGCCAAGGAAAAATGTCTTTCTCCAGCCAAAAACAAGTGAGGTAGGTCAGCCTAAGCCAAGACTTCCCCTTTCCCAGAGGAAAGATCTGACTTTTAAGGAAAGATTATGTCAAAGAGAAAGTTTCCTCAGAGCACACAACTCCAGCAGCATGAGGTGACTCATTTTAGCTTGATATAATCACAGTACCTTCATGCCAGGGGTTGCTGCAATTCCTTATCCGTGGCGCTTACAGGCCTGCTGTTTCCTCACCAGCTCTGTATAGGTTCTGTTGCCAATAGCAAAGGACAACGGTTTTCTGGGGGTAAAGCAGGTTAGAGATTGTTGATATTACCTGATCCGGTGGGAAGGCAAGGTTACAGCTGCTCTGCCTCCCCCCATCTCCTGCGCACCCAGCTGCTGGTGGCCAGCCCGGGGGGTCCTGCCTGACGTACCACTCGGGGGAACGGGGTTTATGTGGCCTGGGGGAGACCTGCAGGTGTGTGCTGGGATCAGCAAAGGGTGATAGAGCACTTCCCAGGGCTTCTTATGGGTCAGATACATCAGGGGAACAACTCCACTGATCGCAGTGACAGAAAACCAAGCTAACGCTCCTCCCTGCTACTCCCGGCTGCCTTGTGAAGGCTCAGCCCTGGGGGCTTACCAGTCAGACTTCCACTCAGTTTTAGGAAATCAGCAAAACGAAGTAAATCCAGAGTGCTTTTGCTGTGAATATGAGCACAGAAAAAAACGTAGTCCTGATTCAGCTTCCCTCAGCTAAACCTGCCACGTGAAATTCAGGGAAACCTATAGTAAGTGCTGGGCTCCCCAGCAATGATAGAAGGCATCGCTTTTATCTGTATGGCCACCCCTCCAACCTGTGCTTTGTGTAAGATATCCTAAAGCAGCAATATTATAATTGTTACTTTTTTTTCTTGCCTAAGAGCCCGGCCAGTGATTGGGATTGCTCACGGCATGGACTAGCAGGAGTTCCTTACGTGTGCCCACCCAGGTGGGTGAATGTGATAATCAACAAATAAAAGAAACTGCATCTCTTGAGGGGTGACACTGAATGCAGATGATACACCCCCTCACCAAGGGAGTTATTTTTACTGCCAGCTCTACAGGAAGACACCAAATCTGGGTTTTCAGTATGGATTCATTCCTTCTCTGAGCAGGAAAAGCTGGCTATTGTGTCTGTGCCAGATGTTCGCTACCAGTGAACTCCACTGGGAATTTATAGGATGAAATAAAAGATCAAAAGCAATTCAAAACACAGACAGGTGATTCTCTTTAAGCATCTGGCCTCAAGCCCTCACAAAGCCTGGCAGAGGTCAATGTTAAGTGGCCCCTATCCATTTGGAAAGGCCTATAAAGAAGAATATAAAGTGTCTCTACTTTTAACTAGCTTTATTGCATATGAGATATAAATTAAGCAGATGAATGTTATTAGAGAAGCGTTCTCATGAGTGCT
>NW_008825558.1:3829722-3844953 GCF_000699105.1 Pygoscelis adeliae | reverse complement strand
AAAACATCGTATTAATTACAAGGCAGAAAGGTACTTAGTCTGGGGGAGAGGCTTGCCTTTGGGGTGCAGCGTGCGGCAGTGCCTCTGCTGCAATGCCGTGTGCCCCGGGCAGACTGCTGCAAATCCTGAACAATTCCTCTGGGTGGGACAACCAGAGCTGCGGTTCTTGCCCACACGTTCCCCTGAGCCAGTTCCCTCTGGGGCATTGTTGTCCCAAAGTCTTTTGTCTCCAAAGAGGCCTCTGTGAGCAGTTAGCATCCCGCAGGGAGGCAGGGGAGAAGGTTGGAGGGGCTGGGGGGGAGCAGGGGCCCTTTCCCTCTCAGGCCAGTGGGGATTGCTGCATGTTTTGGATGGGGGAGACATACCGTGAAGTTCTCACACTGCGACTGCTGAGAAAAGCTGAGTCACGGACTGGAAATCTCCCTGGAGGACAGATTTCACCCTAAAATGAAAGACATGGGGAGTTATTCTCTCTGTGGATTCACATGGATTTTACAGCAAATCCGCAGCCCTTTACCATGCTCTGCACAACAGCCAGACTGAATTCCCTGGGGACAGCAAGACTGCACCCAGGGACCCCTGGCCCTAAAAAACCAGAGCTGTGTTCTGGGCGCTCCAAAGAAGGATGGGGCATGTGATATCTTGCTTGGACCACAGTAAGGCAGAGCCAGGGACTATGCAGTCATGTCAGCAGGGACACTAATAAAACCATATAAAAGGCACGTGCCATTAGCAAATTCACAATTTTACACATGACATTGAAACAGGGGTTATTTGGTGGCTGATTCCCTGCACTGACCCACAAAGACTTGGCCAGGGCCAAGCAGTTTGTTTTGGGGGCTGCACCTCTCTGTGTTTGAAATCTGCCCGCCTGTAGCCCCAGAGACAGATGGTTTCCCATAACAAAAGTGTCCTGCCTACATCCAGAAATAGCAATTTAATAGACGAAGCGCTGTCAGTAGCACCTGCAAACACCGAACAAGGCACAGGAAGGGTCAGATATGTATCAGCATTGTGCCTGCATATGATTTCCTTTATGTAACTTTTAACCTCCGCTTCCCACATACTATTACAAGTGAACTCCCTCGCTCTTTGCTGTGGCTGCTCTGAGGCAATGAGTACTTTGGCAAGGACACTAAGTGATTTCCCAGGTCCAACCACAAGGCAAATGTCTTAAAAGCTCTGAAAAATCTACAGCTCCTTATGTCAGCTCTGAGGATGTCAGTGCTCTCCAGAATAGCTAATGATGTGCACCTTGAGCTGTGCTTCTACCACAGCACAGCCTCAGCGCTCTATGGGAACCAGCAGCCGTGCAGGGACCTGGTAGGGCAGGGAGCATCACTGCAGCTCATCAGCCATACAGGGATATTAAGACTTGCAGTCAGTAATGTTGCTTCAGAATTTCTTAGAAGAGATTCAAGGATTTTGGAGCCTGAGAGTCACATTTGCTGTATCATCCCATTGCTCTTAAGGAGTTTGCTATGAGAAGGCAGATGGTTTTTCTTGTCTTCTCTTATCCGAGGAGCAGGGTTAAACAAGCCAGAGAGAATCCCACTTGCCTTTGACCTCTTGATAAAAGCCTTATCTAAAGCTGGTTGAAGATAGACAGCAGTATTTTGAGCTGTTGCAGACTGGGCTTATCTGGGAGTGTTCCCTTTTATGTCCTTCAGCAGAGTGTCTGGAAGTCAGTACATGTGTTCTGTCATCTACCTGGTTTGACGGGGACGTGCATGCTCTCTCCTGTCCAACAGCTCTGCTCAGTGGGCTGGATCTCATTCACCACTGACTCCTGGTGCCCAGACAGAGCTCAGACTCGGGCTTCCATCCTTGCACTCTGCCTAGGCATTGTTTTGAATCCTCTATTGGCTTGGACGTTAAATATAATTAGATGTCATTTCAAAATCAGAAATCAAGAGATGCAAAACTGGAAGTGCAAAGCAAAATATTCCTGCAAGAGTTCTGAAAACTGCTTGCTGATATCCACACGTACCCTTGAACACCTGGGGATAAGCCTTCTCCACAAGCCTTCTGGGCAGACAGACAGCTTTTACAAGCTTTGGTGTGGCAGGAAAACACAAGAGACCTCAGCTAGTGTCCCTTTTTGATGTATGTACCCCTAATTAAGAGGATGCATCTCATAGCTTATATCTTGGCCAATTTCATTCCTCAGCTCAGCAAGGAACTTCTTTTAGCAGTCAGACATAGCTTAATTTTTGAAGGTGCTGGAAGAAGTATAATAGAAGGGGTTTCCTCCCCTTGTGTCTCCGTGTGAGGTCCTGAACAGCAAGGTTTAGTATTCCAGCTGAATTCCTTCTGAATCGTTTAGCAGGCTGGGAGAGACACATGGAGAGTTTCCACCTTTTATCTCAGCACAAAACTTTCCATCTGAATAGAGTCTCTTTAATGGGAAAGTTATTGTCCTCCAGTGAGCCACTCATTTTCAGGATGACAGTAACTTGCATTTTGCCACAGATGTTGCCTATTACAACGTTTCCCATTCCTGACATAAAGGGGAAACATGAAGGTACTTCGGACACGCTGTGCCTCAGCCGCAGTCAATCGATGCTCTGCATTCGCTGCCATGTTCAGTTTGCTTCCATGCTCCACTCTCATGCGTAAACCGTTTGGGCAAGGCAGAGAAAAGGGAACAGAGAAGGATGTTTACGTTATGGGAGAACAACAGCATGAGAAATGGTGACATCTCCATTACAAAGTCAATGTTCTGAATGTTGCACGGAGACTTCAGCAATGGGCGTCCCTACTTGTGCAGCAAAACAATCTGGACGTCGTTAGCTAAGCACAAAGCAAAAACTCTCTAAACACCCTATTAGCACCAGGCAGAGATTAAAAGCAGTGCTGAAAACCAGACTGGCTACAGAAGACGGTCACATCTCTAACTCTCATGAAAGTTTACTCCCAGCTCTGCATGAGACAGCTGCTTCTGCCATTCACCATGTGAATTTTATATGCTGGAAAATGTTTATTTCAGTTTTGGTTCAATGTTCTAGTTAAATATTATATATCATATAACTATATATGTTATATTAAAATGATTTTATATATATTTCTATATAATTATATATGTTCACATATATATAAAAACTTCAATCTCCAGCATGTTTCTTGTTTGTTCATAACCTCCCAGCCTGTCCCCTCAAAAAGTAATGGAGCAACATCATCAAATCTTCTGCTTGGTACATTATAGCTCTTCCTAATGCAGGATACTTGATACCTGCAGAGTGGGTGCAGGGCTTGCCAGAGTCTGAGTTCAGATTTACACTCAAGTTTTGCCCCACTTGGCAACTTTTTTGCTTCTTCAGGGTTCATTTATCTGAGATTTCCAGTGCCCAGCAATTCTGGGCATGTTTCAATGCAAATCATTTCTACAGAGCAAGTAGTTGTATATTTTGTCCAGCCTGAAACATGGCAACCTAAGTCCTCTGTGACTAGGTAACTAATTAGTAGGAGTAGGAGAACTTTCTTAAAGTATCGTAGAGACCTCTGAACACACTAGTCCCATGGGCGAATTAGGATTTGGTTGACTTTGTGCTGGTTTTGTCAGTGGAATCATAAATGTTTTGCCAGTCTACATTGAATGGTCTGACACAGGCATCGAGGTGAGGGGCCTGCCCCTTGCGTTAGGCTATGAGACATGTCTACACATGGAGTCATATGATGAGTGACACTCAAGCCCCACTGTCCATTCAGGCGTCAAACAGGCCAAGGTTTCTGCTTCCTCCTTGTTTGCTGAAGTTCCCACTGTTGTGCCTCAAAATGGGGAACAAGAGAAAATGCAGTACCCTAGGCAAAAGAGAGGGAAAAACCAAGACCCTCCAAATTATTATCAGGACACTCCAGAAGTGTCCAGGCCAAACTAGGACATCTGGTTTGTCTGGACCACTCTTTTAGCATGTTTTCACAGTATGGGATAAACATTTGCAGTTGATTTGGCACAAGTTCCAGATCCCCTTCCAAGTCTACCTGTCTTTCAAAGCCATTAACCTATTCTTGAGTGCAACAAGCCCCAACAAATCACTTTTTTCTGCCTAGTCTTCCCAAAGTAGCTGCATTATTTCATCTTTCATGTTTTCTGCATTCTGAGAGTATTAAGGGAACTGGAGGAAGTGAATAGTGGAATATTCAAATACTTTTTCATAATATCTCTCCATCTTCTCTTTAAAGTCTTGAATTTGATTTTTTTCCCAACTTATATCCAGCAAGCTATTTGGCAAGAGAAAGCTCAGATGAGGCTTGACTCCTTAATTACATTATTGGCAGACTGTGGCATTCCTTTGTTACTTTCTTGATCTAATTCCCCCAAAGAGCTGCAAAAAGAAGAATGGTGTATTAGTTTAATCATAACTTCTTGTGTGGTTAAATACCAACTCCTTTATTGTCCACATACATTTGGGTGCTCTCAACTTCATCTCTTCCACCTAGAGTGAAATCCTCTTCCACTGTACATTTTTTCCCTTCAGACTTTAAGTCAGAGGAGTGATGCAGACTAAAGTCCATGTTTTGGGAGTAAGTGGAGACTCAGTTGCTGGAGTAGAGGATTCAAAGCATTTCTTACTCCATCAAGTCCTTCAGAGCTAAAACGGCAAGGCTAATTCAGCTGAAAGACACCTCCCATGGCTCCTTGGAGCAGCTGTAGGCACGGGAAGGATCCTTGTAAGGAGGATGCACTGCAATGTTGAAAGTCAGCACTGGAGCAATGGGTCTGCTAGATGTTTTTGGGGCACTGAGGTTTGCAAGTCCCACCGCTTTCGTATTTCACTGAGCATGTATGCATATATAGAGGGAAAATCCTTCTCATGACAAGGTAATGGAGACAAATGCTGTGCAATCCCTTTCATCTGGGGCTTCATTTCAGCAGAACCTGCAGTTATTACAAACTTTCCATCTCAATTAACTCAACACTTCTGCCAAAGAAACCCAGGACATGCTGTTTGCAGCAGGGCAGATTTACTTTTCTGTGCAGACTTAAACAGCTGTTTCAGACTGTGACTGAAAAGTTATGGCATTTACAGTTGAGCTTTTCCAGACTCTTAACTGAAATGTAACAGCGGAAGTGTTAGCTGTGTCTCTTAATCTCTGGATGCATGTCCCTCAGATGTGAAGCCTCCTGTCTTTGTCTCAAGGGGTGAAATCACGCTTCTCACAAATTAGCTTTGTAGAAAACCTATGTAGCTCCATCTAGGTTCCCATTCCTCTAGCTCTTTCCTTTGGGAGCTTGTTGCCGGCACTAAGTCTGAGGCAGCCTTTGCAAATCAAAGTATTATTTAATCTGAACATAAGGCTCTAACGGGTGAGTAACAATTAGTACCCTCTGCATAGCTATTTATTGAATGATTACCAGCTAGCTGACTGGACAGTCCTGCTTCTAGGAACTTCAAGGCAGCTCTCTACCTCCTTCAAACATCTTCCCAGCAATTGCTTGAGCAGAGAACCCTCCATTCTCCATAGTCATCTCTGTGTCAGCGTTGACAAAGCTGCAAAACTTGGCTGAAGTAGGATCTTCCCAACTAATAGCTTAGGATTCGTTGCTGAGCTGCCTCAAGGAGAGGTCTCGTTTGGAGCTGTGGTCTTGAATTCCCATACAGGCAATTTTTCACACTGCTGTTATTAACTTAAACTGGCAGATTTAAACATCTCAATAATCAGCTTGTATACAATAATCGTGAATTATTACAAAGCAATTCCTCATCCTCAAAGAACTATCAAGGAAAACAGATTTAAATGTTGTTTGAATCAATAGGAGGAAGTTACTCAAATTAAGGGAGAATGAAGACTAATAAACCACTCCTGCAGTCTATGCTATAGGAAGGCACCAAGAGAAAACATTGGAATTTAGGTCAGAAATTCCACAACTTACACACAGGTCACACATGACCTGGCACAGCAGCCAAGGTCCTACAGTCTTCCTCTCTCTCTTAGGAAGAAAACGTGCTGCTCTCCCTCCTCTACACCAACTTAGATTTATAACTACATGTAACACAGTATCATCCTGAATGCTTTGCAAGTAATTGTTTGCTAAGCGATTAGAACAGATAATAACTGAGAATATAAGCAACTTCCTTCAAGTGAATATTTGCAAGATCAGCCTGTTAGTGAGAGTCGCAGTCAGCAATTTCCACGCAGCTGCTGGGACAAATGCAAAGTCTCAGGAATGCATAAGCAAACGCATTAGACACAATACATCTACTGGAGCAGCGATTCATTAAACAAAGCAGCTTCTGGAAACATGGAAAAAACATGTTCAGCACAGGAATAACTAATGGCTTTTCCCCCCAGAAGGGGAGTAATTATTGTAAGTTGTCACTACTTATAAAGTGACCACCTAAACACGTATACTTTAGGTAGTAATAGTCACTCTTAATAAAAATCTTTTTGCCAGGTATATCACAAACACAAACGCCAATATATTTCATCAGCTTCCAAATTTTCAGAAAAAAAATATCCTGTGGACTTCAACTCTGTTTGCCTGGAATGGGAATTTCAAATAGAAAGGCTGAGAGCGTGCCAACCAGTTTCATCGAGAGACATTTCAGCTGGTTTCACCTTCTCCTCATTATATACTAGCTTAAAGTGGTTTAAATTTCCATACTCCGTGGAGAACAGATGTAGAGAAAAATTTCTGGTTTCTCTGAAACATAAGCAGCATATTTTTGATTGAGGGCTTTGTAAACTAGCTCCTTCCAGATCAGAGGTTTGGGGCCATCATGAAAGGAGGGGCTTGCTGATCAGAGATTAGCAAGTGCCCTGATGCACTGCCCAGAAGACGAGGGGTTACTGGCAAAACCACTGAGATGTGGAAAGGGCCCCAAGGAGCCCCCCTGAGCCTGCAGATCCACAAGGAATCTTGGCCTTAGCCCTGCATATCTTGGGACATGAGTAATGTCTGCACTTCTGCTGCTGCTCTGATCTAACAAATGCCAGGCTAAATGGCTAGATCGTTACCCTTCCCGGTATGGGACTGATCCAGCTCCCACTGGAGCCAGCTGGAGCCTTTCCATCGAACGAAGTGGGGGTGGATCGGCCCATTGCTGCTGCTGTTTGTCCTTGTACGGTGCGTGCTGCCTTCCTCCCACCGTGCCGGGAGGCAGTGGGAGCCCAAGGCTGGGAGAAGAGGGCAAATTCTGGAATCCGCAGCTATTCCTCAGAGGGGACGAAACTCCTATTTAAGGAAAGAAGAAAAACTTAGAGAGGGTTTTACGGCTAGGTCCAGAATGAGGCAAGGAAAAACATTAATGTGGGCAATTCAAATCAAAGCAGATGTTTTTTATGTTTCAGTCAGCCTGGACCTTGAGAATTAATGGATGGCACTGCCAAGGTACACCCCAAAATGTGTCCCTGTGAAAATGTTTTATCTGCTGACATTGTAAGTATGAGTTTAATACTGGGGAGGTCTCATTGCAGAGCAAGACTTTGTTGTTCCAGCTGCTGTACAAAATGAACACAATGATGGTCCTCACCCCAAAGCACAATTAACACTTGGAATGGCAATTATCCTGTGTTCCCCAGTCTGCAAGTTTTGAGTCTTGGTGGAGTCATGGACTGGTAGAAAGGGAACAGTGAAAAGCTGGAAGAGCAGTGATGGTTGACAGCAGACCGGTTGACAGCAGATGAGTGTTTCCAAGAGGCGGGGATGAGCAGGGGTTGTGTTTACAGGGTCTAAGGGCTTCTCTGGGTCAGGGCACTCTGAAATGTAATACAATCCCACCCCATCCCACCTGGGATAGGGAGTAAGGGTTTACAGCAGAGTATGAGTGAAATTCTAGTTTATAGAAACCAAACTTCATCAGAGGGCTCTACATTCAGCCGTCTGTGCTTGGCCTCCCTCTTTGCACATGGGGAATATTTTGGGATTGATTCTCATTTATGACTGACTGCCCCTGCTGTTTGGGTGTATGTTGCAGAAAACAACAGAGAAAAGAAAAAAACCAACCCTGTAAAGTAGGAATGTGGGGCGTGTAAAGTCAGATAACTGACAACAGGGAGAGAAGAACCTGAAACTATTTCTAATTCATTTTTTTCAAGTGGCAAGGTTTAAAGTTATGTCCCTCCTGCTTTAATTTTCCCACTTAGTAGCAGATCCTCAGCTGGAATAAACTGCTCTGGGACCATTGTATTTTAGGATGAAATCCTGTTCCCATTGCAAGTGAAATTGCTATTGATTCTCATAGCACAGGAATTGCAGCATTTGTGCTGAAATCTGTGGGTTTCACACTCTGCAGGGGGGAAATATTGGCTTCAGATGCAGTTTTCATTGAGGATTTTATGCAAGGAAACGTTCCAATTGTTCAAAGGCTGCATTAAAAAAATGCTGGTTCTGCAACATTTTTAATTCAGAGCCAAATTTAAGTTAATACCCTTTCCCCACGTCAGAATCAGCAATATGAAAAAAAAAATGACAAAAGATTTCTTGTTAAAATCTAAAAAGTGAGGTCACAGAGGTTAAGGAGCTCTGGAAAACAGAAATCCTTAAGTTGCATGTCTGGTTGTTTTTGTCTGAATGGAAAAGTTGCTTTGTTTGAGCCTTTTAAGTGACAGGGTTTGCAGAATGGAAACAATGGCTGCTGATAGAGATGAAGAAAAGCCCCACATCCGAGAACAAAAATGGAACTGAGACTCCACCTCAGGGCAGCGGAGATACCGAGTGCCTTTTGTTTTGGAGGAACTGACCCCTAGGGATTCAAAAGTCAAATACTTGACCCCAAAGAACAAACATAAAGATGCTATGTTATTTTTTTTAATTACTGCAAATATAACGACCACACATAAAGATGCAGATTCATGTGGCTTTCTTGACGAGGAGACATGGTAGTCTGCCTATTGATGCTCTGCAAAAACCTCTGATGGGCCATTCATTGTCAGTGCCAACACATGCAGAGAACTTACTCGGTGTTTCAAAATACAGCGGGGTGAGAGAAAATACCTCACCTGCCGCCACAGGGTGATGTGATTAGCTCCAAGACTTTGCCTCCTGCACTCTGTCCTTTTCCGAACATTTTGCTTTTTCCTTCTGCTCCCCTCCCTTGAAAAAACAACTTTCTTATTTCTACCTTCACAGCCCTGGGATGCTCGAATTGCTGCTGCATCAGGACAGACAAGGATGTGCTAGTGGTGAGAACTTGGAGCCCCGTGGGTGCCAGTTCTGCAAAGACATCAGCACCTGGTCCATGGCAATGATATGGAGCTGGCTCACCGAACTCTTCCCCGGATTGGGGAAAAAAGTTTGCAAGCTCTTTCTTTTAAAGAATGACCCAATGTGCATTCCTCTTGGACTGCAAGTTAAAATATCTTTCGAGAAGAAAAACACATTGGTTGTTCTTATTTTCTCTAGGATATGTTGCGTAGGAGTATAATAGGAGTATAATTACCTTAAAGCGACATAGACCATGAAGGAAACAGATGCTTATTTCTTTTAGAGATTAGACAACCTTGCAGACTGCCCAACAGGAAAGAGAGCAGAAAACAGGCAATATATCTCATAAGCATCAAGCAAATCAGTACATTGCTCAGGAAATAAGTAGATTTTATGACTGATAGAAAAAAAAAAAAGCTTTTTTTTCTTTTAATGCAGGCTATAGCAAGATTTCATTCAAGTTGCCAGCACACAGAGCAATCGCATTTTGGCCAGCTACACATTCTAGTTCTGCCTGGTCATTTGAAAGAGGAGAAAAAAGTTTTTTCATGAAACTACACGCAGCATCTATAGCACAACAACCAGCAGTCTTTCCTGATCTTGCCATTCAAGGATTTTGGAGTTCAGGACTTCTCAAGAGCTGCTGATCATCACCTGCATGGACTTCAAAGCCTAAATACCTGTAAGGACCTGGGGCTGCTGCCCAGATTGGATCAGTCCCAAAAGTAGCATTTTTGCTTTTGGAGTTGACTGTCCGATAAAACCAGATTAGGAAAGGTGGGAACCTTAAAGCATCCCTCTGGCGTCTGCTTAGTAGAGATTTTCTAGTTCATTAAAGCCTTGATACATTAATGGCCTATGCGTGATTTCAGAGACTGGTGCGCTGAATTCCTGCAGTTCAGGCCTGGAGCTTGTTAGTGTAATTTTCTAAAGATTAGCAAGCATTGATTCCACCGGGAAGCCTTGGGGAAATGCCGTTAATCTCTTCTGACTGCTGCAGCACTGCATGTTTACGGAGGGTGCCTACTGGGGTTCTCACCGCTGCTGGGGAGATGTGATTCTTAAGCAAAGTTTTCCCTTTAGAAAAACTGCATCAACTGCAATCAAGAACCATTAACTAATGGCAGCTTCATTGAGTCAGAGGCTTCATTTTACTTCTCCCAGGTTGTCTGAGCCCTGGAGGCCTTCCACAGAAGATAGATACTGACTCAATTCTGGCTTCAGTTTCACTAACATAACTCCTATTAACCTCAACAAGCTCAGACAGGTATGAATTAGGTGGCATTTTACCTGCTCGAAGGACATCGTACATATTTTAACATAGAAGAGTTGTGTATTATTACACAGTGGAAAGAGAAAAACAACCTGGATAATACAATTTCCTAGCCAAAAGGTGGAAAGCACTAAAATTAAGTACAGGAAGTAATTCAATTTACAAAACAGAACATTCTTGGTAGAATTAATGAATGAATGCCAAATCCGGGACCAGTGTGTACAAATCAAATCTCACAGTACACAGGCGGGAAGGGACAATAAAAAGCCTAATTCTACATTAGGGCCACCAAAGGAGGAGCTTGGATGCTGGCTTATATTTTTAATAACTTTTTATCAGTTCTGTATGAGCCATGGAGTTGGGGATGTGAATGCTGCCCTTCAGTACCCTGTTCCAAATGCAGAATGATTTTTACTGATTTTCAGTTCTACACCGGTGTAAAGATCAGCAGAGCCTTACCCCAGGGACAGTATTATCAGTTGTACGTCAGCAATCTCCAAAACAGGGAAACAGTGAAACCTAGAAAGAGAAAAGCAAAGTGTCTAAAGAAAGACAAATTGATAGATAGTCCAGGCGTTGTTTTCTTATCTTTAGCTAAGCTGGGGAAGCAGAATTGTTGGTCCTGACAAAAAAGCCCTTTGTACATTGTAGGAGAAGGAGACCCTGGGGAAGGAGAACAATAGGCTTCCTTTGACACGGGGATTGATTACCTTCAGGAAGCGCATGTGGATTGCTCAGAGTGATTGAATTCCAGTATTGCTTTTTCAGGACCATCTAATTATATTACAGACTCTATCATGGTCCTTCAAATGGCCACAATCTCTTTTACCACAGTAATGAAATAACCACTGCTTAAAATAATGATATTTTTTTAAAAATGGGCTTAGCAGCCAGCACCAGAGCAGTTTCCTCTTTGACAGCAAAGAAGAGAGCTACAGGGGTGTGTTGTAACATCCATGCAGGCAGTGTGGTGTGGATCTGGCCCTTCAGTTCCATGGCCCTTCTGAAGCATCCATGCTTCAGAGCTGGCTAAATCACGTTTGCAGGAGTCTGTAGGAGTAAGACAGCTCCGTGCTGCTCCTCGCCGTTCACAACCAGCAGTGAAACAGTTGCTGACAGACATACAAGAAGAAAGAAACAACAGGGCAATGCTGGGTACCTGTTGCATCAGCAGTCGCATGGGCTTTGAGGACATTATGGCCATTCAGCATTGGAGGAGACATAACCGGCATAAAACTTCCGGTAGTGAGGCCAGATGTACCGGCAGACGCCACTGGCATGCAGGGAGCCTGGTGCTCCTTCAGCTGGCTGGTGCTGCTTTACAAACCAGTGCAAACCTTTCTGAATTCACCAGGAAAACACCGGGCTCACTGCTCATCCTCACAACCCAGCTTCTTGCAAACTGCAGACTTCTTTCTTAAACAGCCTGGTTTAAGAAAGTTTGCCATTTCCCTTTTCCTCACAATATTTGGTTTTGGGGGGACGCCCATTTGCCCCATAGCTGTGGCACTCATGGAAGACCTTGAATGCGGGCATCCTCCATTGCTCGAGGGCTGCCCTCCCCACACAGCAGCTGTGCAGCACACTGCTCAAGCAGGCCCTTGTGAAGAACAAAGGAGGTTCATGGCTGTTTGCTTACAAACTTCTAAAAGCACAATTGTAATTTATGGGAGATTTCTCTTTCTCGTCATTAGTGCTAGACTTGGAGGAAAGCTCTGGGTTGCTTACTGCAGTTATCCATCGTTTATGTGTACGCAGTCCTTCAATGCTGAGCTACCAAGGACGTTTCTTGCACAGATGCTGTTTTTTTTCTGAAAGTGATGAATTCCAGAGATCACAAAAGCTAGAAAACTGTCAGCAAAGAGCTTGTGGCTCAGGGAAAGCAAAGGCAGCTGCTGGGAGCACCTCTCCCTGCGGGGCCCCTGCCGTGACCTCCACCTCTGGCAGGGAATCATCGAGGAAGAACGGTATTTCAGTGCACAAGCTAGCTCCCGCGTGGAGGTCATTGAGAGCAATGGCAGAGACGTTTGGGGATGAGGAGGGCTCCCAGAGTTTTAACGGCTTGTGAATAAAGACCATGAGAGTGGTTTACAAAAGATGCTTTGCTAAAAAGAGAACCCAAATTGCCAGAAATCCCTCACCACCTTTGCTTCCTTGATATCATAGCAATATGTCACAATCTACTTAAATTTATTTTTTTCTGATTCTGTGCAAAAAATGTTTGTGACTTTCACAGCCTGAGGGGCTGCCCAGTTCTTCTGTGAGAGCAGAGACGGGATCCATGTGTAAATCATTCCTCCTTTTCAAACTGACCTTTTGCTATGGTGGATTAAAACCTCCGCTTTATTTACAAACATCAGCTTACTGAATAAGCTATTGAGGGCTGTAACTGTTGATCGATGTTAAGGCCATCTGAAACATCAAAGCAAAGGCTATTTATGAGGAAGGGTTGAAAAAACATGGCAACTTGCCTCTCTTCCTTTCTAGCTATGTGCAGCAGCAATGGCTCAATCAGTTCAGCTTCTGTGAGTATTTTAGAAGTATGGGTTGCAACTTTCATGGGCTGAAGATTAAATACCAAATGTAGTCTCGATGGCAGCAAGCACAAATCTTCTGATTCCTCAGAGCTACAGTGCCATTTACTTCTGTGCAGTGAATAAATATGGAAGTGGAGGCACAGGAGATGATGAGGAGGTTAGACCTGGGTTTTGAAGCATCAGGGTTGGATCGATGTTGAAGGCACTGCGTTAGCATAGCCCCCTGGGCTGTCTTACTCCAGCAATTAAAGTCACTGGCACAAGAAGTCAAAATGGCTTTATCAATATCATCAAAATAATATAAAATCCCTGCTCGTTCCTGACTTTATGTTAGCAGAGAGATCCCTTTATCCCCTCAGTCCTAGGACCTAAATCAAAGATGTCCCCTTAAGATTATCTCCCTCAGCTTTCCCAGGTTGCAGATCCCACAAATAACACCAGCCAGGATTTTTCCCCCGTCAGTTTAGATTTTCCTCAGTCCCATTTGAATCAAACTGGTTTGCTGCTTTTCAGCTCATTTTGGGTTTGGGTTTTTTTGGTTTGTGGTTTGGTTTTTTTTTTTCCTGGTAGGTTGAAAAGATTAGAAGGAGCAATTCATTTTTCAGATAATGTATTTCACTGAACACCTCCTAGTCAGGGACACTTGTAATAGATTTCAGATTCACACAAGCAACTGCTCTCTATTTTTCTTGAAAAAAAACAAATAAATATGCAAATCAAAGCTATCAGTAGCTTAGATTCTCATCAGAAACCATAAATAAACATGCAGTTTATTTAGAGGAAACACATTTGGGAAAAACTTTCAGCTTTCAAAAAGGCTACAAAACAGTGCAAAAGGAGAGGAAAACTAGGCACGGTTTCCTCTTGCTCCCACTCCTTTCATAATATTTTACCTTGACATTTGCCATCTAAAAGATAAATGATGTGCACCAAAATGGGAATATTTCCATTGATGAGAGAGGGTGTGCACAGTCCAGAAGAATACTTTTGAGGGTGGTTCCCTTCTGTGTTTGGCTACTGACCTCACAAGACTATTTTCAACTGTGAATGACACTCAAATATAGCTTGCAGGATATGCTTGGCTAAATATAGCAACCCAAAGCAAAAAAGGCATTTTTATAAAAATGTACCAAGACATCAATTTCCCCAGGCATGACAGCCTTTCAGCTTTGTTTTGCAATCAAGAAAAAGCTTGGACAAATTAGTTGACAAATGCATTCTTACGATGTTGACCACTGGATGGTAATGTTACATGGTGTCTCCAGTTCTTTTCCTTGCCATGTGGGCAAATAGCTCAGATCTGGAAGAGAACACTGCATTTCTAGTGTTAATTATGGGAGGGAGCTGAGCCTAGTAGACCTAGAGTTGGTTCAGAGCCTTTACCTCTGTCAAAAGTTGTTTTCGTGGTAAAGCTGCTTCCTGGAACCTGGGGGTACGTGTTAGATCCCCAAAATGGACCTTTCCCAATTACTGTTGGGAAAAGCAGTCTATTTTGCTTGCAATCACAAGTTCCACATCACTTCGACCCTTGATAACATCCTCTGTCAAGTCCTCGCACTTTCCTGCACCTCAGGTCCCTCTCTTGGCTACATACCTTCCTTTGAACATAGGCTGAGCCATGGAAAGAGAAAATGAACCTGTAACCTCATGGAGCCAAAGAGGAGATACTCTGCCACATACAATTTCTTACAACTTTCTCAAAAACTCTTAGCTATGTCCTTGTCTTGCCTTTTGAACTAATGTCCTACCTTAGGTCCTTACGTCTCTATCACGCATAAACGCCAAAGGGCCTCCACCTCTTCATGTGAAGACTGCAGGCATTTTTCACTTTTCTACAGCAGTCCCAAGAAAAAAATCAATTTACAAGCCCAGAACATTTCATTAGTCTTCAGGTGAAGGCCACTCGTAAGTGTATAAAAGCAGAGCATTTCATTTGCACAAGGCTTTAAACATATGCTTAACCTTAAATGAGTAAGTCCCACAGAAGGTGGGCTCATATGCTTAAAATTACAGATGGGCTGTAGGGTTTTGCTGGTTTGGGATCTTGGACCACAACACACACAAATGAGATCTGTGAGGCTTCAGATGAACCACAAGGGCAAATTTAATCTCCCTAGAAATGTGCAGCTGACTTGATACAGATTTTCTGGTGCACAGATCAAAGGAACAGTTGCATACTGGGCTAGCTTGTGTCTCCATGTGTGAAATAGATGGAGAAAAACGGAACAAATATAAGAAAACAATGAATGGGGTTTCAATCTGTGAAGGATTCC
>NW_008825558.1:3771674-3829696 GCF_000699105.1 Pygoscelis adeliae | reverse complement strand
GAGGACTGGGGAATGCAGGAATTTTGTTGCAGTCCTGTGACTGCTTCAGACAAACCCCCAAAATTGCTACAACTGCTACAACTACTGGCCTGAGTAATTTGCTGCCAACTTCTTTCGCCTCCTTGGAGAAAATGGGTTCTTTCAGCCTCCTGGGAGAAGTGGTTAGGCAGAAGTGATTCCAGATGGGAGGGGATGGGATGGCTTTTGTATTCCCAACATCTGTAGAGTATATACAGCACAGGACAATCCAAAGGGCTTAGGGAATTAGGTGACAAGTTGTGTGGCTCTCTGAGGTTGCTGTTGAAATCAAAGAGTAAAGAAAAAAGCTGGCTTTGAGGCTTCTGATCTCTTCGGAGTGTCTCTGCTGTAGGCATGTGACATGCTGCATTGCTCCTCACATAAAGGAGTCACAGACACATACTCTCTGTAATGTAACTTCAGATGACATGGCCTGACCAGCAGGACATTTCCATCAGCCTGCCTTCTTGTCCCCGAGGAGATAGGGTATAACTTTGTGCCTACCTGGACCGCTTGATCTAGGGAATAAAGTAACAGTGTTTGTGGGAAAATTTAAGCAGCAAGATTGAAATATGCTCAGAGCAAAAACATGAAGATTTGGTGTTTCTGTGAGCTGTCATAAACCAGGACTATGTATCCTTCCCCAGACAGGACCTTGACAGCAATCAATAACTAGAAAAATGAAGCCAATTGTTGGCAGCAGATTTAATATCTCTTCAATACGGTACTTTGTTTTATTTCTGTGTCTGGCTGTCATCTGCTGGGACAAGATCTTGGAGAAGTGAAACAAAATCCAATTTTTGTTGCATCTTCCACAGTAGGAGCAAGTCTGTTTTGCACCATGAGATGAGATTGCACACTCCACAGAGTAACTGCTCTGTCCTCTGTTTGTCCCCCATCACCAAATTCTTGAATTCCTCTAAAAGGTTAAACACAATTCTGCTTTGACCTGGAAAATAAGATACGTCTAACGGATTTTTAAGGATTAACTTTTCCAAGGTGCATTATTTAACTCATTACTTCGGTGCTCAGCTGAACTGTCAGATTTGGCTGCTGTTGTGACACTTGGAATAATCTCCAGTTAAACACAACAGATTCTGCTGGGAAACCAGACATAAACCAGGTAGTGCCAAGCACCGAAGCTAAATGAGCAGACTAAGCAAAACACATGCTCAAGGGTCCCCTGCCACTCTGCATGACTAGACATGATGAGATTTGCTGGGAGGTATGTGATGTGGGCCAGCAGTGAAGTGTAGGTGTCAAATTCTTGGCACACTTGCCTTGCAATGTGAGGAGACACCAAGCAAATTCCTCAGCTTTGTAGAAAGGCAGGGGCTGTCTTAAGGGCAGACACCGGCAGTGCCCAGCTTTCTGCTGGCTCCATGGAAAACAGCTGCCTCCTTCTGCAAAGTCACCACAATTTCCTTGCAGCGGTGAGACACTGGCATTGTCAGCACTAGATGGCAACAAGTGGCACAGAAGCATCTGCTTGTTCAAAGCAAAACAAGATCCGGGAGTCAGCAGCTCTGCACAGAAATGATAGTGAGTTATTCTGGCTACAAAGGGGCTTCAAAGCAGTGCTTACTGCACGCTGGGAGGGATGATGCATCCGCAGCTGAGGCTGGTTTGCAGAGCTGTGCAGGACTTTTTTGTTCTGAGTGTTTAACGGGACAATCCCCACTCAATCCTAGACTCTGCTGTAATTTTCAGATTACCAGTTGAGACTTTATTCTGAGACTTCTAGGACTTCATACTACAGTTTTTGTTTTTTTTCCTTCTAATTTTGTATTCAGCCCTCATGTAAAATGTCACTGTAGGAATAAGTAACAGATTACTTGCTTTACAGCATCGGGTAATCCCAGCTATCCTCCCACTCAGTCCTGCAGTACGTTGAGGTCTCTTCTCATGGCACAAGTGAGCAACAGAGCACATAAGCACACACTTAGCCAACGTCTGGTATTGGAGGTACAACACTTATTCCTCTGACTAGCTTTAAACATGAGTCCTCACCTTAAAATAAGTATTATTTCCTAGTCTCAAAGAAGTCCTGCTACTGCAGACACTAATACTAATCAATGCCACTAGTCCTAACCAGTGCCAACAACAGCTTTATCTGGAATTCAGAAAGGTGATAAACAGATATTTTCATGTTTCATTTACCAACTCTCCCCTCCCCCCATCAGGAAAATGTATGTTTAGTAAATACCTCTGATGACGTGAAGCACTTTTTATTGTTTGAGTTAAATGAATGTCAAAGACTTAATTAGTTACACATTTCCCTAGCAGGAAATGGGAAGCCATTAAAATATCCCTCAATTACTGCTTCTTTGCAGATGATTTCAATTTTGTTCATCTGCCTTTTCCTGTTGAGTGGTTTCAGCAGAGATGCTTTAGGAGCAGCACAGGATGAACTTCTGCACCAGAGAAGTGCCGTTTGCAGGTCCCGCTGTCCTGCCATAGGTGCCCGCATCTCCCTGGGCCAACAGCCCTGCACCCTTCCCATCCCGGCCCTCCCCATACCATCCCTTCCAACAAGGACTGTCACTCCATGCTCCCTCCATCCCTTCTTGCCTACCATCCTGACACCTCCATTTAGTATCTCAGTTCCCCAGTCTTACGCTCCCTAACTCACCCTGATCTGTACCGTTCCTCTGTCTCCAGAAGGAAAACCGCACCTATTTCCAAAACCCTGATCCTCTGGACACCTCGTGTGCCCACACCCCTGCAGTTCTGGCCCTCTGGTGTGCTGGTGCTTTCCTCTCACCTACAACTCAACAGGTAACATTCAGCCTTTCAACTTACAGTATCGTCTCCGTAACAAGAATAAGCAAAGAAATAGAAAAGGCACGAAGAAAGAGGATGAGCAGACAGAAAGCCTTTTAATTTGTGTGAGTTCAAAGCAATATACTCAGAGGATAATGAGTACCATGTACTGTTCATTTCAGTTCAGGGCCACGTTGAATTAAGCTGAGCCGTTTAATTAATGAACGTACTTAAAACAAGGAATAGAGGGATAAAAATCACTGGGAGGTGCAATTATTTCGACAGATACTGCAAATAAGGTCCTGTAATTCCTCATGGAAGGATTGTGCTGAGCTAATTGTAATGCAGCGATTCCACAAACAGGCTCTTTTTCAGGACTCCTGTGCCTTGATCGTAAGGGCTGGAACTGGTCCTTCAGTGGGACTTCATTCAGGGACTTCTGAGACCTCATCAAAAGCTGAAAAGTGTTGCATTATGCTATCATATAGAAAATGGGGCAAGAACGACCACTGCAGTTTGGATTAGTGAGCTGAGACAGGATCTTAGCATCGGAGTGTTTGCTTGAGCTCCTGATCGTATTGCTGTTGAACACGTGAAAGGCACATCCAGACAAACACAAATGTGGCCTACACCATCCCAGGGATGGTGAATGCTGTAGTACCTCCATGGTGTCATGGTCCACTAATGAACAAGGGCAAAGGCTTGTGTATCCTTTCTAGTCAAAGGTGATCACTGAAATTCTCTAATTCTCTGCCACTGCAGATTGAGAACAGCACGTCTGGAGAATCGAACTCTTCCTCAAAACATTTCTCCACGATTTATGTCATCTCTAGCTTTTAATCCTTTTCATAAGTCAAAACACATATTTTTCTCTTTTTTTCAGAGTACTCTAGATCGTTAGACAAAGTTCAGAATAAATCCTTGGATTCCTGAAATCCACCTGCTGTGAGATTCTAGCTTCAAACTCACAACCAGGCTTGCTTTTTGCAAGGGGGGGCCTAGAAGTCAGGGCTCAAACTTTCTTGAGAAATTTGCCATTTCCAGATGAACATAGAGGGAAGTGTTCATTTTGAGTGAGGTCTGAGTTTGTTTGGAAATTAAATCTATTTACACAAGCTCTTTGCAGCTTAACAGCTACAGTTAAGTCTCGTGTAACCCCACACAGCATTATCACACCTGTTTTGAGTAAGGTTCTGGAAGCTGCAAACTCACATTTTCTGATTTCAGAAACTTGTTTACTTTCTTATTTGATAGCATCCTATCTTTTCTGATGCTTCATTTCTTCCATTTCCAATTACAATTGACTCTTCCATTACTTCAAGACTATCAAATATTGCAAAAGATGAATTATGTGGAAATAGAGGTTTGCTACTTTGTTAATACTACTCAGCAGTAACAACCCAAAAAACATTCTAAAGACTCTAAAAGCCACTCAGAAAAATAGATAACATTCATTTAATTTATGTTAGTGATGCTGTTAGTGTCATCCTCAAATGTCATAGCATTTTCTCTTCTTTTAAAAGCAATTGAGAATCTGACTGCAATTCTGTTAGCCATTTTGCTACAACTGTTGATTTAACTTGAAAGGATGAGTGTTTTTATTGTGCAGAAAATGTCACAGCCTTGTTCCAGAATACAAGGATCCTCCACCTTCTGAAAGCATGGCATGGCACTGCAAACTGGAACTGGCCTGGGGGCTCAGACCCACTTTAGAATTAGACTGGGAGATGTCTTTGCCGAGACATTTAAGAGTGTCTTAGTCATTTTTTAAGAATGCAACTGTCCCTATCAAAATAAAGAGGTTTTTTTAAATGAAGATATTGCAATGTTCATGCATATGATGCTTTCTTAATAGGAGGAAGATGTACAGTCCTTGCTGCTTGAATACAGTTGCCCACGTAATGACTTGTGAAAACATCTGGATATGCAAGCTGAGATTAAGGAGCTACCTGAGAACCCCTGCTTCCAAATGGCAATTGATACATAAAGTCCCGTGGCGTGGAGACTGAGTCCTCAGCAACATCTGGGTCCTTAGCCGCAACTCAGCTCTCCAGACTGGTTCCTGTCTTGCTGCACTACTTGCTAGTGTAGACACTATGAGGTACCTGGGACACCATCTATTTTTCTGCCTTTTAACAGCATTGATTAATGTCAGCTAAAAGCTTTTCACTGACTTTCACACCCCATTGACACTCTCTGATTCAGATTTGTCTCCACAGACATAAACCACATGTTCTACAGAAGAAAATAGTACAGATGAAAGGCAATGGGATTTTTTATTTTTATCACATACTGGTTCTTCTAAATGTATAACCTGATATTGATGTACTGCCATTTTTAACACTGAATATCCATCTGAGAATAGAAGACACTACACGGACACTAGGAGACCTCTTAACATCAGCTGGATACATGAACTGCTTAAGACAAAGAACTTCTCCCAGAAACTCACATGGCCTCCCCTACATTAAAAGAAAAAATCTATCCACATTTCAATGATAAACAGAAGCAGTACACCTATAGCAGTTACAGCTCCTGAATTAACACAGTATCATAAAAAACTACTTAGGATAAATTTCCACAACAGCCTTTACCCTTCCTCATGAAGCAGTCACACTACAGTTGAAACGAAAGGACTGTTCTTCGGATGATCACGCAGCGATGTTCCACAGCCGAGTGTTGCGGACATCGTCGTGTTAAGCAATCTTTCTTCAGAGATATAAACAGTCGGCACAAATGAAAGGGAATTACTGAACAGGTTTGTAATTAGCCAAACTAAGCACTACAGGGTAAGGGCACACATATCCCCTCAACTGATCATGTAAACAAGCACTCAATTATATTTAAAGCATAATTGGAAAAAAATCATGATGTACACTGCATACAGGAAAAGCACTTCAGAAAGAGCTTGTACGAAATAAAATATTTACTAAGTCTCAGAGAAACTTACTTGGTGGGAGATGTCTGACTTCCATCATCAAGGAAATACCCTTTTACAAGCTCCTTGGAGCTGGTGGGGACTTTCCAAGAATATTCTTAAAGTTAGTCCTAGCCTAACGTATCTGCTCTTCAAACTAATGCTCCTCTGCTTCTCCCAGGTTCCCTCACTGCCCTACGCAGCCAGCAAGGAGAGACTCTGCCTGAGACCTTCATCTCTGACTACAACATGGGAGCAGCTGACAGGGAGACATTGAAACCTGCATACAATAAACCAAGAACAGCGGCAAACACACTGCGGTGAAAAAGACCTGATTATATCCTTTTTCATCTGCAATTAACCTTACGGATGAAACAAGAAGGTATCTAGTCCAAAAGTGCTGATGAAAGAGAAAGGTAAAACACAGCTAGAAAAATCTCCTTCTTTGCAGTGCTACCATGAGCAAAGTGGAAAATCAAGAAACCAAATTTGATACACTCTGTATCTGCCCTATTAGCCTGACAAATCATGTGAGTTGTCACTAATGGAAAATTCAGTTTATACCAACAGGCAGACATTTGGGCACACATTTGTTAACCCACACTGCAGTTTTAAAGTGAAGTTTTAGCAGCTTTTTATTTCTCTCTCCCCTAAGAAGTGGAAAATACATTGCTTTAGAAGCTGAGCATTTAGAGAACTTCTGTTTGCAACAAAGTGCAGAAATAAACAACTTCTTGTAGATACTGCCCTCATGCTGCCTTTTAATTGAACTACATAGATCAAGGAGTGCTACAGGGAAGAGAAAAACAAACCAGTGAGGAATTTAAATGAGTTTTAGGAAGGAATTAGGAAAGTCGCAATCAAGCCAGGACATAGTTACAAATATCACAGATCTGAGTACAACAATATAATGGATTTTCACATATATTGCTTGCAATAGCTCTTACAGATGCCTGTGCAGATCACCCCCTCAAGCCAGACCCCACATTCTTTACTCCTTTCTCGTACGTTACGGATGTCATTACAGATCCCTCTTGCACGAGCCCCCATTCCTGTCATAACATCCATATGTGTGGATAACACCTACACAGGTAACTCCAGCCAGGATTGCCCAGGATGTCTGCCTTTTATATGAACCTCTGAGCCCTTCTCATTTGGGACCGATAATTCTTCTCATTAGACCTGAACACACATTCTTAAAAGACTCTGTCTTCAAAGAGGGCTGGCTGGCCCCAGGAATAAATCGTTTGGTTATACACAGGCACTTCTGAACATTTTACCCATGGTGAAAGGAAAGCACTATGTTATGTTTTCTAACAAACTATTCGCTGTTATGACAAACTTTGTTAGTCTCAAGGTCAGCTCCCTCTCCCCACCGCTTTCCACCTTGCCTAGCTGTTTCCTTCAGTGGCTTCTTCTGCTTGTCACATTGGGTGTAATGATCTAAAAAACAAATAGCCACTTCACCTGCCCAGTGCCATGAGGCCTGAGCTTTAACTGGAGATCCCAGATGCTGCCAGATAATAAATAATTATAATGATCATCTTCAGCAAAGTCCAAAACCCAAAAAGCAAAATCTGAGTTCCACTGAAGTCAATGGGAGCTTTGCCAGAAACTTCAACACTGGCAGGATTTCATCCAACATTTCTTTCCCATTAGATTTAATTAGTGGTTGGTAATGAGGCACTCTTAAAATTCTCCACATCTGGGGAAAGAGAAACATGATTAGATCAGAGTGTACAGTTATAATTCACAAATTGGATTGTTAGAACTAGTTTTCTTCTGCTTCCCCCCCCACTTCTTTGCCAGGAATAACACAATTAAACTCAGCGTCCCCACACATAATTCAGTCAGGAATGACTAAAGTAAGGTGGTGTTGAAGAAACCTGCTGCAGACTACTGAAATGGAGGCCTGATTTAGGGTTCTTATTTCAGATTCGATGAGAGTCAGATTACTTCACATATGGTACTTTACAGATTACAAATTAACCACAAGTCATCCAAGAACATGCCTTCAGGTGGAAAATAAGTCAAGAGGAAATTAGTCAAAAAGTAAACACCTCTTTTCTTCCATCAGGTTAATGAACACAGACTGTTTCTCTTGCCAACAGCGTCCTCAGCTAAATCAAATGAGGTTGTGCTCCTGGGAAATGAGCATCCCTCAGAAAATCTCAGCTGTGAGTACACCAGAAATGCATCTCTGGTCTTAAGACAGGACCCACAGAAGCCAAGGTGGTGACACACACTCTGCAGTGCCATGCCACACCACTGCCTGCTCAGTCCAAATCATGGACTGGCTTAGCCCTAATAGAGAGGGTAGTTCAGCCTTATATTAATTTATCACAACGTTGAATTCCCATTTGATTTACTGAGTCTGCCAGACCTCTCCTCTGAAGACCTCCAGGTATTAGAAACTGAATAGAGGGCAGCATCTCACTTATTTTCTGACACCGAGCTGCAGTAAAAATGTACAAACACACAACCAGAAGTAGACGTTGCATTGGAGTTACAGCAGTGGTTGTTCCAGAAGAGGGATTCTGGTGAGAATCCACCCAGTGGCTTCGCAGGTCCATGCAGGGACGTCCACGCACTAGGGAAGGAATAAATGACAGCCGAGTGGGGTGGCAGTCCTGGTACAAAAGATGCTCATGGGATAAGCCCAACAAGAAGGTTGCACAAATTCAAAGAAGAGGGAAAACGGGGTGATAAACTGAGGAAGTTCAGAAATCTGGCACGTAATTTTCATATTTCTTGGAAAGAAAACACAAACAAAACAAGTTTGTTTATATTTGAGGATTCCATAGGAAGCTGTTTCTTTGATTTCCTAAGCAAGTATTTTCTTGGTCTTGTCAAACTCCTTTAATATTCCACGTTGGAAAAGAACAAAGACTGGAAGCTGAGCTCGACATAAAGACAAAGTCAGACACTAGCTGTAATAATGGCTGGAAATGTGGATTTTATTTCCATTTGCTTTCCTGAGTAAGTGCTCCCTGGTTTTCATTAACATTTGGAAGAAATCATGCTGACTCCAAACCGATTAGAAGGGGAAGCCAGTAAATGTAACATGGATTATGGGATCACTCTCTAGATTAAGCTGACCAGAGAATGGCTACAACCTTCACTTTCACAAAACACAATAGTTTCCATTTGTGAATGCAAATGAGTGAACAGCATAGTTACAGCTATATTATTTTATCTAGGATGATTTTTTCTTTCACTTCCCAGAGGATTACTACTTTTGCTTAGAATAATAAGCAATAAAAATGAGTAGGCTGTAAAACCCAGTGATCGGGATGGATTTACCCCCAACCTGCTTCAAAACAGCTAACGTTCATGATCCCTGGTCACAAATGACAGCGATAACAGACCATGGCCAGAAGTCTGCTGCAGTCCCGGGAGGGACAGACATTCATGGACTTCCACACTCACAGGATGCAGAAGGATGACTGCATAGGTAGTCCTCCTCAGTGAAAATTCACATTTTAAGACTGTTCCTGCCCTTCAAACATCCTTTGCTATATCTCTGGGGGTGTGGAGAGGTGGTATTTGTTTCACTATACAGCCTAGCACAAGAAGTACTGAGTTTCTAACCTGCTTTTGCTCAGTTAAAACCAAAATGAGCAGTGACATTCAGCATAACTGTAAGATCAAATGTCATAAATAGCCCGGTGCCTTAATTCTGCCCTGAAGGTATCATATTTTCATCCTCATCAAGGTATAATTGTGCATATCTACCAATGTCACATCCACGGGGAAAAATGTCGACTTTGCATTTTACACACAATCTGAGATGCTGTCAGTGATGCTAAAGAAAACTTCTATCACTGTGTAGGCTATTTAACACAATCAGGCTCCCATACAATTTACATGAGTCTGTTATTGGCATCAGCTGAAATCTCACTAAAACCACAGAATAGTGGTTGACCTTGCATAAGTGTTTTTCTGCTTAGGAAGTACTTATCAAGGGTAAGTCAGCAACAAAAAGACTCATCTTACTTCTCCAAAATGCTTCTGGAAATCTGCAACCTTCAGTAAACAAGGTGATACTTTATGTTCTGAGACTGATGAGCAGCTAAGCAAATGTTATTCTAATATTTCATGTTTTTACTAGAAAGAGGCACTCTGGTATGCAGACTTCCTTGAATTCTTGGCTGCAATAGCAAATTTGGGGCCTTGGTCCTTAGAAACACCACCAATCACAACAAACTGGGACAAATAGAAACACACTTCTAAGAAAGCTCCCCTATACATAAAGTTTCTCCCTGTATAAAACCGATACATATTCATAAACCTTAATCCATTCACTCGGGGAATGTTGAATATATAGCCTGTCTGTATTACAGCCTTTCTCCTTCCCAGAACGTGAAGCACCCCAAGGAGCTGTATATATAATTTTACTGATTTGATAATATTATATTATAGAATTGTACTCTGTCACTGTCTGGCCAGGCTGTATGATCCAGAGGGAGTGAATCTCTGCAGAGCCTATTTCTGTTCCAAGCAGAGGAACAAAGCTGTTGAAAATTAAGTGCTGTCGGTGTACTGGCCTTTTCTCAGGATCCAGGTCTGAGAACAAAGATGTTTCCCTCCAGCAGCAGGGCAGGGAGTCTGAAACTTGAACAATTGCTTCTTTTTTCCGCAGGACTTTTTCACTCCAGTGTAAGACCATGCCTCTCTTTCCAATTCTTTTTAACTCCTCAGAGAGCAATCACCTCTTCTAATGGAAGTGATGCCAAAACTCCTGGGAGCACAAGCATGGCCCAAAAGAATATAAATCCTTCTCCCACTTTTTCCTCTTAATCTCCACTAAATCCCCTTACACTATGCTGAATTAGATAACAGGGAGGGCATTAATATTTCTGCAGATAAGAAATAAGCTGCCCTCAGTTAAACAGCCTCTATTATTTATATCCATGTGAGCAATGATCATGGTTTAGAAGATGCTGGCTTCCCTGGCTTTTTTCTTTTATTTTTTTAAATCCATTTGCATATTTCAAATAAACTTGTGAAGCTGGGGACAGAAGTTATTAAAGTAATGGGAAAAGCCTGATGGAACAAAGCTGATCCAGAACATGGATTGAGGAATATTACATAACTATAAAATGTTTCCCAAAAGCAAGTGAATAGTGCCCTGAATCTGCAGAGATGACATCATCACCTCCTAAGAACTTAATTCCCACAGATCCATTGTATCTTATTTTTATGTACAGGGAAAGCACTAAGTGAGGTTGTCTCCAAATCACACGCTGTTTGCAGCCGTTAGGCTTAGGAAGTGCTGTTGCCTGTAATGGCTTCAATAACTGGGTTTGCGGGCTTCTCTTATTATCAGTGCCGTTGAGACGTGGATCCCCTTCGAATCCACCTGCTTCTGCGAGGGGGAATTGACTGCTGTTGACGGCTAGGTTTTTCTGAGCAACACTCACGTGTCAGGAGAGAGTATCTGAACGAAGGTGGAAAAGGATCTTTAAATATTTTGTCCAAGCCACAGATGGGAGCATTAAAAACCCAACTAAAAAGTACTTTTTTTACTCTCACTTGAGCTGAAGTCATCTAACTATGGATGACACAACCCCAGGTAAAACAAAATTCATGTAGCCAGCAGGAACTGTTGATGAAACAATTACCAAATAAGTTGCCTGAATCTGCATTTCTGAGGTTCAGGTCTGATTGTCCAGCAGTTAAATTAATGGCCAGTTAAAAGCCCAGTGCCCAAATGATTCAACAGAATATTCATTTGCCAGCAGTAAACGCACGCAACAGGAGTTAGATGAGAAATTCCTTGTAGCTATTGAAATTAGTAAGATCTGGGCAAACTACCTGTAATAATTTCTTTGCTGAATGAAACTTTTCCTCCTTGACAGAGAGCACATGTAATTTTTCTGAATGTGCTTATTATGTTAAACTGTTTGTTCTATCATTGTCTCAGCAAATGAAGGGAAATGGATTGCTAGGAAACAAATACCGGTGGTTATTCAATCTGTATGTTTAGTCACAAAAAGTGCGTAATTTTCTGTTCCTGAATGGAAATCTATTCTTCCCCTGCAATATTTGCTAAGTGTTTTCTTGCAAAACAGAACACTTTTGCAAATAAGCATAAAGAAGAAACAGTAACAAGCAAAACAAGGGTTTCCCAGTCAGATTATTGCATATTTCCATTTCTGTTCAGCTAGCCACTACACTGTGTAGTGTAGTTCATTTCAAACTATGAACTGCACCCAATACTCTCAGACTGTCTCATATATCCAGATTGCTCTTCCCCTCAGTCATCCCCATTGTCGAAGAAACGAACCTGCAAATTCCCCGTTACCCTGCAATTTCAATAAACTCAATATAAATCCAGCTGCAAAGATTTCACAGCATCAGGCAGGGAGATCATGTTAATAATTTACATCTACAGTGTTTAAGCCATATAAATCTCTGCAGGACTGGTTACGTGCTCAGCTCTGGCTTCAAACATTGCTGTGCAAGGGAGCATAAAGTCAGACGAGCAGAGGGAAGGTGTCTTTCCTCTCCTCCTCCCAGACGCTGCCCTCTCCCCTCCCTGGCCATATAATCGATTTTTGTCTGAGCCCTGGAGAAGCTTTTTGTGTAGTCAAGTAAAGAAATAGCCTGACAGACTGTTCCCTGTGTCTAATCCTGCGAATCAGGACCAATAATCATCTTAACTGTTCAGCGGATCTATTTTTAATGAGTGCCACCCACGATCTGACTTTCGGCTCCTGATTCCAGATGTGACGCTATTGGCTGGTGGCTAATACTGGACTTTCACTGGGACCGCATAATCTGTTGGGATTATGCAGTGAGACGCTTTCCTCTTCTCCTTACATAACCAAGGGGACCTTTCTTATTTATCATCAGAATCGAGTGTTTTCTAAATTCAGGCCAGAAAAGCTGTTCTCTAAACTCACCCACTCTACACTGATATTTATCCATTTATAAATACAATACACTGAACTCAGATAACTAGGCTCCTAATTTTAGGGCTTTCAGCTTTTCAGTAATTGCAATTATATCTCAAATAATAATACATTTCACTTTTCACTAGATTCAAACTTTCCCTGGAAAAAAACCCAGATTTTAATCATAGCCCAAACCTTATGTAACTCTTCAGGATATGATTCATAGTACAACTGCATCAGATGACAACTGCATTTTGAAAGATACACACATAGACATTAATGTTGTCTGCCAGAATATCAATTTTCTTTGAAACATATAAACTCACACTGCCTTCCTTTGACTGAAGGAAGAAATCTGTCAATGTTTTTTAAAGTTCAGTATGAAATACCTCCCTTGCGACAACAACTGAGTGGGAAGATTTTTCCTGTTCCCTGAAGAACTGTAAGGTTTTGGAAATGTTTCACGTTGTGCATCAGGACAATCTATCAACACTTTGAAAATCTTCAAGGAACAGAAATCAGATTTCTTGTCATCGGTTCTGTGTAGCTAAAAAGTTTCATTCCTGTAATTTGAAAACATTTTGTTCCTATTTGAAGCATTTACATTTTTTGAACTGGAGATATTACCTAAAATATTGCAATGAAAAAATAATGCCTTCTAGAAAAACACCAATTTTCTTATTTTGAAAATTATTTTTCAAATCATTAAAAATTAAGCCAAGAAATTCCTTTAAAAATTTGTCATTTACCAAAGGAAAAATTCTATTAATTTCAGGTAAGAATTTCTCAGGGTGACTATTTCTTTAGGAATCAATAGGTCTGTGGCCTCAGTTACCTGTATTATAGTGTCCAAATTAAAATAGTCAACTTGAATAAGAGCCAAAGAGAACTACTATACCTTGGCATTGTATTACCAGTGCAATATCCAGGGGAAGACAGGGAACAGTGGAGGGCAGCTGGCTGTGTTATCTGTTTAATGAAGTAGACATATGTTTCTACCCAGGAATCTTACAAATATTAAATACCCCTCATGGTTTAATTAAGGAAAACACTGCTACATGATTTTCTTTTATGGAAATTGGAAGTTTACACAGACAAAAGCTGTCCCCATTTTGACTGAAATGTTTTTGGCTTTTCCTGTCACTCTCTCAAATCTCAATCTAAAAAAAGTGGGATCTTTTCTTTACAACCTTTCTAAAGGAAAATAGTTTTTTACAACAGAAGTGTAAGAACCAAGGGATTTCATAAACAAAAGCATTAATGAAATATATGTGTCTGGGTTTGACTTTTGTAATTGAAAACAGAAAGCATTTCTGTGATTTCTTGACTACACCTACACTATATCTTTCCTTCACACATTCCTCCCCATTCTGTCCTACCAAGTATTGCCGCAGTGACCTGCACACCGCTGATGCCAGCCACAGGAAAGAGCCTGCAGAAGTTTGACACGTGCCCTGCCCATCCAGAGTTGCTGTGGAAGCTCCGTAACTCAGTCGGTGGGTTCACTCAGCCAGCCAGGGGACACAGACAGGCTGGGTGATTGCAAAAAATGTGTTTCCTAGGAAACCAGAAAAGCTTGAAAATGCAATATTGCTTGATGAAAATAGTTCATTCAGTGATTTAACTACTTCCTCTAGGTTTCATTTGGTCTCAATGACAATTTTTTTAAATTTATTTTGACTCTTTAAGTAGAGCCCCCCCTCATTTTACTTTTATCCTCATTTTTAAAACTACGTCACAGATAGTTCATAGGACTTGGGCAAAGATACAACAAAAGTTGCTGGCAGGACTGGAGACTGACCTTTGATCTCTTGACCTTCTAGACCAGTGCTTCAACCTTTCTTTAGACAATTAAGATTTTTTTTTCATAAATTCTGTGGTTCTGTTTGAAGGTTCAGGCTTTGTCATTATCATGTTTCAATGACTGCAAGGGATTTCAAACCTATGGCATGTACAAATTAGTCACCCAGCTAAATGCAATGAGATTGCTCTGTGAGCTTTGTCCTTGATCGTCTCTACGTTACAGAGTTGGAGATTTTTTTTAAAACTTGTGCATTTTTTAAAACATTTGGTTAATTTTGAAAGGTCAAGTAAAACGCTTTCCCGTGCTTTGCATTTAATGACATTTGAACAAAGGCTGGAACAAACAATCATGAGATGCAGGAAGAGATTATGGGTGTGCAATCAGTGCCTGCTTAGCAAGTCTGGCTTGGGAAGAGCTGGAAGCAGACGCCACGACTCTTGTTACGGTGCTGTCTAAATGAGCTATCACATACAATATCCTTTGTTACTTTAGGACAATCCCTAATGGACTGAATCACTACATCACTGTAATCTGATTTAAAATGCGAAATAGCCATAAACATCTGCTGCATCACCGTCCAGTTTGGCTTTACTAAACTCCTGGGTGCGTTGCAATGAAGAAGCCACCATCTGCTGCCGAGGTCTTGCCCTTTTCATCTTCTGTGCCTCTACTAACAACCTCCAAGAACAAGAAAATCCATAGAATGACTCAGAGGTAGAGCAGGACTGAGACCAAAGCTCAGTGGAAGATGTCACATTGCATGGTAGGTCAAAACATCCATGCAGTCACTCACAGATACCCACATACTCCCACATAAATAATGAGCGTACTTGGAGAAGCTCTGGCTGTGGAGTCATCCCACAAACATCTGTGCTATTTGCTACAGTTCCTCCTCCAAAGGATCGTGGCGATATGGGTCATATTTGGAGGAAGCTAATTGACTTTCCTGAGCTAAGAGGGGGATGAGAGAAGACTGAATGTAAATCCATACTAAGAAATAGGAATAAAAGCAACTCCAGTTGCTGTATATATCGGTGCGTTCATGTCACCTTCTTGCTTATTTTTCTACTGTGAAAGAAAATAAACTGTAAGAGATCCATCAGCAGCTTTTTCTGGCTGCTTCCAGCTATGCTGTTATAAATATCATGAATTTGGAGAATGCATAATATTTCCTGACCTTCCCAGTCAGGCTCCAACCCCAGTGAAACTAATGGGCAAAAGCAGCAAGTAGCAACATAGACTACTCTTGGGGTTATGGAAGACCCTTTGCCCTGACTGGCCAAAGATTTTCCCCAGCGTTTTAGTTCAGCTTCAAACATTCATTCTGGATTCCCGTGTTTTCATTTTCCAGTGACTTTTGCCAATGATAGACCTCAAAAAGTAATCGGGGGCATTACACTGTAAAAAGAAAAACAACCCAGAGAAACTCCTTGGCAAATTATCTTCTAAAAAAACCTGTTACCTATACACTGAATTAAAAATAAAACACATGCATGATAGAAAAAGAGAGAAAGGAATGAGTCACTTGCCTTCGCTGAATGGCTTCTTGTGGATCGGCTGTATTGTGCAGAATATATTATTCAACCCCCACAACACCATTTCACTTTCACGGACCTAAGGGCTTTAGGATTTCAGCAGACAGTTCTCACACAGCTGTTTCAGTCTTAAAATCTCTCTGCTAAGTAAATTTACATAATCCAGTGACAGATTGGACTCTTACTGTGTAGACAGAAGAAATAATCAAGTACAGGACAGAAAATCCCAGACACCTGTATGACTTTACTGCCAGAGAAACCAGTCGGTTTCTTAAGTTACACAGAACATGTTGACAAACAGCAATAACATAGTGAACTATGGCACGGAACGGCTTGATCCCCATTCTAACATAGTGCTTGGCTTGTCCAGCTCAGGTCTAATCTTTCATATTTGGGGTCAGAGAAAAAGGAAATCTAAAGTTGGCACGAGTCTTGCAGAAACATTTTGGGGGCAACAGAGATGTGTTTCATCTCCATTCCATCTCTCGTTGTATATTTCTTTGGTAGTTAAGTGGGATCAGTTGTGGAAGGAAGACTTTTTTTCCTTCTCATTTTTCAGAGGCTGATTCTTTTTAACATAAGGTCTGTTTACATATGTTGCGGCTCTCTGACCTTCAGCACACAAGTTAGCACATCCATAGCACAGGCAAGGCCAGCAGCTCCGTGCTGGGAAAGGCTGCTGCAGCATCTAGATACCAAACTCACTCTCCCTTCCCACTGAGGAAGTTATGGAGACCGGACTCTGCTCCCTGCTATATACACTTTCTCTTAATTACAGTGAAACCCAGACCACAACGTTTATATGTTTCAAATGTCACCTTACAGAAATCCTCCCTGTGTTAGTTTGCACAGGCTCCCAAACCCTGTGGAAGACATCTGTCTTGTGTAGATGATTAAATAGAGGAACGGCAGTGTTGTGCAATTCAACCTCCTTCTCCACAGCAGTCAGGGGCCACCCCCAGAGAAGCTGTGTCTCTTCCAGACCATGCATACAGGAAGAGAATTGAAGCTGACCTTAGCAGACCGATCTGTGATGAGCATTTCAGCCCAAGACTCTGACGTCTCGACTTTGCTGAAACAGGTAACAAAGCTCTCAAGAGCTTAATGAAGCCAAATCTCATCCCAGTTCACTGTTTTCCAAGTCTAGGGCTATTACACTTGTCCATGATACTCGTAAACAAGAGACAGTTTCCCACAGATAAAACATTCAGCCATTAGAGCCAACAGACTGGACTTACCTAGGTAACTTTCCTTCTCTTCTAGAAAAGCGTGTGAAATAATAGATAAGCAGATACTTCTGCTCTTCACATTTACAAACAAACTGGCATTTGTCACGTTGTCCGCCCCTGCCTTACAGTCACTGCTCTAAGTGAGAAAAGCACATTCATCTGTCCAAAGCCTCCAGCGTGTTTGGATGGAAGGAAAGGGGAAAAAAAGGCAACCGATCTTCAGAGCGAGGGCTTGGGACATGCTGACACAGGTGCGATCCTTATTGTCACAAATGACGGGCTCCAGCTGTCCTCCAGGAAATGAGAGGGCGGTCAGTACCGGTAGAGCAGATACTTGGCACCTGATAGACACTGTTCCCTAAAGAAACGAATTGAAAATGTTTTCTTCTGGCCACCACTGACACTGCGTTAACATCTGCCTTCCTCCCCATGTCCTGCCTGCTTTTTGGCTTTTATTTTGTAATGTTGCCCTGTTGAACCTGGACGGCTGTAGGCTTTTGCAGCCTTAGGCAAACATTAGCAGCTCTCTCCCTTGTTTATACCCAAACTAATTTTTAATACTTTTTAATTGGGTTATTTAGCATAATGTCACAGGACTACCTTTTCAGCTAAGAAATAACAAATATTTTAACAGATTGTCTCCCTTGTGTTGTTTTTCACTCCCTGATCAGCAGTATCTTGGCTCAGTGCCTTATGGAAAAGATGTTGCAGAAAGGTTACTGCATCCCTCAGACACTTCCAATGTTCTTTTCTTTTTTTGCCCTCGTTTTTCTCCATCCAATGGGATTTTTTTTTTCCTCCTCTTCTTCTCATTTTACTCCATTTCCTTTGATTTTCTGTCTTCCTTATCTTTCTCCTTTATCTTGAGCTGCAGGTGCCCTGCAATACCCCCAGTCCTTCCAGCTGCTTTGTTTTTCAAATCCCTGCAGCTGCAGCCAGGAAAAAAGCAGGAGGGATGAGAGTCCTGCAGTCGTGTGCTGGGAAGAAAGAGGGAAGCCAGGAGCCAGAGGTGGGCAATCCAACCGAGGACTGTGAGGGACAACAGCCTTGAGAAATGAACACACCGTGAAAGTAATTCGGAAACACAGCTAAAAATTATAACTAGAGAAACTGAGGGGGCTGAGGGTGAAAACTTCCATTTAATTTCAGTGCCTCCTGGACTCCTCACTCCCTTAAGATCCTTTCAACTTGAGTTAAATCTTGTGGTCCTCAGGCAGGCAACTTTCCCACTGACTATTATTAAGTATCCTGCTCGCACACCTCCTGAAGGATGCATCAGGCCCTGTTTCCACCATGATGAAATTATTTATTCCAAACTGACACACCAGATGGACATACAGATCTCCAAAGATGTTAATTCCAACACCCGTCCTCTAGTTTGTTTGAGGCAACCACAGTAATGAAAATAAATGCCTCGGGCCTGACAGAAAGCAGGCGTTTGATTACATTAACAGCTAGTTTTCCAGCCAAAAATGGTAACAAATTAAATAGCCATCTGAGATGTTAAATAATAAACCCATGTATCCTGGCACAAATTGCCATCTGTGGCTTGCTCACTGGGGGTTCAGTCTTCAAAGGCACTGAGCGCCTTAGCCCGGATGCAGCAAAGCATGTGAGTGAGCGGTTGGTTTTAAACATGTGTAGTAGCAGCGAAGCCCAAGAAACAAGTCATATAATGAACATTAAGCCCGTATTTAACTACTTTGCTACAATAAAGGCAGAAAATTCAACTGAACATTTAATATATATATGAACATTTTATATATATGTGAACAAGCACCTCCTTAAGTAAACCAAGTGATGAGTCACGTCAAATTTGCACTATTAGGAATAATATCCTGCAGTAGATACAGATAGCCTGTATTACTTTACAACAGTTAATATTTAAACCCGAAGCAATAAAATTATGGTAATTCAGAGAAAAGATTGGACATGAATTTCTAAACTGATTGTTTTAGCAGACCCCGCAAGCAATGTTTCTCATAAAGGGTGATTTAATGTTTCTGAGGTTCACAAGCTCCCATGTAAACATTTGCTCTGCACAGCAATGTAGTTGAAGACATGTCAGTTCTGAAACATAAAATCCCACTTCTTAAGGTCTCACAGGTTACTTACTACCCAGGTGTTCAAGTTCTCTCCACAGGAGGTAGCTTTGTGTGAAAATGTTTCAGCTAAAGCCATTGCTGCTAAATAAAGGAAAAAGCCAGAAATTGCCAGCTCCACAGGTGTAAACTACCTGCCCAGCTTGCAAGTAGCGTTTTCATTGCAGCATCATTGTATAGAATACATGCTTTAAGGTTTCACAGCAGCAATACACAAGATTAAGCCACGTAGCCAGTATTTGCAATTTTATTTTCCATTCTTTGGTGCTTTCCCCTCTTTCTTTAAGTTTCAGGTCCAGCAAGTTGGTGGTTCTGAGAGTTTTAGCCCATATTAAATAAAAAATAATTTAAAAAAAGAAATTCAACATTAAGACTTCATGGCTACAATGAAAAGATTAAAAAGGTTGTCTAAATATGCCTTTTAGAACCAAACAGGAGGTACAAGTAAGATAATATCTTCTTTTTTTTGTAAACCAGTAATAATTTAGGAAGCTTAATTTGTGATTTAACAGCAGGTGTTGGCAATACTATTGTTAAGCACCTGCTCCATCCAAGTGAAATCCTGTTGGCTCATTTGACTTTCTCACTTAAATTTAAGTACATGAACAACTATGTTCCTAAACAAAAGCTGCTGGCAGGAAATTTCCCAGCAAGACTGAATTTTAAGGTAATTGATCTCCAAACTTCTCCAACAAAATTCCCTGCTCTGATTGCTTAAGCAGTCAAACCGAAACAAATTCTGTATTAGAAAGAAAAGCAATTGTAGATGATTTTGATCACTGTTTCAAGGACTGAAGAGGGACTTGCAAACAATTTCCAATAGTTTCAATACTGAAAAAATGTTGTTTATATTGTTAGTGCGTTCATTCCACTTTTAAGATCGAGTGCTGTCTAGTGTAAATGCCTTGTGAGAGTGCAAACGTGACATTCCACAGACATGCAAGGGGATAACAATTCTGCCCAGTAAGTGCCCGTGGCAGATGCTCGATTCCCCAGGAAACTGTGACATCGAGTGAGATGGGACAAGGGACTGTTGCTGATTGCTCATCGCGTGAGAGTCCGTGTGTGCTCCTACAACCCACTGTGTCTACTGAAGCTGCAATTAATGAGTTATTAGTCATCTTGCTGCTGTACCCGCTTCTGCCATCCTGACTTTGCACTTGCATTAAAAAGCACCTTACCTGAGGGCCCTCTCTCTGCCATACTTGCAGATGAAGCACTGACTCAATGACTGTTGAGGAATGTGTTTCGCAGTGAGTCCACACCAGCTGCCTGCTCCTTCACTCCTCACCAAGGAAGAACTTCTTCTCTTCACTGTGAGCAGAGGTTTCCACATTTGCAAACATCCGTTTCTGTTTCCAGCCCAGGGACAGCTGATTCCAGCGGAGCTGGGCAGAGGAGGGCTGGCAGCTGAATTACCATGTCACGCAACACATGAAATCTTCCTTTGACTACTGGGATGGGCCAAAGTCCCCTTGGCTTACTGATAAATCCACATGAAATACAGAACTGTCTTATGCATCAGAACATCTTTGGGATTCCTCTGTACCAATTAATACTATAATGCTAAAATATATTTATAGTACTTCCATTATAAAGGCCTTGACAACCTGACCCGTTTGTCTGTATATAACTTAAGTCACCCAGTTTGATTTTACTAACTTTCTGCGCTCATCAGTCTCTTGATTGTCTTCTGCTACTTCATCATATGCTTTATGGCATCATTAAGAAAACAAGCTAGTAAGACCGACTAACTTTGATGTCATCCCCTCCGGCTTTATATTTAATTTCCCTAGAATTAAATACAATGTCTAATTTCTTTGAAATGTTGAGAAGATGCCTTGAGGCAGACTATGGGACAAAAGTTTTCCTTGTTATAAAAAAATACCACAGTGAACTATGCTGAATGTTTATTATATCACCAGGCAGATAGATGATACCAGGAAATGCTGGTCCTGCAATTTCTTGTGATCCCATGGGGAGGGCACTCAGCACAATTTCATTTTTTCTATACTGTTGCATTTTTTTTAATAGATGGCCACCAGTTCCAGATGTCTACAAAAATTAGAGCATCTGAGTAATTCAGTACTCCCAAGTACTAGCACTGTGTAAGCAGAACAGATGGCCAGTCCTACAGCCTTGGACGTACATTCTCCTGACGTGCGAGATGGAAACTGCAGTGCAGAAAAAGTGAGGTATTGGGCTTTTTATTAGCTTTATCAGGTGACTGACATTTTGCTGGAAGACAAGCAGGCTATTTCTGGTTGCCACGTGTGCTGCTGCTCATACCTAAAATGGAGATGAAATTGTGGAAAGATGTGAAAACTGTTATGATGCAGCAGACAACAGAAGGATGAAAGTCACTGGTCTAGACACATTATGATAGAATCACATATTTTTAATTTAATATTGAAGGACCTTTCTATCAGCGTTGGCAATGAGTGGACACATTCTGCTCCATGACGAAATAACCAATTGGCTCTATACAAAGAAGTGGTATTACACAAGTAGCAACAAATGATAGTAAATATATAAAGAGATATTATGGGCTCCTTGCATCTAAATGTGTAGATGAAAAGCTGTAGATAGGTATACATATAAAGAAATAATATCTAGACAGGCAACCAGCTGTCAAGATTTTAGTGCCTTGGTACCTCTCATTAAACACAGGCCTAGAGCCAAATTTTCTCCCAGCTTTCATTTTATTGAAATAAAAATGACAGAAAAATAAATTCAGCCCTGCCTTAGCTTTGTTATTTAGTAGCTCTGATCAGTTACAGTTTTTTCACAAAACTTTTCAACATCTCTGCAGAATGAAAACCTAAAATTGTGCCTGCACTGGTTTATTCCATGATTAAGTAAAAATGTCTCTACTCCCAACATAGTTATATTACAGGAATAACCTATTCTCTGATATCTTACTAGAAGCACATGCATTTGGATAATTTTCAAATCCTAAACTTAACAAGATTCAGATAAAAAGTTGCTGCCATGATATTTTTATCTTTCTGTCCACATAGCAGGGGTCAGCTGGGATCTTTGCAAAGACGCTGAGCTACATGACTAAAAGCACCCATCTCATGAGGTGGCTCAACTTTGCAAGGCAGGACTGTGTTTGTTGTTCATGCTCCTTACTGCTGCCTTTCACCTTGCATTTAACGTACATCTTCAGCTCACTGAAGTATTTGCTTTCTCTGGGAAACCGTGTCATATTCTACATGTGAACTAGGCATACCACATACTGCTGGAGACAGTACAATGTTTATGTGTGGAAAGAATAAATCTTTTTTCTGCGAATAACAAAGGTATTATGATATTTATCTTATGCCCCAAAAAAATGTTGCATTGATAATACAAAGTACTGCAGCAGGGCGACATAGTAACAGTAACTCCATATTAACATTCCTATCTGGCATGTTAGTCCAATTTCCTTTAATAATCTAACAGGACTAAAATGTGTGATAAGTCACCTTGATGCTGAGTGACATCTACACAAGTTATTTGCATGATACTCTGTTTTCCAATTTCTGAAGTCTTCTGCTGGTTTTAACTCGTATTCACTCTAAAAATTGTAGACTTTAAATGAAAAGCTTTAGAAGTTAAGTTCCTCTGTTATATTTCCAGAAAGGATGACTCTAAATCTTCCTCCAGTGCTCACATTAAAGTTGTGTTGACATGTGAAATGAATGAATGATGCTTTATAGTGTCTTCCATGTACGATACTTGGCAACAATATGCAGGTTAATGTCTTCGAGGCTGGGAAAGTGAGAAGTAAGAGTACCCCTGAGAGTGCTTCCAGATACAGTCACAATATACATTCTCAATAGGACCGCGGTAGGTTAAATTTATAAAGATCATTTACAATCCAGGTGTTTTCCTGCCAGCTATTCTGTGTTCAAAAATCATTACATCTATTCCTAACCGCAATAATACATTATGCAAGCCAATCCCTGCTTTGCAGACTCGGCGTATTACTGGGTTGCCTGAACTGTTGCAAACACTATGCGAACATCCTCAAGGGTTTGATCCTTTCCTAAGTTGGTACCAAAATTTCCATTATTTCTGAAAGTGCAAGATAAAGCTCTATTTTTGTGGTTGTGGGCCCCCAATCAGACTGCTATGCAAGGTGCTGCACAACACCACAAGTTCCCATCTTTACAATCTGAACTATTTTGGTATCTGTAGCCCAGGGGTGTAAAGAATATTATAGCATGTCTCTTGAAATAAGAGGAGAGCAATAAAGCTGATGGGAGAGCTGGAAAACATTGCTTACATGGCAAGAGTGGAACTGGGAACGTTTAGTCCAGACACTAAAAGAAGTTATAACAGCCTTAAGCTACACGAGATGATTTTGCTGACTGCTCTTCTCTTTGCAGTTCTCCATATCCACTGGTGATGGACAAGAAAGAGCAGGCTTGAACTGCAGAAAGGAGCTTGAAAACTAGGAAAAAACCCAACAAATGGCTTTCTGCTGTTAGAGAGAGTTCAGCACCAGCAGCACAGTAATGGATCAACATAGGTTTTCTGAATTTGCCATTATGGCAATGGAGGGGGAATGGACAGCAAGGGGATCAACTTTAGCAAGTATCTGTTACAAATGGGATAGAAAAGTTAAGCCTGCTTTGGGATCAGGATTATGTGGCCTCTAGAAATTCTTTCCCTCCCTGTTTTTTATTACTCTATGTTAAATATAGCTGGAAGATTTCTGCAGGCCCTCTAGGCAAAGATGATTCTGCGACTGCTCAAAGGCAACAGTATTTCTCCCAAGGAGAGTCTCACTCAGCAACAGAGTTGTGTTAACTATTGTGTTAACTATGTTTGTGTTGTGTTATGTTAACTATGGGTTGTGTTAACTATTCCTGTGTTCCTCAAGGAAGTAATTAATGTAAAGTGCAGCATTAAGTACCTCCTCCCTCGGTTTCTTAACAAGAATGGTTGTGGTAAAAGCAAAACTCAGATGTCTATGGGACAGTCTAAAACTAAAATGCTTTACAATGAGACTTATGTCCTACTTATTCCAATCCACAAATAATTTTCAGTCCCACCTTATGTTTATAAACCTCCACAGTCACACTATCCTCCATCCTAATGAACACAACTACAGTACATGCACATTTTTCCCCAGCATGTGTATTTTTTGCCAGCGTGTAGCTTATGATCTGGGTACTTGCCAGACTGCTGACATTTCAAAATTTATCACATTCCCCTTGTTCTGACCCCCTGAGGTACTCACTTTAGGCTGAAATTATAATCTAGGTATTTCGTTTTGCTCCATTATGTTAATTATTGTAGAAAGACATTCAAAGAAGGAGGGGGAGGAAAAAGAGAAACTTTTTTTTTTTAATTTGGAGCAGACAATGTACTCTTGATCTTCTTTCTCTCTGTTTTACAATTTCATTATTTACTCTTGATATAATACATAAATAGACGTAACAAAATCCAATGGGAGGTTTATAGCAGTGAGAAAACTGACCACTGAGCAAACTCACAGCGAGAGCAGTGAATGCTTTGGGTGGCCACAAGCTAGTGGGATTGACACAAGACCAATGGAATCAGGATTCTGACCCTGTTACACAGATCAGAATAGATACTATAGATCACTTTGGTTATAAAACTCTCTCCGGTACTCATGTATGCATGGAGGTATACAGACAGGTATTTCACAGTTCTGTTAATGGAGCAAGGTGAAGTTTCTCAGCTGGTCTTTCAGAATAAAGAGTTATTACGGACAGAGCAGTATGGATGCTTGAAATAGTACTAATGCTGGGAGACTGTCACATACTCCGTATTGTAAGTACTTAAATTCTAGTATGCCGCAAGAACACCATGTATTTGAGATGAAAAGTGTTGGCTGAATCCTTTTGACAGGTAAGAAAGTGGCATAATCAGGTATCAGGTGTAATTATACTTCTTAGAGTAAGCTGTAGTCACACGACTCCTTCATTCAAAAATTACAGTAAGCGTTGCCTGTGGATATACTGAACTGCAAATGAATGCCTGGGCACCCTTATTATTCCTCGTCATTGAAACAAATGCTTTTATATTTAATTATGGCAGAGAACTGTCAGAAGAACATGTCAGACACAGACAAAGGTAAGGATTAGTTTCTTTTTGCTTAATGAGCACTGTGTTGCCAGTGTCAGGTATACAGAAAACCAATCTAGAGATCAGCTCCACATACAATACGGGTCACCAGAAGTTAGCAAGTAACCTGAAGACACTCTGCCCTGTAAAGATAGGCTGTAACTGAGCGGTTTTAGTACTTAACAGTGCAGTGACAGGTTGTCTTGTTCCCTGCCTATAAAGCTAGAGTTTGCTTTTATGTCTGCTTTTCCTTTTTCCTTTACAGATCGTAAGTGGACAATAATGGTTAAAAATATAACCCCTTCCCCCAATTTCAAACAAAAATTAGCAGTAAGAAATAAAACATATTCTTAAGTTATTGCAAAGGCTGAGTATTATAGCTACCACACAAATGGACTGCAATGCCGCTCAGAACTCTGAACTCTGACAAGAAACTGTGTTTCATTATGTCACTTATTGTAAGAGAGAGATGACAGTTGTAGCAGTTTGATGAACTTGACAGAGTAATTTAATTAATTAACTTCTGCCTTGCTCACTATTCTGCTGTTCCTGAGACTACTAGCATCATTAGAAATCTCTGAGCACTATAAATCAGAATAAATGCACCAGTAAAATTTGCTTCTCCTCTGAACACTTAGAAAATCCCACTTAAGAGGATGGCAGCCTGACTAATATCCATGCTTGGAACAACCACCTGTCTCTGAAGTATCTTATTATTGCAGTCCTTCTTGGGTTGAACAACAGCTTTAGATGAGCAGAGATTTTCTAGTGGACTACACAGCAACTAACTTGCTTCTAGTCCTCAAAATGATAATATACAAGATGACACTTTTTTTTAATAAAGAAGTTATTGAATTTGTTTTAAAATTTAAAACCTCTGACCAATTTGTCCTGAGTCTTAAAGAGGAACAGCTACAAAAACTACATAATAAAAAACACTGGGAATGTTTCAAAATTCCTCAAAATGTTTTTTGTTTCAATCAGTGCTGGATAACGTGGGTGCAGCGCAGGGTCCTGGAGGTGCTGGCTCACACCTGCGGTGACCACAGTGTGCTCAGAGCACCTCCACAGAGGTCCCTGGTAGGGATGGGGCAAGAGAAGCACACCAAAAAGTGTATCTTCAACCTAGTGAAGCCCTAGGCTACTGCTAACTGTGGTGGAAGGGAGGTCTGGAAAGTGAAATATCTTCTTCCGCACATTTTGGGCAACAGGGTGAAAAACGGCAGGAATACAAGTACAAAGTGAGACCATGCCCTGGTCAAGAAAACCCACCCAAGAAGCACCACAAAGCCACCTCCAGTTTCTCAGTGGTCCTGAAGTCAATAAAAGTTTTCCGTTGGCTTTACTGGGCTTACGCTTTAAAAAATACACATATACATAACACATTCACATATGTGACACACCTTGTCACATAATCTTAGACACTAAGGCTTGCATGACTAAAACTCCTTACAGTTAAACAAACATCACCTAATAGTATAATCTCTAAAATGTTGTGATTATTTTGCTAAGCAAGTCTGTAGCTGCTGGACCCAGGCTCATGACAGTCTGAGAGATGAGCAGAAGTAAATGTTCCTTTTCATTCTTTTCAGATTCAAATATAATCCTGAAGATATTAAAATATTCATGATACTAAATATTTAAATTCTTCCACCCTGCTGGCCTGGATACTTCTACATTCACCAAAAAAGAGAGGAAAAAAGAGAGTTCTAACATATGCAAAAAACATATATAGAAAGCTAAACAGAAGAAAATTTGTGTTCAGCAAACAGCTTTAGTTGAATGGTGATAAAGCATTCCCTATGAAATAGAGATTAATATATTACAAAGGCAGGACAATGAGAAATGACCTCTCTCACTGTACAGTGGCACACAGAGAAGTAGGGTCAGGGTCAGCTCATTTTACAGACCTTAAGGGTTAGATTTAAAATTTAGACCCAGATGTGATTCTAGAGCTCTTCAAACTTCAGGGTCATACAGTCATATGCCAGAGGCCTGTTGTATTTTATTAACAACACATACTTTTCTTTCTTGGAATATCCAAACGTGGGGATGGAGGGCATTAGTTAAACTCACAAATAGGCAATGGGCCAGTCACATGTGGGTTTGACTGGAGGGCAGACCTATCGAAAATATAAAGCTACAGATCCTCAGGTGAAATAGGAGTATTTTTACTTTTTTTTAACAACTTGTTCACAGAAAGTAGAGAGGGGAGAGAGAGGTGTGAGACGTTGCATTAAAACAGGTACTACTGGAGAACCCAGATGTAGAAAGCCCTCCTTGATGGGAATCTCTAAGCTGGGTACTGGTGACTGCAGGCTTCAAACCACACTTCAGATAACTGGCAGGGTTTCAGACAAGGGAGCACTTGCTTATGAAGGCAACTGCCCCTCTCTCAACCAAGAAGGATATTCTCAAGTCTTGATGGGTGACCTTTTAACAGGGAACATGCTTACTTTATGAAATATGTTTTAAGAACCACTAGATTGAGTCCAAAATCACCTCTTCTCTTTAGATACTTATTAACTGCAACATCCAGATCCCCTCTCACACTTGATTTTTACTGGTCAGCCTTTATGTTTTCCAGAAACATGTAAGCCAGAATTATCCACAAATCCATGAAAAAATGTTGATGTCGGTATGCTGAATATAAAAAACACATGAGCAAACATCTTCCAGATATGTTATTAAAATTAAAGTAATAAAGTTTATCCGACTCTGAAAACATAAAGACACAGAAAAGCCAAGCAAATAAAAGGCTACTTTAACCTTGGCAGTTTTACTTTCAAATGCAAACCCAAAGCATTCAAAACAAATGGAGCATTTCTTTCATTTCCAGCCACATGAGTGATGCTGAATTAATATATAGGTCGCATTTAAAGGCTTTGCTCCAACATTAGGCCTTTGAATACAATTTCTTGTTCCTTATTTCTTTCTCCCATTCTCTTTTCTATAATCCTGGGGTATACGAGGTACTTTAATCCTTTAGATCTTCAAGGTTTTATTCACCTTGATACAGCTGTAACCACAGCACCAGGTCACTTTATTGCAATACCAAAAATTTGTACTATTACTCATTATGCTGAGATCAGCAATCAGCAACAAGAATTCAGAGCTCGTAGGGAAGAATTAATCAGGAGTTAACCATTTTCCAGAATGGTTTAGAAATACAGTTCTTAGAATTTGAACTCACTGGGAGCACATCGTCCCAAGTTATGAAATTTCAGAGATGATAATTTCATTTTTAGGATTTTATATGAACCCGATATATGGTTCTTGGAATTTTCATTACAAGCTTTTAAATCTAAATATTCAGCAATTTAAAAACCCTTGTATTTTATTAAATGCTTAGAGTACAAGATTTATACGACATTATAGAATGTATAAAATATGCATATAGACACAGCTACTTCGAATACGGTGATTTTTTTTTTCTCCGCACAGCCCTGGGGTGCCACGTGCTTCACATTTGCACCCATATTGCATCAGAGCACCCATGCACTCAGTGTGAGCAAAGAGCTGTGGCAAGGAGGGAGGACTGACCTTTGCACTGGAGCGAGCAGTATTCGTGCCTACATGAAGCTTTTTGTTCTTTTGCTTAATTTGGTCTGCTGGAACTGATTTTGCTCTGACCAGTAGGGCGTAGGCAGGAAATCAGCTTTTGCCAAACAACAGACTGATCCTTGAAAAAGGTGATGGGATAAGTAGTATCCTGAAAAGCAACTCTGATTGTAGCAAGCAGCCACACGTTCAGCTCTGACCCTACTGAAACATGATGGCAGGAACCTGAACCACTGGACATGACTTTGTTTCTCAACACAGCTAGTTAGCATAAACAACACCACAAAAAAAAACAAGGAAAAAAAAATTATTCTCACCCTTTGCATAAAAAACGTGATTCCCACCCTTACACTGGATGATGGGTTTGAACTGGATGGGTCACGAATGTTCAGAACATGAGCCATGTTTTGAACCCAGAAATGCTCTGCTGAGAGGCATGTGGAAGGCGCATCTCATTTCTGGGTCCCCACTGGACTTGGGCATGGGGTGAAGGAGCAGAAGCAAAGCACCGGGCTCCTCAGGTGACTTAAGAACTCAATTAGCTACAGAGGGCAGCTACCTCCAAATGGGGATGGAAACTGACTGTGGGTTTTTAGGATTGTAATTCCATCATCCACCATCCATCCCCCCCACCTCAGTCCCATTTTCAGTATCGGTATCATCCTTTCTTACTCTGCCTCTGCCTACTGCACAGACTGCAGGAACACTTCCACATTCCTTGATCCAGGTATTCCCTCTGGCAGTGCTGTGATCCCACACTGCAGCAAGATCTGGCAACGTGGGGGACTCCTCCTCGCACCGTGGCTTCTGAGGAAGGAAACCTGCGTGTGCAGGGGGTACAGCATGTCCTACACGGGGTTCGTGGTCTGGATAGTGAGGGGATGAGGATCCTGGAGTGCATCATAGGTCACTCCAGTAGGCGAGGAAAGGTGCAATAGCAGCACCTCTATCCTCTATAGAAAAACTGGGGATAAGGGTTCCTTACCCCTCCTGAGATTGGAAAGGTACTTGCATTAAAGCTGGCGAGATACTCGGATCCTGTGATAACACACCCATACAAGCAGCTTAGACTGGAAGAATGTCATTTCTAAACAGCAATGTCTCTTCACGTCCTTTGCTATCAAAGACAAGCTTTAGCTTTTACACCGTCAGTTCGTTCACTAGGACTTTCTACGCAATTTTCAAAACCTTTCCACACTCTGCCCCAGAGATTCATAACACAGGAAAGCAAAAGGGGTGAGGAGCCATGTTACATGGCTCTCTTTCCTCACCCTTCCTTAGATAAAATGCTTAATATGAGCACAGTCTGCCAAAGTCACCCACATGACAGTGCTCTGCATCTGTGTGGCCATATGATTGCTTAATCTGCCTGTTTCATAAGACAATTACTGAATGAGACATTATTATTAGCCATAAGCCATAGCCTCACCAATTGCAGTGGCTGCTGTTTTGCTAGCACGTCTAAACTAGTCAAGATCAGACATAATTTTGCAAGAGACTTTGAACTCTTCATTGAACATGGAAGTTGAAAGGACTGAGCCTGAAATCTGCTGCTTGTGAGCTCCGAGTCCACAGTCAGTACAACCCTTTCGATTGTTAGCACCAGACAAGCCAGTGTGAATAATCCATCAGCCATTTAAATAACTTCCCCCTGATTTCTCTAGCTAATAAAAGAGCATTAATTCTCTCAAAATAATTGTATTGAAATAGAAAATGTTGTGGAGTATGTTAAATCTCTTTACAGGAAATTGTAACACTGAAATGTTATGCAGGAAATGATTTCTGCATTTTGCGAACCAGTCCTGCAGGAATGTTGAAGAGAAAACTCCCCATTCCCGTCTAGTGAGAGCCCAAAGATTTCTTAAAGGAGCCAGAGCAGTGATTGTGCCTCCTGCATTTCTCAAAATCAGGTATGATATATCATTCGTCATTTGTGACAAGTCTATATCCTACAGTGGGTATGCATATGTATATTTATTTACACACACAAATATGTTCAACACAAGTAGTAAGAATTAAGAAAATAAAGTTATGCAGTGTTACACAGTAGAGGTAAACAACAATTCTTATAAAACGTGCATGAAAGTGATCCATACAAAAATGGCTGTGAGAAAATGTTCTTCATACATCATCTTCTGCATATACACTGCATGAAAATAAAATGCTTTTGAAATTACAGAAATATGACTATTTGTCATATTCCTCTCAGTAAACAACCAATCCTTGCCAATTCAGGAAAAATACTTTCTTTCCTAACAAAATGCTCTTTTAAATTGTTTATGTTTTCTTTGGATATTTTTTGTGACTGCTACCAAAACCCAGTGCTACTCTCCTGCAAACCAAGCGGCCGTGATCCGACACCTTGCGATGTTGTTGCGCTGACAGGGTGCGAAGGAAGCCCCAGCCTCAGGTTTCAGCATTGTTAGGGGGCACAAAGGCAGGCAGGAGGGATGCAAGGGCAAGGCAGAAGAGCAAGATCATCTGCTAGGCAAACAACACCAAACAGGCCAATTTCAAAACAAACACGATACCACTGAAGAGATGGGCGCTTTGATGATAGACTTCTAAACCTCCTCTCCTGGAATGATTCTTTCCATGACTGAGTCACTAGTTGTAATGATGACTTCTCGCTGCTCATGACTCGAGAGAAGACCTTAACCAAACCACTCCTGTTTGATTAAACCATTAATAAGATATTTGACAGCAGCAGGACTGTATATTAAAAGGAGGATAAACAGCCTTTGGGAAGAGAGGTATTTTCCTTCATTAAATGTCAGAGGAGAACAGTTCCACACACTGAGCAAAACCAAGACTTGCCAATGAAGAAAACTAATCCTGTCATGCAGCTCTACTGATTCCAAACAAAAATGACAAATTCGCAGAATAGGATGTTTTAACAGGTGTTTGAGGTGACCCCAAATTTCTGGCTTTCTCTCCTCTTGTTGTTTGCCAAAGAGACGAGAGCTAACTCTTGCCAGAGAAGGTACCTATCCACAGCTGGCACAACCCAAGTGTGGATAGCTGGTGCGGCTCAGCAGCTGATTGCCTCCCAAACGCTTTGGAAGTATTCCCACTCGGTTCCTGCTGGATAACTCACTGGATTAGGTCATTTTAGGAGCCCAACTCTCCCCTCTGAAAGAGTAGGGTGTCTGTCATGAGTCGAATGACCCAGAATCAACTTCAATAACAGATAAGTAAGAAACAACTTTTCCTTAAAAACAGTAAGATTAGCAACAGTGGAACCAAACTGCAAAAGGATGAAGCAATGAAAAATATTAAGATTGACAGTAGCATCCTCTTTAGATGCTATCAATGACAGCATTAAAGGCAGAAATACAGACGATAAAGGTTCATTCACAAATGTGATGACTCCATTTGTTTTGCAATAACATTATTTTGCATAAGTGAATGATTTTAAAAAGAACATTAAATATACAGTTTAATCAAAATGTGTCAATGCAATAAATACATTTCAACATCCCTGGCCTGATTTTCTACTCAATTAATCTCTCTTAGCTGGTGTAATCCCAAGGAATATAGTAACTTTGCTCTTGAGGGGATAAAATCAGATGCAGAAATGAAGTTACAACTGGAAATGATTCCAAAAAGTCACAACATAACTTGCTCCCCTGTGCGAAGTGTCAGACAAAGTCAGAAACTGGCAGAAATCATGTGTCTATATTTTTGTCTAAGTAAGAAGACAAATGAATAGGCAAAAATTAAAGGTCATGTTAATCAGCATTAGACAACACCATTTGAATATTCCCAGAGAGAAGCGACCGAGAAATTAGTATCTAAAATCCAGAAATACCCAAACAAAAAGTCATGGTTCACTCTCCTTCAATATGTGCCTTCATTTTACCTCCAGCATGGGCCAGACATTCCAGACTCCGCAACCTCAAATACACGAGTGGACTTATTCCTTACTCATATAGGTATTAAAGCACTTATGTCTCTTAAAAAACTAAATTCTAAATGCCAGGATATCAAAGGCACTGAAAGTTTATTCACTGAAGCAGGCTAAGAAAAAAGAAAAGATTTTTAATCCCTACTATTTCCACGTCCAGCATTATTACAACACAAACGTTGATCTGGAAGAACAATATGGAATATAAGTGCAAGGAACAGCTACCAGGACCCTAGAAAAATCACCCTTTTACAAGATCTGTGAAACTGGCTTTCTTGAATGAAGAACGTTAACTGTCATTCTGCAGCTAGTTTGCATGAGAGTTCAGTCTCTGGTCAGACCGCAGTTCATCTATTCATGCAGCATGAATTCCTTAAAATGAGCGTACTACCTACCAGCACACAGAAGGGAAAGATTCAGCAGTGAACACCAGTGTAAAAAACAAGTACTGGTGTCACTAGTGTAAACCCAGTATTTCCTGCTCCACTATGGAGAGAGTTTGATGTGGGAGAAGTGAAGTGCAACTTACACAATAAAATAGTGTTGGACTGCAGGGTGAGTGCTTCTGCACGAATTTTTATCATGCATTTTTCTATATATATCAAAAGCAAACTTCCCTAATACCTGATTGCTTTAGGTTGTTTGGATCTTAGTCACTGTATATTGCTTTAATCGGTTTATTGTACTGCTGTCTTGGACAAGTTCAGAGGTACCAAGTCCCCCTCTTTTCATAAATACTACAGAGTTTCCTCCAAAACTTATTTTCTTATTATTTCTTTGTTGAGGCGCTCCTAGAGTTTCCTAGTAGAAGTAGCCCCTTATGTACTAGGTCTTGTGCAGACACATACTGAGAGACAGATCATCTCCCAAAGGCTTTAAATCTACAGAGAGAAGAAACATCATCAGTCTACAGATGGGAAACCAAAGCACAAAGGGTTGGATCTTCATTTAAGTGCATGCCTGGGGGAGTAGCAGTGTCGGGAAGCAAAAATGAGGTTAAGCCCAAACTTGTTATTCGATATCCTCAGGTAACAAAAGAAAGCTATGGCATAGATTAAGCACTGAAGGATTAAAATTAGGTTTCCTTGAACCCACCCAATAGGACAAATAAACAGCATAGCAGGTAACTGCTTTAAGATGATGAAACTATGGGAATAGTCTCATGTACTCTCAAAGCTAAACTATCCACAAATGAATCCGGCTTTTTTTTTCTCTTGTGTTTATTTGAAACAAATGCTACAAGGAACAGCAATAAAATCACTTTCCTGTCAATTATGTATTGAACTGTGAGGCAACTAACTGAGGACATTATGGTTTCTGCATAAAAATGATCAAATGCAATAATAAAAAAACCTGCTTTGGAATTTTTTTTATGAGTATTGTAACGAAAATGTTAATAATAAGCCAACTGGCACTTTCTGGGGCTTTCTCATGAATATAACATCTTAAATGAGTTAGCCATAAGACTGTATTTTTCAAGAGTCTACATTCATACTGAAAGATGATGTAACTCTTAGTAAAATCAAAAGGATGGATAGGTTCTATTTTCGTCTTTAAGTCAGCCTAAACAAATTTTAACTGTAGCCGAGTATATCTAGCGAAAAGAAGGAAAACATTTGCTGATATTGTGACATGTCCCCCACAACTTCGTCCTATGAAGGGCATGATAAAGGACAATCTCGAATTCAGGAACATGCAGGGCAGTAGGGCTGGGTGAGATGGTCACAAGCACTTTGCTATGCTAACAACACTAAAAGGACCACCAGTGAATCAGTATTCTGTATTCTGGGCATGCGTGGCATCAGTAATTAAAAACTGATTTTTAAAAACTTGAATTTAATGGGAATACAAGGATATGGGAATGCTTGTATCTCCATATTGCGTCCCCAACCGGAAGAGTTTACCCCTTATAACAAATTCACTCCAGCTTCCATATACTGGGAACATAAAATCAAAACACTTATTGAACAAACACTAAGTGTTGCACATAACTTTTTATTAGAGTTGTAAATGTAAGGAAATTAAAATCTTTTTAAAACAAGGTAGTTTGAAGACTACTCCATCTTTTATTAAGGTGTGTAGCTTCTGACTACGTAACTGCAATCTGCTCTTATTATAAAGACACCCTAGGAGAGATACGTGGTGTGAATCTTACAGGACAAAACTTCAGAAAAGCAAAGAATTATCAGTGGAATTTATTATTAAACAACAAAGTTCAAACATATAACCATTAGCCAATTAAGTCCATTGTAAATAGATTCCGGAAGGGACTACAATTCAAAGGTCTCATTAGCTTAAGATGTCCTAATATCAGCCAAAGACTCTTTTACTGCGAAGTGAATTTAAAGTTGAAGATACGAATGATACTAACACTTCTTCTCGACGGTCTTTTCCGCATACAATCTACAGCTCAGCATTAACTTTACTGTAGTCTAAAACATTCAGCTTTGGCCTTGGCCTGAAAACATACAGTCCTTCTTTTTCTCGAACAAGTGGTGACAGATTTTACTTGTCATGTCCATACGAACATTTTCTGCTCGCAACTAACAGGACAGCATCCAGTATGACTGAAATGAACAGAATAATCCTGGGACAGAGGCAAACAGGATTTGGCCTTTAAATTATATGCATCAGGCAGTTGGCCAGTTAATGACAATTATGGGAATTCACTCAAGAGTCTCCCAGTGAAACCGGAGACCCAATTTTGCCTTGAAAATGGTAAATGTTTTCATACGATACTGAAGTCCAAACAAACCCACAGTGCCTGGCTTAGTCTGTTGCATCTATTTCAAGGGTGAGCTTTCTGAGACAACAACCATCTGTTTGTCCTGTGTTTTTTACCAAACAAGAGGGTGTTCAAGTCTTTTTCTTGGATTCTTAAGCCCTGCTGCAACACCCCTAATGACCAAGTAATAGCAAAACCAATCTTGTCTCAGATACCAGAGAGACAGCATTGATTTCTAGACAATATTCATGTAACAAAACATTGGGTTTGCTGGAAATCAGAACCATAATATAGCAAAAACATCAGAGGAAGTACATGGCAAGGTGGATGCACTGCAGAGGTGGCTGGATTCCAATACCCTGAAACACTTCTTGCTTTGAGTTGGAATATAAATTATGAGATAATATCAGTTTACATGAAAATAATAGAATCATAGAATCATAGAATCATTAAGGTTGGAAAAGACCTCTACGATCATCAAGTCCAACTGTCAACCCAACACCACCATGTCCACTAAACCATGTCCCTAAGTGCCTCATCTACACGTCTTTTAAATACTTCCAGGGATGGGGACTCCACCACTTCCCTGGGCAGCCTGTGCCAATGTTTAACCACTCTTTCAGTAAAGACATTTTTACTCATGTCCAATCTAAACCTCCCCTGGCACAACTTGAGGCCATTTCCTCTCGTCCTATCGCTTGTTACTTGGGCGAAGAGACCGACCCCCACCTCACTACAGCCTCCTTTCAGGTAGTTGTAGAGAGCGATGAGGTCTCCCCTCAGCCTCCTTGTCTCCAGGCTAAACAACCCCAGTTCCCTCAGCCGCTCCTCATAAGACTTGTTCTCCAGACCCCTCCCCAGCCTCGTTGCCCTTCTCTGGACACGCTCCAGCACCTCAATGTCCTTCTTGTAGTGAGGGGCCCAAAACTGAACACAGTATTCGAGGGGCGGCCGCACCAGGGCCGAGTACAGGGGCACGATCACTTCCCTACTCCTGCTGGCCACACTATTGCTGATACAGGCCAGGATGCCCTTGGCCTTCTTGGCCGCCTGGGCAAACTGCCGGCTCATGTTCAGCCGGCTGTCAACCAACACCCCCAGGTCCTTTTCCGCCAGGCAGCTTTCCAGCCACTCTTCCCCAAGCCTGTAGCGCTGCATGGGGTTGTTGTGGCCCAAGTGCAGGACCTGACACTTGGCCTTGTTGAATCTCGTAACACTTCTCTAACAGTAAAATAGTTATCGTCAGCCCTACCAGAATGTGAATCTGGAATCTACTGGTCCTTCCAAAGCCCTGCAGCCAGCCAAAATATGTTGGAATACGAAGCTCCACAAAGCTGTTTCTTAAAATTAAGATCTCATCCTAAAACCAGGAGAACATTACACCACTTTCATTTTTTCCAATCAGCTTTAGTGTTTTCCTTCTTGTATCACCGGTAATGAAGAACTTGCAGTCCCAGTTATGCCCTCCATGCCCTTGGGTCCCTCTCAAGCTCTCGTTCGTCACCGAACTCTGCCTGGACATAGTGACCAATTCTGTTGACAATGCACTGAAAGGAAGATGATTTAGCTGCTTTTCTGCTAGCAAGATTGCTTCCCCAAAGCTAGAGGAGAGCAACATTGTCAGTACCAGCAGCAGTTCTGCCTCTGAGTTCAAGTAGGGAATCAGAGGTGCTGAGTAAAGCGGTACAATTTTTTCCTTAGTCATTGTTCAGAGTAGACTGTGCTTTCAACTGATGCCCTCTGCTAATCTTGTGTTTAGATCACATCACCTCAAGTACTCTCCCTGTTTTTATCTGCTGATGCATTTACAGATAAAAGAAGTAAGTATCTGCATTGATTTTACAAGCTTTTGCAGTAGCATATGATCAGTAGGGCTCAGAGGAGAATACAAGCAATAATACACTATACTGTCACCTAATGAATAAAAAGATGTGTTATATTGCCTGGTTCCATCAGCATGGACTGATACACTGAGATGATTCCTGAGAGGACAACAGGCTGGTGAAAGTTCCTCTGAAAAGGACAATTACTGCAGCAGTAGTACAAAATGGCAGCACCAACAAACTGCAGCAGCAATCAGTGTGGAGCGTTATGAAAACTCATTAGGTATATGATTAGGAACCAGGGAGTTGAAAGAGCCCATCAAAAGTGATACTAGAGAAAGCTTACGGATACTTCTGCTGCCTGTATTACTTTATGAGCTTATGACAATTTGGGTTATTTCATTCTAATCAAAACCTTTTCATATTTCTAATCCCTTCAGCAGATTAAATATCACTAGAAGGAAAATTGACACCCATGCACAAAGCCTGGACTCATCCATTGAGTTTAGTTATCTAATTGAGGTCATTAAGGTTGAAAGACAGTCCCTTTTGGTCAGCTATATACCCAGTAGAGAAGGACAAGCATCAGGAGAGAGTCAGCCTTTCTGAGACCTTTATCACCCTCTAAGTAGTTTCTTGTTTTCTGCTATCCACATAAATAGTCTGGAATGAATACATTTCAAATTAGTCTCCTTCATTAAGTAAGATGGATCTATGCCAAGTGCTGCCATTTACTTAAGTCCTTCTACAACACTATTAAAAAGGGAAGTTCTAAACAGCGACATCTTGAAGACAGGATTCGTCCTGGGCACAGTCTGTGAACAAAATGTATGCACTAATGTAAAATTACCAGGGACTTAAAGTTTCTGCAGCCCATGTCTAAACTAAGGAATTTTTACTGAGGGTAAAACCACTTCAACTAAACATGGTAATTTCTGCTTACCTCAAGAAAAGCGGTGCACAGAGTCGTGTTTATTGTGTTTTTCCACATGAAATGGTTAAAATGAACTACAGGAATTCTGACTTCAACATGTGAAGAAATATTACAGCCACAACGAGCCTTCAAATTCTCTTTCCTCTCTCGCTTGCTGCCATACATTGTAACACAACTGCCTGGTTATTTCCCAAGCAAGCAATAAGAGACCAAGTGGTAATTAAGTTACTTCATTCAAACGTCAGGTGTATTTTGAGCCACGGTAATATCTCAGCATCTCATATACCTTTCATGTCCTGTTGTTTAATTATCAAAGGAGCAATGAAAAGGAGCACGGGAATGAGGTGTAGATGAATATGAATAATTGAAAGGGACTAGGAAGAAAGCGCTGCAGAAACAGGAGTATCTGTCATTTAAGCTCCACGTAAGAGGTTTTAAAGCACAAATGAGAGCAGTGAATGTGAAAATGCTCTGACTGGTGTTTGTACTGCTTCACAGAGAGTAGGGTGTGTTTGAGTTCCCACACAACTTGCGTACCTCTCTGCAGCATGGGGAGGTCCAACACTGGGGGAATACCCAACAGTACCCAACGTGCTTCTACACGGCAACCTCCTCTCATCACAGCTTCAGGAGGCACCTCAGTAAAGGACGGCGGGATACTGGCATTTTCCAATGCCTCCTCTCTGTCTGACCAGCCCTTCAGGACCATTACTTTTACAGTGTACAGCAGTGTATCTTGCCCTTACTTGACCCAAGGGTAATAATCATTCTCTCAGACAATGTTCTCTCCTGCTTACACCAAGGGCTTGCGCTCATCCAGACCAGCCACTGGCTGCTAACACCTCCTGGCAGGACAAAACTTCTGGGTAGAAGAGCAGCTTCACTGGAAAAGCTCCCCTCCCTTCAGGAGCCTAAGTGACCTTTTTATTTAAGACATTTTCTATTGTCTAGCCCAAGCATTCAGAATGAAATTTTGTGTCTTTACCTGAATCATTCAAAGCAATATTTCCTTTCACTTCATGTTAACACCCATTCAACAACCGTGAATGGCTGTCATGTCACTGATAATCTTTTACGTTCTTATTTTCTTTTTTTTTTTGCCTTTTTTTCATAAGACAAAACTTTCATGTCTTTAAATGACTTTGCCAACCCCACTCCTTTCAAATTCTGCAAATCTTTTTCAAACAATTAAATCCAAAGCCACAGGAACTGGAAACTTAACACTTACTTCCATTTAATCCATGATCCATAGCATCATCTTTTTAGATATCTCTACATGCATCTTTTGATTAGTTTGGTGGATGTATGGATGATACATGGAGTAATTTTATGTTTTGCTTTATGCTACCCCATCATATTATAAAACCAAACAGCATTTCTGCTTTCCAGACACGTGCTTGTCATTGCACTCATCTCTCTTCCTACTTTATGGCTGTTTTCCTTTAGATTAGTACTCCATAGTGGACATATTAGTCTGTTTTTCCCCAGGTTCAGCCTAATTTTATTAATACCTACCATTTTCTCTAATCTCTCTAGCTCCGTCTCTGTCTCTCTCTCTATCCTGCCAGACATTTCCCTAGATTTCATCATTAATTAATGCATCTTTGTAGTGTTCACAACAAAAGCTGGATTATAAACGTGAATCACATCCATTCGTTGCCCAGCCACTCAGAGTCACACCTTTTCTGAATCACTATGCTGATAATATTAAGATTACAGTGAATGAAACACTGATTATTTTTCCCCTCTAGTAGTTCAGCACTTGCAGCTGCTAAGTCCTCCTGACTTTGTAGGCTAGAAGGAAGTAGGGAATACAGATTGAGAACAGATCAGTTTCGAAAAGGCAATGGCCCAAAATGTCAGCTTCAGGCAGGAAAGCTCACAAGGGGCACCTGTACCTTCCTAATCCTTCTGCCGTTGCATGCCAAGCCAGCTCTCTAGCATACCTTAAAGCAATCCAAAACTTCCTCTACATGAAGGGCTGACAAAGCAGTCAGAGATCAGGGAAAAGTGGAAAATACTTACCTACTGACAGCAGGACTGGAACTTGAGCAATCCTTTAGGTTTTGCAGTACGGAAGCTTTTCACTGCTGAAGCCTTCCAGCCCTGTATGCTGAGAGGGGTCTGTCCCTGGGTTGCTAATGTGAATTTCCAAACAAACGGGGAAGGAGTTTGAAGGGAGGAAAGCTCAAACCAAGGGCTTACTTTTGAAAATGGCTCTGCAGCTCTTAATTCACTTTTGAAATATGAACTTGCACAGAATAGGTGTTGTCAGATGGATTGAAAAATGGGTCTGAGGAGGGGGTTCAAGGGAAGAGCTTGGTTTCCCACCTGATGGTGGGCTTTTAAAAAATGTTCAGGGTCGGCCTAATAAAGTTGTCCCCAAAGCAGATGGTAGAACTCCCAAAACCAGCACAAGGAGGAAAAATTCTCTCCTTTCCTCTCAAAGGGAAAAGCGAAACAGTTATTCAGAGCTCAGTGGATGGGAATCTTCCCACGGGTTTGCAGGTACTGCAATGCAAGCACATAGTCTCTTTCAACTAGTTTCATACTAATATGATCAAATCATAATATCTTTGTATTTTAGCCTGAATGAGGCTAACATTTCATTGATTAAAATAGATACAGATCTCAATGAGGAACTAGCTAAGTTATTAAGAAGAGCTTAAGGGTACTTTTTAACAACTGGGTGGTACTACATGCATAACAATGTCTTTTATGTATATCGCTTTTTAACACAAGGTCTCAGGACTTGGGAAGAAATATAATTGGAATGATTCTTTTTTTTTACATTTAATGCATCATTAATGGAGAACTGGATTTGCATGGTAGTTCATTTGAACAGTATGGTATTAGAAAAAACCAAGATGAAGTAATCAATCTCACCAGTAACAACTATAAAAACATTCTCAGACCTTCCTTCACCAGTTTTAAACAATTTGAGAAATAAACCCTAACAGGAGAGGGAAAAAAAATCAACAACATTCAGTATTCAAACCCACCTCACCTGCTTAGCAATTCACGTTTTAATCTGGCAGTTCTTCACAGTAGCTAATGTAATTTTAATACTGTTTCTGCTTTCTATTTGAAAACTGAAAGCATTACTGTATTTTATTCTTAAGCTACATAACTTCAGATAATCAGTCTTACTAGTAACTTACCCATCTATTAAAAAACAGTCTTCTCCAGCGTAGTTAGTTGAAGATCAACTTTTTAATGCCTCCTGTCCTTGTCCCCAAATGGGAGCTTGCTTTCATATCTTAGTATTATAAACAGAGTTCTCCTTACAAGACCACGGTAGTTATATTTATTTCATTTATGACTAGGAAACCAAGGCACAGAGATACTAAGTCATATGCCTGGGATGACAAAGGAAGAATTTTACAATGGTAAGAGATAAACAAAGAACTTCTGGATTGTAACCACAATATTACCTTTTTCAATATTGCATTGCCCGATGGCAGACATCTTAGTGTGCACAGTAAGTCAGGTGTGTGTCTGTATACAGATAGATACCCACTACCCTGTGATCTCCAAAATCAACGGTACTTATAGACATATCCCCCAAGTGAGCATTCTCCTCAGCACGTAACAACAGTGTTCATGCTACTTTAAACATCTTGTCAAGTGTTTCTTCAGTTTTTCTCCCTAGCAAATTTGCAACATCGTCTTCTGCCCATTTCCCTCTTCAAATTCTGAAATGGGTGTTATTTTTCCCTAACGCATGGTGGCACAGATACAATTTCTCTGTTTCCTATCCCTGTGCAGATGCCCTTCAGATAGCTTCTCTTTGAAGCAAAGCTTTCTCTTTCTTAATCATGTCTCTTGTTACCGACTGTAGAAATGCATGAAAATGGCAAAAAGACCCCAACCTAGACACTCAAACAGCAGTGAAATATCAGGTTTTAGAGGGTCTTCGGAAATAGTAGAAGTTACATATGTATAGCTGTACCCAAAGCTATATATTGGGTCTTTGTGGTATTTCAGTGATTCTGAGGTGGATCACTGAAATGACTCTTTTAATACCAGTCATGAAAATGGTGTGATTCATAAATACTTTGTAATTTTGAAATGAAAAGCATTTGGTAAGAAAAATATTTATATCATTCCCAATTTTTATCTCACCAAAGGTTTTACATTGTCAAGATGTTTTCAACTTTGACAGAAACATCAATATGCACAGTCCAAATCTGCCTGCAGAGTAAGACAGAAAATGGAAGTTTGTACTCTTGAAGAAAACTTCCATTTATCAGCAACAGCCTCATGCTGATTATCACCAGGGACTCTGTTTTAATTCCCTCAGCTGCTAGGCTCTCAGTGAGGTCAAAAATACCAACCAAATTTTTTCCTCATGTGCATGCAATTAGACAGATGTGCCCTTTGGTTTGGACTCAAGGAAGGGAAGGTTGCACGTGTTTCCCATAAAAAGTTTTGGCACCTCCAAATGGACCAGTGCTCAGAGATGGTAGAAAAACTTCTTCCTCAAATGCTCAACTTGTGCGTGGTGCTCAGGGTGAGACTGATCACCAGAACTGTAATCAGGAGAGAATTATTCTCTAGATCAGGTTGTGAAAGACTTGAGATTGTTTTCCTCTAAAGCATGACTCTCACATTACCTGGGCATATCTCACTTAATCAGTCTTGCTATGTGGAGAGATAATAGCACTGAGCATTAAGCCATGGCATTCGGCTCTCTGTTTCCTCTGCCCCTTCCATACAACATTTTAATCCCCTAAAACCTTTTAAACCTAAGTGATTCAGCCCTTATGCAAAATTCATTTGGATTGACATAGGAATGATTATCCATTTGAAATTAGTTTCCTTGGCTACTGTCCATTAACAGGTATAATTTTCTAGACAGTCCAGAGGAAACGAGCACAGAAAACTTTGGGAAACTTATCTGAAGTTAATTCTTAGGTTCAGTCTTCATGCATGGAGAAGAGTGAAAGGATACAGAAATTTATGCGCCATGTATCATGAACCTTATTTTACATTTACATAGCAAAGAAATGCTCCAAATAGTTCATTTGCTTTAGTGGTATTTTGCCTAATGAGAAGCGGCCCCTTTTGGCTTTCATCAAATTCAACAGAGAAAAAAAGAAACAACTTTTACAAGACAAGGCTGGAAATGATGAATAAAACACCGCCAACAATATGTGACTCAATCTTCCAAGACAGTTTGTGGCACAACAGGAGCATGGATCATGACTGGGGTTTCTAAGGGCTGGGATGAACTAGCAATATATTATAAAAGTGCTTAACAAACGAAGGGTACCCATTGCCTGATTTACCACATAATCCTGGGCAATTGCAGCATTATTCTACTGGAATCAATAATGCTGCAACTCAGTAAGACTTGAATAATGAAGAGGTGAATCTAGCCCTTTACTGTCAATTTAATTATCCATACAAACTAGGCATTTGGCAAGAAAGGGTATTTCTATTGCTCCATAAAGACAAATTATGAGGAAATAAACAGGAACATGAAGCTAACATTGCTGGACTGAATAAAATGTTGGCATAAATCCTGAAAGTTTACCTTGCAATGCGTAATGTCATAATTAAACTAAGAAAAGAAGGCTAAGCTATTCTTTATGCCTAATGACTAATACAAGGATCTGAAAAGATCTTGAATTTCCATGTAACAAAGCTATCTAAATCCAATTATTTCCAGAAATGTTAACCACCTGTGAACACAATGGAAGCATTTAAACTAATTTTTGAGTGTTAAAATGCTCTTTTCAATCCCATGTCAATTACTTTGCAAATAAATGAAAAATTATTTTATTTATCATAAGAGTTCATATGGCACAAACATAAAGAACCTGGGAAAGGCCAGGTCTATACATTGGCTGAGGCTTAGAGAAGAATTATCCATCACAGACAAAAGACTGTATACTTAATTGATAAAAGAAACAACACCCAATAATTTTGTGATAAAATTGCACCAACTGAAGATTCAGCACTAGGCTAATTTCTAAGCCAATGAATGAAGACAGTACGGGTTTTTAAAATGAATTTCTTTCTTATTTTTTCTCCTCTTTTTCAGTGCATTCATATTTCCTTAAATAATTATTTTGATTTACACTTTTGTTTTCTCTCTGACTTTAAAAGCCTGAAATGTGTCTTCTGTTATAGATGCCAGGCAAAGTAATTTTCTTTGTATTATATTTAAGCGTTACAAAAAGCCCAGTTGGGAAGGAAGGAAGATTGACAACAGCGCCTTTATCAAATTACATGCCTGCTCCCTGCAGAATGATTGGAAGACCTGCAAGCACATACAATTTCAGAGTGTACAGCCTACCCCTTTGTGAGATTGCCCATTATATACAGACATCATTAGTCTTGATATATATACATGCACATACATCTATAATCAGAGTTTTGTCTTCAGCTCTTTTTTGCTGTTCTGACAGAGAAATACTGTCAGGTAAGTAGTGCATGATCAACCCAGAAATGCATGATCAAACTAGTAGAGCCTAGGCCACCCTCCTCAGGTTTCTCAGCGTAAGAACATCTCCACAGGGTCACACCAGGGTCTGTGCAGCAGCATCATCTATCAAAAATCTAGGAAAAAACAGAACAGGGCAAGCATATACATTGTAGTAAAATACCTCCCTGCTGCCCAGCAATATGTGGATTACTGACTTTCCGTGCCAGACATTGGATCTACCTGGTGGACCTTCCTTGCATAAATTTGCTCAGTCCTTTTCAGAATACTTTACGCTTTTGGCCACCACAACATCATGTGCCAATAAATTCTACAGTTTTATTATGTGTTTTGTGAAAAAAGTGCTTGCTTCTGTATATCTATATTCTGTATGTATCTGCTGCTTGATACAGGATTCTGGCATAATTGCAGAGAACAAAATACAGGAGATGACATCATAGGTAAGCAAGTGCCAGTGAACGTCACTGGCTTTCCCATCTTCTACAGCATTTAACTATTATCAATATCTAAATACTAGTCCTGCTAATGATTTCATTATTGAACTAAAGAAAAATCTGTTCACCGTAATGGATGTCTCTTACCAGATTCTCCTGTGCGTGTCACAGGGACGTGATGATAACTGCACCATCATACTCACAAACTTTCAAGCCAGCCTAGTAGATCTCTGCTCTGTGTGTTTGAATTTGAATTCAGTAAGAGTTACACTATCAGTTACCATACAGCCTAGATTGAGGCTTTAACCTTGGTTTACGTAGGGTTAGGCTTAGTCCAGCTGAGAGAGCTGTACAACAGTGTGCAATTGCTTTCTCCCTGGAGCCACTTGGGTAAGAACTACCTCTTCTGCTCAGCTTTCTTCTCAGCAGTAGCATGTTGCCCTTGTACAAAGCGGATGCGAGAGACAGGTCTAAAACAAATTACAGTAGAATGGCAAAACAACAAAAGGGGGGAAACAACAGGGAGGAGACAGGAATGTCATTCATGTCAACAAATAAATGAAGCATATGGAAACTGCATTTAAGGCATAAAGGGCATGTAAAAGAAGTTGACATGACCAGATGGCTAAGGAGCAAGGAGACAGCAATTCCAGAAACTGTAAAGGAAATAAATAGAGAACAGAAAAACTGAATGAAGATTATGAACTTCATAATGAATAGGGCAGGTCCAAAGGGAAAACTACAGCAGAAGTTACGAAAAACAAAAAAAAAAAGTGAAAAAACAAGTCAGCAGAGGTTAGAATTGAGCCAGGAATATGCCTTTCCCACCTGGGGAAAGATTTCAATTTGGGGTATCAGCATTAATAGTTTTAGATACTCCACTACTAAGGGGTCTCTCATAGAGACATGGTAGTAGGGTCCAGGAGAGCAGAAGGCAGAGACTGGCCAGGGCAGAAGGACAGCTTCGGGAGTAAGTTACATGTTTAAGACCTTCAGAGCTGGGTTCAGGGCCCTGCTTCCTCAGACACCAAATAAAGTATGTCTCTTTTTTGTGCCTTCATCTCCTGTTAATAAAATTTAGATAAAAATATTTCTATACTTTCTCTGTCTCATTTATGAAGACAGATGACTCTTAAGGACTGACTGACAGATACTTTTATGGTTCTAGCCGGCAATGAGGTCCTGATCTAGCTATAGACACAGCTGCAGATCCCAATAAAGCAAATATTAGAGTACCCAGTATTGGAACTGAAGTCTTAAAAATTAAAATATATGTATTTCTTGATAAATAAGTAACAAATTACTCAGTTATGTACAACATTTACTCATTGTTTTGGATTTATTCGCCTTCTTGTCAGCTGGTTTCAGAAATACAACCTTTAACACCACCACACAAGGGCTTCACAAGGTAAGAAGGAAATGCTAATTGGTTTTATCCTTTTGTGAAACAATCCATCCAAAGTTAATTAGAATAGGTTTGCTTTTTCTTTGCAAAAATAATCCATAAGAAAGACTGAGAGGCAGAGCAAACTGCATCTTGCACAAAGGTAGTAGGATTTAAGCTATGCTCCCAGAACTCAGTTGCCTTCAGGCATCTATCTGGTCTTTCTCTGTGGATGGCATAATTAGGACTTGAGTGAAAACCCCAGTGGTGAAGCCTGATAAGAAGTTAATCTTCTGGGCACCACATGGGCCAAGAGAGATGTGCCAAAAAGTCCAATTAGCAAAGGCTTCCCATCCTAGGCTGTGCCATAGCATTGCTCAGCGCTGATAGACAGCTGCAACATCTGCTTCCAAGGTGCGTCAGTTCAGCAGTGCACAAGTCCCACATACGTTACAAGGGTAAGCAGCACAGTGCAAGCGAAGGGCACCACCTGCACCTTGTACCCACTGTGCAAATGGCAGAAAAGCAGCTCTGTGATCCAAGCTGATAACACTTCTCCACACGACCTTCATACTCACAGGGGACATGTAAGTCCTACAGATTCACACACACACCTCTAGTAATAGGATTCAGATTCAGTGCTTTCAGCCACACTGGGGATAAACATAAGCTAAGGCATTTCTTACTGCATTTGGGAGTACCACAGAGGGTACTTGTCAATAGGATCTGATCATAGGCTTCTTGAACCCACTGACTGAGGCCAAGCAAGTAGAATATTGGGTCAAATCCATGTCATCCCAATTTTAGACTGAGGCAGCCCAAGACCTTCTGGCAGTACAGAACCCGAAAGAATTACAGCAAGCTCACCCCCCCTACAGCCATGTATGAGACATGTCAGAAAAGGATTATGTTTGATTTCCCATCATCTGTAAAGAAGAGAGGAGAAAGTTCTTGGCTGTTGGAAAAGCACTGCAGATCTGGAAAAGAAAGTGCTCAGCAGCTATTCTTTGCATGCCAGAGACCCTTTCTTTTACAGGAGGAAAGCATGTCCCTAGTAGCCAAAGGAATGCTGAGGCCCAGCATCCATGGACCCAAAAAACTTCCCACTCCATCTAGGGATATCTAAGAGCAAATATCAATTTCAAGAGGGATGCAGGACATGGAAACTGCTCCCGATAAATTTGACTGGTGTCTCCAGAGCAAGCAACTGTGGTATGACTATAAGGGAAGGAGTTAATAGACATTGAAATTGTTTTATTAAGTAGGTTTGCCAGAATTTACTTATTATTAAACCTCATTAGTTGGAGACTGTCTTTGTACTCCATGTTCTTACCCAGTTGCTGCCTGCTGCCTGCTGAATAGACGGAGTGATGCTGGAGAGATTATTTCTAAGCCCTTCCCCCTTCCCTCTCCCCTCCTCTTCCAGGACCACACTGACAGTCCCAAGGGAAACAGAGGAGAGACAGGGAGCGGGCAGGATCCACCAGCTCTCACTCAGCATATTTCACCAGGAAGCCCCAGGAGTCCGGAAGAGGAGCTGCCACTTAGGACACTGTCTCCTTTGCAAAGGGTCTTTTAGTACAACATATATTATATGAACACATATGAATATTTTCCCCTTCCAGGGAAGAAGGAGAGAAAGAGAAAGAAGAAAGAGACTGCGATCTCCAGAGTGCTATAGTGATTTTTCCTGTAATCAATACCATAAAATATCCCCAGGTCTTTCTGCTGGATCGTAACTCAGAGGACAGCTGATCAGTTTGCGGCATGTGTACTTCATCCGCGGGGAAGCCAGGCACCGGGCAGCAGCCTGTGGTGCGATGGTAAGTAACTTCGGGGAAGTTTCCTTGCAATTTTTGCAGTTCACTGTCTTGGGGTAATAAATGCCTTTGAATCTTTAGAGATTATGAACAAAAACATGGGTTTGCTCCTGAAAGGGGGAAGTGAAGGGAAGGTGTCTTTCAATTGCTTCTCCCCCTTCCTGAGCTGACAAAATACTTTTTGCTTTCTGTCTGTCTAACAAAGTTTTCTCCAGGGTGGGTAAATGTTCCCTATATCTTCTCAGTAATTTGCAGTCACATGAGACTGGGTTGATAAGAATAGTCATCATTTATACAGCACTTTACCTCTTAAAGCATTTCACAAACATCTACTAGCTAATCCTTGCAATATGCCTGAGAGGCAGGCAAAACAGGCGTGCAGTGAAAGGAAGAGGAATTGCAATCTGAGCATTCAAGTTAAAGCAATTAAGAACTTCACATCCAGCTGATGGCAGGTAATTGACCACTCTAACTCTAATAACTATTAAGCAGCTTAGTTGAGTTAGCGTGTATTTAAGGGTTTATAGAAACAAGAAAGCAACACGACAACCACCAGAAAATACAACGATCTAACGATGACCGAGATCTGCTGGGAGAAGAGACCGATCTGTTCACATTTGGATTTGCAGGCATCCGACCCTTCACGATAATTATGAATGAGGCTTTAGCTCTCCTCTGTGTCTGTGTGTTGCCAGACAACCAATGAGGCTGCAAAGCAAATCACATTCACAGGCTGCAGATTTCAGGAAGAAGCATAGAGGTGACTTTTACTTACAAAACTGGCACTCGCTAATTTTGTGATTTAGGAAAGTAGCCTGAAACACCTTTTCTCTTGCAATAACCTCTACTATGTTTTCTCCTCCTTCCTATATCTTTTGGCTGACAGATAACCCTGCTCTGATGCCATTTCGGACGTCCCAGTGAGAACTCTTAGAGATGCCTATTCTCTCCGGAGGCAGTGACCAAGACTATAGTAACATTAGCTACAATTCTTGTAATTCCTTGAGCCACTTCTTTCCTGTCTCCATTGAAACCCCTTCTGCCAAAGGGGTCCATTACCAAAGAGCCAGGAGGATTTACCATCCTGATCAAGTCTCTGCAGTTGATCTAAAGACAGAGATCATGATAAATGTTGGAGGCATCAAGTACCTGCTACCTTGGAGTACTTTAGATGAATTTCCCCTGACCAGACTGAGCAAACTTAAGTTTTGCAGCAGCTATGAAGAAATAATTCAGCTGTGTGACGATTACGATGAAGACACCCATGAGTTCTTCTTTGACAGGAACCCCAATGCTTTTGGGATGATTGTCAGCTTTCTAGCAGCAGGAAAGCTGATGCTCTTAAGGGACATGTGTGCCTTGTCTTTTCAGGAGGAGCTGAGATACTGGGGGATTGAGGAATCCAACCTGGAGAACTGCTGCTTTCGAAAACTATTTCAAAAACTGCAGGAGTTGGCTGAGGTACGCAAAGAAGAGGAGCTTCGGAGGAGCAAAGAAGCTATATGTGTCTTGGATGAGAAAACCAAATTTGGACAGTTTATGACCAGACTCAGAGATATGGTAGAAAATCCCCAGTCAGGAGTCCCAGGCAAAGTCTTTGCTTGTCTCTCCATTCTCTTTGTGGCCACCACAGCTATAAGCCTTTGTGTTAGCACAATGCCAGACTTAAGAGCTGAAGAAGACAGGGTAAGTAAGTCCTTTTTAACTGGTCTAACTACAGAATTAAAAGAAATTTGTCTGTCTTGCTAGGAATACATCATTAAAAAGATAAAAGAGAGACAGAAAATCCATAGCGATGAGGTTCAAACCTGTCGCTGGTAACGGAACGGTCTATAACAGAAAATGCAACGATGGCTTGAATTAGTTCTATCATTTTCAAAGTGATATTCAGTTAAGAATAATGTGAACAAAGTATTTTAATAATTGTTAGCTAAAACACAGGAAAGAGCTTCTGGACAGAATAGATATTGCAGCTCTCTAATACGGCATTGTTCTTCCTTCTTAAGAAGCAGTTGCTAGTGTAAGTTATATTAACTTGTTAGCACTGAGACTCTCAAACTAACATTGTGGAGTTTTCTCTCCAACACACCTTACTCTCTAGTTAAAAGCAGTCTCTCGTTTGGACACATCAGCTAAAGAAATATTTTCCTCTGACATTTTTACTTTTAAAACAGCCAGGTATCTTCCCTGGTGATAATACAGGCAAATCTTTAAAGAGGAAGAAATACTCATTAATTTTTATAATGTTACATTTCAATAGTTGCGTAAAGATTAAAGGATGAGAGACAGATGAAGTATTTTCACAGATACTGATACTTAAAAGCTGCACCTCCAAAAATCGTGATTCCATGCTAGTAGAATTCTGTATTTGCCCACATATATATGTACATATAGTAGGAGTAGTGCCAAATACTAGCTGAACTGCTAACTGCATTTAAACCCTTTTCAAGTAAGTCATCCACATTAATTCAGGGCAGATAAATCAAACCTGTATCATACATGAAGGATCTTCTCTATAACGTTGTTGTGACTATTTCAGCATTTTAAAGATTTGCTATTCTAATAATAAAACAGAGGAAAGTAACAATCCCAAGTTATTTCAGATGTAGTAATGTCCAAATTAATCAAATAACCTCAACTAATCTCTTTAATGAATCCTGCACTTCATTTGCAAACTGCCATTCCAGAAGTGTTGAGGAAATCCAGGTCAAATAAACTCCCTGCCCCAACCACTGCTGTAAGACAAGACACTCCGCAGAGTATCATATATTGATGAATAAAGTCATTTTTACATTTATAGCACAGCATGGCGTGCACAATACAAAAATCTGTATGTATTTTATTGCTCAAGCAGTAAGTCAAAGCAGCACAGTCATGGTGAAGATATGTCATGATATTTGATGTCTTTGAATAAAACTAAGGACTGCACGGAAGGCTGAAATTTAAGCTCATTCCCTGTTCCATTTAACCCCTTGAATATTAACTTACATTTGCATAGGAAGACTATTACCTTTCAGTAGTAAGTCTGGTGCTCTTGCAGCCTTCCACAGCTATTACTTTTGGCAGGAAAAACTGTAACACTGTTCCAATGCTTCTTCCAAGGAAGTGCTTTAAATATAGAACATCCTTCTTAAAGCTAGATGTAAAAACATTACAAACTCTGCTCTAGCAAGTGCTTCCGGCTAACTTTGTTAATGGAAGTAGCCCGATGCATTTTATCTTAATTTCCCAAGCACTGCAGAAAAAGCTTTTATAAATACCTTTCATGCAAAAGAACAAGCACATAATGTTTCAGAGCTCAGCTAGATGGGGTATGTTGTGTGTTTTAAAAATAATTAACCGTATGTTAGAACAGGAAGCATGTTGAGGGTTATATCTGGTAGCTGCAGTGTAGCTGCTGTTCCTGGATTTCCTATAAAACACAGATGACATTACTACTTAGAGATCTGCATATATATCACTACTTTAAGAACAAGCAAACTGGATTGAAACAAGCTCAAAAGATGGAATGTTTAAAGTGCAGAGGAGAGGAGGAAGGATGAACTTGAGCAAAGGACCCCATTTGTCCAAATATTTGGAAACAATACATAATTTATGCTTACAGCACCAGTCTAATGCACTTCGTCGTTGTGTCCCAGAGGCACAGAACAGAGTATTAAAAGTCCTATTATTTGAATCATTTAAAATTATGCCAGAGAAAACATAGGGGAATATACGAGACAAAATACTCATGCCTTGTGGAAAAGCAGAGAATAGGAACTACTAAATAGTAGTTTTTCCATCCCCAGGGATGGAAAATTCCCTAAATTTCCATCCCTAAATTCTTAGCCTGCAACACCTAAGATTTTCTTACTGGGATCTCAAAAGAGCATTTTAGCTAGAACTGGACAAATAACTCCGAGATCTTAATTGACTAAAAATACTACTACTTGGTTGCGGCTGAGTCACACCCAGGCAAATTGCAACTCTACGTTGATTTGTAACCCAAAATTGTTCACTTGCTGACCTCTGAAAGTGATTCCAAGATGGGGCCATATTTACCTGCAACCTGGGACAGGCATGCAGCATCTGAAATTTTGGCTCTTTGGGCTAAACATAAAGATTACACGATATCTGTTTGCTCAGTGACAAAAACCAGTCAAATTCCTTCAATAAAGTTTCTGAACAACCTGCAATTCCACACCTGAATTCAAAGATGCCCTATCCTGAGGTTTATTAATTTCTGAGTTAAAGCTTGGCAAAACCTCTGTGCGTAAATGTGCTTACAAGTACTGCAAGGATCCATTTTCCAATGTCACTAACACTGGAAATTGAATTTATCCATTCTGAAATACAAATAAAAAAGGCTTTACCTCTGCTGCATATGTACCACTCTAGAGTCCTTTTTCTCATCATCACAGCCACATTAAGAGAGTGACAACTGGCTGGACTCCAGCTCAAGGAGAAGGATGAGAGTCAAAAAAAAAAAAGGAAAAATCATACAAGGTGACTTCCACTTCCCTCAGAGGCTTGGCTGATCCCACCTTGCAGGCACATGAACTCACTTGTCCTTTTAGCTGTTGCTAAACCAGATCTGCTTAGAAGGGAGAATAGCTGCCTGGGCAGGCAGAAGAGCAAACAGGAGTCCTCACCATCCGAGGGAAAGCGAAAACTCCAGTCTCCGGGAGAGGGATGGCAAGGAGCCAAGGCAAGAGCATCCGCATCAGGGAAGCCCAGTCACCCTGGCAACCAGAGGGGAGGGAAGGAGCCATCTCTATGGGCAGCAGAAAAGGGAGGGGAGGGTGAGCTTAAAGGTAGGAATACAGCTGAAAGTAAAATAAAGAACGAACTATAATTGATGCCACGCACACATTAGAATATGTCAAATGACATTTAGGAACCTCCTCATTAGAGATATGAAAGAAAAACACAGATAGATGGGCAAACAGTTCTGTAACTATATATCACACAAGCGCCTGCCGTGAATCCCAACCCAGAGGGAACAGTCCCAGGCGAAGGAGGCCAAAAGTTCAGGAAAACTCTGGAGCAGTAAATGTACAGCTCTAGTGACCTCACGTTTAAGTCTGACCATGAAACAGATATACAAAAGGATTTATCATACATGATGCTAAGGAAAGAGGACTCATTAGTAACAAATTATGTTATTTGGGCATAAAACGACTGAAATGTCACATCCTCCAATGGCAGTACGTCCTTTTCTAGGATATTGGCATCTGCCCTTTATGGAGACCAAACTGTCTTCAGTAAGGAAGCAAATACAGTATCACCAAAATGTACTAAGGCACGTGTGTATGTAGAGATAGAAAAAAAGGCATATTTGGAGGTGAGGAACTCTGTTTATTATTGATCTGAACGGGCAGCCTGAGAGAACTACAAATCTGAATCAGAGACTATGCATATAGGATAAGAAAGCTGAAGCGACAAAATCTACCGGTATTTCCCTCAAATGAAAGAATTAAGATTATCCCACTAGAGACAAGGCAAAAGTCCCATCAAAGTCCCCCGAAAGTCCCAGTCCCACATAAGAGTTACAATCAAGATCCAAGAGGTGTAACTGAACTAGTCACTGCTCAGCACGTCTAACCCAAAGGAAAAAAACATAATTATACCAGAAAACTACGGAATAAAACCACCGCAGAAAGAGCTTGGACAGTGCTTTGAAGCACTCTTGGGATTTTCTTTAGGAAGAGGTATTTCTTTTAATGAGTCCCTAAAATTGGCGTCCTCTAGAGAAATGACTCAGCAGAAAGGATACAGCAAGGTCTTTTCTTGAGGAAGGCAAGCAAATTAAGGTTGGGGGGGAGAAGAAAAAGAAACCCCAGACATTTCCATTCCCTGTCCCTCAGCACCAATAACAACCAAATAATATTCTCCCTGTGCAGACGGCTCCCAACAAATCACGCTTACCTGATGTCGTATGTAAGTGAGGTTTAAGAGAAAAGGAAATGTCTATTCTCTGTTCTCCCTCTCTTCTCTGGTGATCAGTGAGTGGTCAGACCTTGTTACTACTAAATTTTGTATTTGCTCTTAACTGACCTTGACAAGCTTGTAATTGTTTTATGTACTGTATATAACTTAATGAAACATAACCAACGTAAGCTGCAACCAGTATTGCCAGATCTAATGATTTTATCTTGAAACTTAGAATATTCATTTTTTTAAAGCTCCCATTCCTGGGGTCATTTGATTATGGGAAAATCTAATTCCTTTTAAAAGAGTAAGTTTTTAGTCTCTGGTTGCACTGAGAATCCAGAAAACATGAACAGAGGAAAAGAGTCCAGTACCTAATATATAGAACCATTTAAAAATTATTTTTTCATTCTACACCATTATTCTGGAGGGCCTGACTTACGTTTGTCAATGTTTGATGTTGCTGATGTTGTCTGTATGATACTAAAACCAGCATATTTGGCTTGTACACTAGAGGAAACTGCCGAGAAACACATTTTCTTTAAAAGTGGAGTAATTTTGCTTTATAGGGGAAAAAACAATTTTTTGGTCTTACTGTGAAGAGAAAGAAAATCAAATTATTAAATCCATTACAAAAGCATTAGAATGTAAAGCTCCAACCCTGCCCATAACCCGCAGATAACATTAAATATATCTAGTGAACTTATTAAAGGAAAACCTGAAGAACTTGGGAGTGACTGGAGGAGATACTAATCCATATGGAGAGTGTCAATGAGAGGAGTGTAAACCTATTTCTGCTGCTCAGGTAGTCTGCAAAGATAAGACTCTTCATCAAAGGGTAATTTGGCCAACGGTTAGAACCAATCACCTTTGGTAAATTGAATACGACAGTCAGATTTTGACAGATACTGCTGGCTACCATTTTTATAGCTTTTAAATAAGGGGGTCTAAAACACTGATCAAAAAAGAATTTTCTAGCTGATTAGCCAGGGCAAAATGATACCTGCTGAAAAATATCTTTTTCAACGACTAGTACAGAGTACTACTAATGAAGTGGGGCACTATTCAGAATATACCTGAAAAGCAGGGGTATTTCACAGTAACTTGGTGTTCAAACTTTCCTTCTAACACAAGCATACGTCACACAAAGCATGGCCCGGAATGACTTGCTCTATTGCAAAGAGATTAATGAAATCCTGACTTTCAGAAACACTTCTAATGCTCATTTAAAAGTGTAAGACTATAAAGGTGTATGTGTACATGCCCATCTATAAATATATTGGTATATACATATGACGTGAAATAACTTGGAACAAAATAAAGCTGGATGTGCTTTGGTTTTATTGCATCTGCGCAGTACATTTTTCTGAGTTCTTATCAGGACACTTACTGCGGACACTCACTCTCCTAAATTATCTAGTCATCTAGTACAATTCTGATTTCTTCTAACCATTTTGATCAGCAATGAAAGTATTGCAGCATTTTAAAGTAGGAAAATGTGCTTCACTGAAGCACCAAAAAAATCCCAGTCTACTAGGTGTACTCGGCACAGCAGAATCCAGCTGACTCATTTGCTTCGTGGATTGATTTAGTTAAATTAATAACAATCGAAGAAAGATATGAAATAAGAAGCTGTGAAACAACAGAAATCAGAATATTCAAGCCTGGGACTTTGATACATACAGAAATTATTGCTTTATGGGATCTGCCTTTTTTTGAGGTTTGCATATCCGCTCAGTAAGGTCAAAAGCTTTGACCTTGAAATTGCACCATTATGTTAAGGCTCTGATTTCATAGTTCCACATTATTACCAAGCATCCGCAAACAGAATTGCACATTTCAGCATTAAATCTAGTAGGTACAACATTGGTGAAGTTCACGTTACTTAAGCCCTGCTCAGCATAACCAAAGAGGGGCACCAGTGGGGGGTAGACGCTGCTGAACATCTGCGTCTCAGCTTACCCTCGCTGCCACAGAAAACAATTTTCTTCAGAAAGGCTGGACACTCCAATGAGTAAATGGATTCTGCACAGTTTTCAAAAGCTGGTTCTGCCAGTACAAGGTCCAATGTTCAGAAAGCACAACTAGACATTATTAGTTTGCCTTGTGTTCATCCAGTTTTGGCTGTATCCCAACAGCACTAAGTCCCCTGGCTTTGCACGCTATCCTGGGGGGACACCCAGCTGTTCTAGCTGCTCTGCAACAGGCAGTCCATCAACTGCTATTCAATGTGCCAGCACATGTGTTCCTCACTGGGAATCATGCTTTCTTCTCCCTTTTGCTGCTTTCAAGTTTGTAATACTTACAATAGGAAAAAATCCTGTTCACTTCCCTCACTTGACTCAGCACAGATGATTGCTTAATAAATGCCTTCTTTGGGAAGCTGGGTATTTCCTCTAAGGGAAGCACTCTATCTTTGGAAAACGCTCTTTGAAATCAATGCATCCTCCAAGTTCGTAGCAATAATGCATCGAGTATTAAAATAAAAATTAAAAATAAACAACCACCCAGATTTGTATGTGTTTTAGAATGTCCTCTTTGAGTATGATGGAAATCTTTGAGGACTCATCAGTCTACTGCTGCAGTCAAATTCACAATCTGGTATTTTAATTCTGAGCAAATCTAATTGCTAATTTCATTGCAGCATCAGGGCTATGAACTGTGTATGTTGTGTTTATTCCCACAGTGTCAGCATCTCCTGTTAGCACTAGTATTTTCCCTTATAACAGATTCAACCATATTTGGAATCCTGCTGTACACCCTGTACTACACAGGTCCAATAACAAGTAGTTTCTGCTCCAAAGAACTTATAATGCAGTGAAGAAAGAAGCAGAGAAGAAACAGTAACAAGGCAAATGATTTGACCAGCAGCAAAACTGGAAATTGAAGGTCATCCTCCTAAGTCCCAGATAAACACCTTGTCATTTTGACTATATTTCTTCACAGTTACAAAATGCAGCCTGTTAAATTTTACTGGAAAACCAAGAAAAAGATAATACTTCCACATCTTTCTCCTAACACAAACACTTTGGGGTCACCAATTGGTTTAAATCAAATTCAAATTCTTCAGACAGATTCTCACGGTGTTTGCAGAATAAGGACCCAAGCTTAAAAGTTAATTGAAATATTTTATTTTAGTTACACTTCTGCCCCAGAGGAGATAATTATGTGTTGGATACAGAGATAATAATTTCCTTCTATGTTCTTTCTTTCTACTGTCCACATTAATATAATCCCAATATTCGTTTAGTTTCCTCAAATGTACTAGTTGTAGTAAATGTTTTCATAAGCCCAGGCTTCTTTCCCGTAAAGCAAAGTGAGTGGGAAATTGTTCTGTGATCGGAATACGCAGCACTCCTTTAACAAGCTCATCATTCTGTAAATCAGGTTACAGTCTCTTTCTCATCAGGCTGTAAACCTTTTGATTTTATTGCATCAGTCTGTAACCACAAATCCAAGTACTGAAGTGATCCATAACGTAGGGTTTTCAAGTTCTCCTAACTATCATTTGATTCAGCAGAGCATGGTTTAATTATTCAAATAATAGCGGCAATGCGGTCGCAGTGATTCAGCAGTACCTGCAGCACTGCAGCTGGATCCCACAGCTCCAGGTAAGCAGGGAACACAGATTGGCACAACACTTACTAACCGAATCATCATTTTACAGCCAAAAGGGATTCCTCCCCTGCATCTGTTCATTTCCTGCTGCGGACTGGGATAAG
>NW_008825558.1:3752018-3771543 GCF_000699105.1 Pygoscelis adeliae | reverse complement strand
ATCCCCTCATCCAGATCATTGATAAAGATATTGAACAAGACCCTCCCCAACCACTCTCTAGACTTGTAGCCTCACTCTGTAGACCCACCACCTTGCATTTGTGGGCAGGCAAGAGCAAGAACCGAAGCTTGTTTTTTCACTATTACATTAGCTCGTATTTTTTTCCACAGAGGGAATTGCCCGAGGAGAAGCTGTAGACCAGGATGCAGTGCCCATGTATAACCTTGAGAGAAGTGCAGAAGGCTGGAAAACAGCACCCTGCCCAGGAAATGTCAACCTGGGGCATAGAGAGGAAAATTCCTGCGAGTTTTGATTCTAAATCCTCCACATAGAGGGCTGAATGTTTTTTCTCTGAGTAGGCCAAAAGGCCAGACAGCAAGAAGAGCAGTCTTGCTGAGATAAGCCTCCCTACTAAGTGTTGGATAGCACAAGCAGGCAGAAGGCAGGTCGATATGCACAATACAGACTGATCCCATCTGCTACCACTTCAGTGGACACTGGCCTCTGTCCACAAAACAATGTGTGTATCAGAGGGAAGGATCTGAGCAGTAACTGGCTGTACTTGAATGTACCAGACAAAATCTGGACCTGCCAGGGTAGGTTTAGCAGATGTGAATTGACCTTGTATCAGCCATGGAGCCAGGCACGTTTCTGGTGTGAAAGATGATGTTCTGGCAACCTAGCCTTCGACTGCAGAGCGCTAAGCAGGTCCAGGTCCTATGTTTAAGGAAACTCTCCTTTAGGACTCCAATAGGAGTCTGAATCAAGAAGAATCAAGCATATTGCTTTAAGAGTTCCTTCCCTGCTTTGTTTTGAGACTGTTTAGTATGGGTGACTGAACACCAAAACAGCCTTTACTCGGAAGCAATCACTACTGCATCTAGGGTGGATCTAGCTGGGAAGAGGTTTCAGATCCTTTCTGTCCATTGCTCATTTGTTTTATGATGATGAGCCAGCTGGTTTCCATAAATATACCCTGGGAATGAGAGTGTTTACATACAGTGGTTCAATCATGACTTCTAGCTGGGTTCAAGGACTTTTATCAACTTGGCTTCATAAATAATATTAGTTGCCTTTCTCATAAGTAAGCTGTATAAGCAACATACATACTTATTGCTGATGTAGGTGTTGATTTCCACTCTAAAGCTTTGAAAATATTAATCTCTGTAGGGATGACGTGATTCTGAAATAATCCATATACTGATCTAGCCGTACTTATTAGCAAAGTGTTCTACAAGCATTGGTGCAACTTTCGCCATTTAACTAGGAAATAGATTATTTGACACAAGAAACACTTAAAATCACTAACGTCATCATGAACAGTGTTAACTGGCAAGCACAGAAAGGAGATCATGAGAAATGCTGCAGGTTTGCCTGTCTTACATCTCAGACTCCACCCTATCTCTAGATTGTGTGAAATCCCGAAGTACACACCATGGAAAACAGGTTCAGATTGCTGCCAATGAACTTCCACTTAGAGTCAGTCACACCAAGGGCAGAAAGTTGGTACCTATCCAATTCCTATCCCAACACTGGAGCACTGCAGCACTGCACTTCCAATATAATGGGAACAACAGGATTTCTCTCCCCGTTTTTCCTCAGATTAAGAGAAACTTTATGGAAATTTATGGGAAAACACCTTACAATGGACTAAAGGGTAAATATCCACTGCAAAAGGTATTGGGGTAAATCTTTGGCAGTAGGGGATTAATTGGCAGATCAGGTAATGATTCAGAACAAGTTTTCCAGAGCACATTTTAATTATAAAGTGTCTTAGAGTGCAACAAAGTGGGACACAAATGGGCAGCACAGAGCAGACCCTGAAGGCATAAGAATAGTTCCTTGGTGTTCTCATCCAGTTATCTATGAATAATAAATTTTTTCCTTGTCTAGAAAATGTTACAAAGTGAGTTGCATCTGAAAACCAAGGTGGATAGACAAGATATATATTCCGCAGGGGAAATTCTGATTCAGTCTCCCTGGGCATTGCTACAATTATTGATGCATGTAAAGATATTATTTTTGCTGGATGACATTTATATCTCTTGTAAGATAGGTTAGTGCAGCATAACTCTGAGATGTGGTTTTGTTTATTATCCTAGATGTCATTATGCCTTAACTAATGTTTCTGGTAAACTAGGAGGGCACTTGGCCAGGAAGTTTATCTTATTTATTTTATCTTGTGAGTGGCACATATCTCAAGTTCATTTAGCTTGGATTCAGTTAGTGAATACATTTCTCTTCTGTAAACTCACCTGTGCAATTGAGGTCTGAGATTTAGCACCACACATTACCCTGGCCAGTCCTGGCCTCGGAGGTGCTGAATTCCTGAACCTCAGATCCTTTCGAAAAAGGTATTGCAAGAAAGCTGCAGTAACACTTACCAGAGTCACACAATTTCTCACTATTAGAAATATTACATTCCAAGCATTGTCCCTACAGAGATCCAGCTTGCTTAAACTTTTATAAGGAGTGCACAATAAAAAGCAAAATTTATTGAATTCTTGATCATAAACTGGATGTAAATTTGACTATATATACCTACAGTTCACCCACACTTTAAAACTGCAGTCTCAGTCCCTTCCACCTCAAAAAGAAAAAGGGCTCGAGAAAGGCAACAAGGATGGAACAACTTCACGCAAGGACTAAGGCAGGCAGAATTCCTCAGGATGGGAACAAGCTACGACAGCAGCTGCAACAGAGGTCTACAAAATCGCAAATGGCAGGAAACGAGTAAATGTCAATCAAGCAACCAGCGTCCCTTCCAGTGACAGAGCTTAGGGGCGTCAGATGAGACTAACAGGAACCTTGTTCAAAGCAAAGGAAGAGGTGAGTCTCCATGCAATAGGCAGCAGATAAAAGAATGGCCGAACTTTATAGAAGAGCAATTCAGTTTGCTTACACGAACACCACCTTCAGCTCAGAAAGCTCTGGAGTGGAAAATAGCAGCTGGGAGATTTGCCTTGGGCATCTGTTTTCTCAGGCTGTGGGAACAGGGCACTGGGCTAACAGGGCTCAGTACTGCCATTCTTGTATTTTACTATGAGCCTATTTTTTCATATCTAAAGAGAAGTTAATAGACGTATCCTAACATGAGAAATTTTACTGTAACACTATAAACATTCCAACGCCTAAGAGAACCCAGAAAATGAGCCATTGCCTTATACAGCGGAAGGCAATAACGAAAAGGAAGCATGAATTGCTTATTATCTCTGGTGGTACAGAAGTTTGAAACAGCCACTTTGCTTCTTTGAGGTGGTTTATAAATTTAAGAAATCACTCAATATTTCAGGCATCAGGCTCAGTATATCTGTTTACATACAAAATATTGTTTCCTTCATTGTTGAGCCAAGTGCTCTTTTCAAACGCAAGATCAATACCAGGCGCTCATTTTATTACATTTATATCATACGTTGTAGAATTTCAGCTAGAGACGAGTTCCATAAATCCTGATAAATTCTTGCATTGTTCAAAACTAAATCTTCAGGATGAATAAAGTATAAAGAGTTAGATACTCACTCACCACTGGCTTTGTGATAACTGTTCTCTCGTCAGAGTCAATGATAGTTTGAGTACTGATTGATGCTACGGTAGTGTAAAACATGTCAGAGGGTTTTGTTGAAAAAGCCCACCCAAAATATGTTGTGGTCAGTTATAAATAAAACCTCATCTTTCCCTCCTGTTCACAGTCAACACCATACTGGCTTGGAGCTTTTATACGTTCCACTACACCATGGTACTTTGGGTGCAAAAACGCAGACAAGACAAGAAAGCAGCCAGTGACAAATTTGACTCAAAGATCTCAAAATAAAAGCTCAGAATTCTGCTCTAGTTAATGGTGAGGTCAAGAGAGGGAGTTGGTTGTTGTGTTTTGTGTTGGCAGGCACTGATCACTAGAATTTCCCAAATGTGGTTGCTTTGTTCAGAAAGAGGAAATATATAGAAGTCATTGTGGCGCAGAAATTCCTTTATTGGCCATTTATGGAAAAAAACCCTTTCATGGATCAGAGTATTTGGGCCATAATTTGACAGTTCACTGAAAGAAACTAACAGCCAACAGACATTTGGTGATGACAGCAAATTTGAAATCTACCACTGACGTAGAGGCATCCGTATTTTGGTAAGAACATAGTATTTGAAGTCAGTATGTTATTCTGCCTGCTCTTCGGACAACAGTTGTTAAGTGGAACATAAAGCACTCTGAGGTCTAAAAATCATCAAAAATACTGGGAGAAACAGAGATTTGCTTTGGTACTTAATATTTCCTCTTTTTCCCTCTTATTCCAATATTCACTGCTTTTGAACAGGATGTTCAAAAGGATCAAGAATTTTCAAAGAGACTGACATTAGAGAGGGATATTCTCTATAAACCATATCACACATATAATGTAATATATACAAATATTCCTAATATATAAAACATTCACATACAAACTCACTGGATGAAATCTATCTCCCAATGTGAAATCAATGAACATGTTCTCATTAAATACCATAGAGCCAGGGTCTTACACTCTCTTTCCAGACACTGGTGACAGCAAAACAGAGACAGGCAGAGAAAGAGGCTTGGAAGTTTCTGGCAGATGTTGTATATGGACTGACTAAATCATGGTACGTCTGCACTAGGTAATGGAATGAAATGGCCCTGCTGCGAGATGGTAGTCCAGCTGCATTATTGCTAGGGCTCGAGTTAGTCACCTCCATACAGAACTCCTGTGCTGCATGGATAAATCAGTTCCCTCTGAGAGAATCAGGGTGTTTTTGCTGCATGCCTTCATGTAGTGTAGGCATATCTGAAGCAAACACATCCTTCTTTTTCTGTCTCTTCCGAAAAAAATGAAGCACAGAATTCTCTGCATTAGTCACAGTCTCAGAGACTGTGATATCGTCACTCTTTTGTTTGCTGCAGCAGAAAAAGGGACTGTGGTTTGAATCATATGCAAACATTTCTGAAATGTCTTTTGCAAAGTACATAAAAAAGACAAAGTGTGCTAACAGGGGAGAACTCACTGTCCTTTACAACCACAGCTATGCACAAAGGAGAAATAAAATGCACAGTAACATTTCTGAAAAGTTTGATTTGAAGGATGCTCTTCTGAAAAATGAAATACGCATTTAAGAAGCTGACTGCACAAATTGCTTTCTCTAAATATATATAACTTTACACGGGGAATACTGAGGCAAGCGATGACGGCGAGAAGAAAAAAATCTCCCAACCAGTCCTTACAATGCTACACCTTAAAATTTCACACTCAATTCAAAAGACACCCTAGATCTTAATGGTTAAAACTTCCAGCAAACAAAATTTCTTTTCCTGTGTTTTCCAAGGAAGGAATAGTGAAAGCTACATGATGATCTGACAGCAATGTCACCTGTAAATGTATAAAGGTAAATAAGTAACAGATGTACTGGAAATTCAGCCCAGTTAACAAAAAATAAAATAAATCTTGATGCGAACAATGAATAATTCACAAGCCACATCACTAGAGTGACCACAGGCAGGTCTGTGCAGAGTCCAGGCTGCACTGTACAAATAATTTAGGACTCAGAAAAAGTGAACACTGCCTAACACAACTGCTTGATTGCAAGCAATCTCATCAAGCCAAGTCAGCAGCTCTGCAAACCTCAATGCACTCTCGGCACTGCCATGGCAATGACTTCAAACGGGGCTATATAGCCTGATCCTGCACGCGTAACTCTAGCAGGGCCAAGTCTGCATTACCTTTTGTGATGTTTACTTTAAGAGATAAATTATGATCTTGACAGTCTACTGTTCAGAAAGAGGAAAAATCCCCAAACGGTGCTACAGAGCTAAGTTGTTCTGAGGGCTAGACAGGGTAGAATATATATGTAAAGGATATGTTACCATTTTACCTGGGGAACCTCAGATAGCCAATGATATAAACGCTGCTTGAACAAAAACACTGTTACTCCCAAGAATAGCAGTAATTCTATTACAAGGGACGCTCTAAAAAACCAACATCGCATTGCAATGCAGAGGGTAACTGAACATTGGTAGTAAGTTTAATTAGTAGTAGAGGTATGTGTTTCCCATGGTGTTTTTAATCAATATTGCTCATGAAATTTGGCTGAGAATGGGTAACACTATATGAGGAACTATTCCTCTAAATTGCTTAATTTCAGAGACAGGCTATCAGGAAAGATGCATACAGCAGCCCTGACTTCATTCTACAGAGGTTACAAAAAAGCCTTTCACGAACCAAGAGTCTGCAGTTATTCCTGAATAACACATGGCCACTCCGCTCTCCCAAAAGGAGGTTCTTTCTCTGCACAGATCCTCCTTCATCATCCCCAGTTCTGCTTGATCTTCTGCAGGTGTGAACATCTCAGAGATGCAAGTCCCTGTTCAGCAAGAATACAGGGAGAAGACTCTTTAACCTTGCAAAGCCTTCATGTACCAAAGTTGTAGCTGGAAAGAGCTATTTGCTAAATATTAACTTTCAAGCAGCTTAAGAATCTAAAATGAAATTACCACCTTCTCCATTTGTGTTTTCTGGAACAAATGCAGTGACAACCCATATTCAGAGTCCAGCCTGGAATTTCAAAGCATCGCAATACTAGTGAATCCCTTTCTCTGGTTCCCAGTTATAGCTGAGATTTCTCATCTTCACCAAAAATCCAAACCCCGTACACTTCATATGCCAGTGTTTTGATAACGTGCTCAGCAAAGAAAAGCACACAAGGGTGCTTCAAAGTCAGCCAAAGTCCATGAAAGACTCCAGTTCACTTGAACCGGTTTTGGGTTAGAACTGTAATCCAAATATTTGCACCCATGCAAGAACTTAATGTAAATAGCAGCATGCCACTGTGAAAATATCATACAAGTATCTGTTAGGTGGAATTCTTCAATAAACTTATTCACAATGCTTAAAAGCAAAAAAACAGCATTAGTCCAATCACAAGACCAGGTTTCTTAAGAACATATTAATTCTCTGGACAGGTACAGGAATGTATTTATCAATAGGATGGATAGGGTGTGTAAGAAAGCAGTGACACCAGTATTTAAAAACAATGTGTTCCTTTCAGGGGGAGGTGTCCAGCTGCTAAGCAGTACATGCTGCTTTCGTTGCTATTTCTTATCTTCCATAAGGCAAAAAATGGTGGCAGGACCTGGTTTGTTTTCTGCCAGCTGAAATACAGTAAGCAGACACTTGTGCATATGAAGGAGGCAGTATGTACACCTCAGTCCCTGTAACCGATGTGTCCATCTGTTAGCTCGCTCTCTGCATGGATGTAACCTAGTGGCCGCTCATCACTAAAGGACAAAGCTCAATGTAGTCTCTTGCTTACCCCAATAATTACGAGTTAATTGACATTTGCCTCTTCGTTTCACTGGAATAGGCCGAAAGAAGTTTCATTTTTTAAGCTCAGCTCAGGAAAATAAAAAATGTGAATCCAAGGTAATTCAACTAAAGCAATTCCTTTGATAACAAAACTGAGAAAATACTGCTTGTAGCGTGTGGCCTCAATACTGGGAGAGGATTCTTCAAGGCAAGTTTCACCTACTGGGTGGATATTTATTTTCCTTTAGATTAAAACATTTGCATGTACAGAAAGAAACATGATTCATACATGGCATAACTGAGCCAAGGATGCAGATGACTTAATGAATATCTTTGAACCACTTTTAATTGCACCAGAGTACAGAGCATTTGTGAAAGTACCATGCATTGAACAGCACCAGAAGTTTACAGAGACATTCAAACATTAATCTTTCTTTCAAAGAGAAACTGATTTTTGTACAGGCTTATAAACCAGTCAAGTTTAGATTAATTTCTGTTTGAGAGCAGAAAGTAGGACTCATTTGGGACTTACAGGCTGCATGCCGAGACTTTATACAGAGACGAGTTTCATTCATTTAGACTGGAAGAAGCAACATAATAAAAATAAGCAGGTAGATATTTCTGCTCATTCAGATACTTCACATGCTCATTATCATCTATACACCATTAAAAGATGGCTGCCGTACGACACCTGCTAGCTGGGATTTGTTCATTTCTGATACCAGTGACTCAAGCAGATACATATTGCTTCTTCCTTAGTGCTTTTGGATGCCAGTTCACACACTGTTCTTTTATTTAATTCTCTTTTTGTTTTGTGTCAGGGCGAGTGTTCCCAGAAGTGCTATTACATCTTCGTCATAGAGACCATCTGTGTGGCTTGGTTTTCCCTGGAGTTCTGCCTCCGATTCATTCAGGCAAAGAGCAAGTGTCAGTTCTTCAAAGGACCCCTAAATATCATTGACTTCTTGGCCATTTCACCCTATTACATTTCCCTCATCTTCTCAGAGGATGACTCAAATGAGGAGGATGACAGGCCAAGCAGCAACACATATTTGGAGAAGGTTGGTTTGGTGCTACGGGTTTTACGTGCCTTGAGGATCTTGTATGTAATGCGCCTTGCCCGACACTCCTTGGGCTTGCAGACTTTGGGCCTCACAGTTCGGAGATGCACACGGGAATTTGGCCTGCTTTTACTCTTCTTATGCGTGGCTGTCACTCTGTTCTCTCCTTTGGTCTATCTCGCCGAGAATGAATCTGGGAAGGTGCTTGAATTTACAAGCATACCTGCTTCTTACTGGTGGGCTATCATTTCAATGACCACTGTGGGGTATGGAGATATGGTACCACGGAGCATCCCAGGCCAGATGGTGGCTCTGAGCAGCATCCTCAGTGGGATTCTCATCATGTCTTTTCCGGCAACATCAATATTCCACACTTTCTCCCATTCCTACTCGGAGTTGAGAAAAGAACATGAACGACTGCAGTCTCGGCTACACAGAGTAAAAAATGCCAATCACTCTGGTGAAAGTGACACCTTCAATGAGACAGACAGCTTGATCCTGGAGGATCAAGCATCACCAGTCAAATACATTTACACAGGGAACTAAGCCTGGTTGTAAAACGTTCCCAAGGACAGGAATAGAAATATACACATATGTATGTCAACATAATACACAAAGCAAAGCAACAACATAAGTTACGATGTTAATTTTCTCTGCCAGCATAGGTATAATAAGCAGTCAAGCCAACGCAGCTAGCTCCAACACATCATTATGGAGCTGGAGGTTTTGAGAATGTCAAAAGTCAGAGTTTATTCAGTAATAAATATCCACTCTTCTCTATGACTAATAAGAATAAACTTTGTCTCTGCCAGTCATGTATCTTGCTGAATACCTAATACTGAACGAGCAACAAACAAAACAGATTCTGTTGGCACAAATACACTTGTTATTTTATTTGCCTTTGAGTTTCCAATGTTCTTGCAATTAACATCTTGAGGCAAGCATTAGAATGGATTCTTTCAGGGCTATGCACCAGTGTTGTTTATGCAATGCTCATCCACCAGGCATACAGAAGAAGCCTCAATACAAATCTGAATTCTGTATCTAAAGCCACTAATAAGCTTAAAATAAAAGCACTGTATGTATGCGAAAACTTTCAAAGTTTGCCTGTAGCCAGACGATCAATCTATACATAACAAATTGCACTGCTATTGTATAAAATACATAGTGTTTGCAAGAGAATTTGCTTGAAATGCAGTTGCGGTCTGCAAACTGTAAACATTTCATACTAGACAGCAAAAGTTTTCAAACTTCTTTTTCATATACTTATTTAAAATAATAATGAGGAATAAAAACCCCAAGCTTATTGACCATATTAAAAAGCGTTGGTGTTATCTTTTTTACTGAATGGTGATGGCTTCTCTGGAAGAACGATAAAAAATAGAGGTATTGAAAATAAGATGACAGCTCAGAAGTATCCAAAGGTATAAATAGCACAGAATGAGGTGAACGATTGCCAGAGAGGCAGTGGAAGTGTTTTCCTAATGCAAATGGAAGATGTCCCTTTTGGGATATCCAAGTATAGCCAGAAGAAAGCGATAGGACTACACAGAAGTCAACAATACTACTTCATGGGATAGTCTAGATGATCTTTTACAGTACAACCTTTTAGATGCTGTGAATGCAGTTAGTGAAACTGATACCAAGACATGAAGGCCAGGGCTGTGCAAACACCTGTGTGTTTAGGGCCTGCGTCAGCTCACAGGTCCTCAGTTGGTAAGCAGGCCTGTTGATACCCGCAGAACTTTGACACGCTGAATGTCAGGCATGTATTTTAAGTGCTGAGATGAATCAAGGCCTCAATTATTTTTTAATCAGATTTTCAGCTTTCATTATTCCATTCCTTAAATCTTACCAAGGTCCCCATGACCTTGTGATGGAGCAAAGCTCAGTGAAGTGACGATTCAGTTCCAGTTTTCAGCAGGCACCATTCTTGCACAGTACGGTGCAGTTTGGAGCCCAGGGGATACTTCCAGGCATTGTGACCTGTCTCCCACGTGGACACACGAACACAGTCACTTGCAGAGTTATGCAACTTCATGCAGGCATTTGGGAGCTTCAGTTTTTAGATACTATCCTCACTGCGCTGCATAGCTTAAGTACAGAAAAGCACAGTTGCTGGCACAATTTGGATGACGTGACTCAAATTAATCTCTTGGATTTATCTTGCTATTGACCCTATGATTTAAACCAGAGAAACTTTAGCGGATTATAGATGGGATGTTCCAACACAATTGGAACAAGTCGACACTAGATGACAGGCATTTATATTTGCCACATAAAGGGTGGAATTTCTGCTGGTTTATGCATCGGTCCATCTGATTTTTTATTTTTCGCAATTAGCATTTATTTTTTGCCAGCAATTCTCTACAATAGGACTACTTAGATGGTAAACGAGACAAAATCCAACCCCGATCTGGACCATGACCCAGACCTCTCCACGGTCCTACTCACGGTGATGCGACCTGCATTTCTCTGGGAGAGTCTATACTTCTTTAGAGTTATGTCAGTTTCTTAGGAAAAACAATTGCACGCTGCCACAATACCCAGCACAGTCCACTTCTGCCCCTCTGGTCTGGCAGAGCCAAAGACAGTGCTTGCCCCCTGCTGACTGATCCCTGCTAGAACACGTATCCTGATGCAGAATAGCCACATCTTTAAAAAGACATTTCTCCCCACTGACACACTCTTTGGAAATACAAACAATTAGGTAGTGCAACTGATTTGCTTTTCCTAATTAACAGTTTTCTTGCTAGTTCAGGAGTTAGTTCAACATGGTCCCACAGAAAATTAGCCCAGCCACATTGCTCTAAACATGTAGATAGCTGGAAACATATCGGAGCTTTTACTGCCCAAGTACTTGTAACAGCTCAATGTCCAACAGGTTCTGTGATGTAGGTGGGGTTGTGGACATAACATGCATCCAAATTCACAGCAATCCAAACCTTGACTCAGTGTCAAGCTTGTGTAAGTTCTTCCAAAACACAGTCTAAGAATATGCTGAAACACGGAGGTAAAACAAACAAACAAACAAAAAATCACCAGTGTTTAACAGTGAAGTGCGTGCTTGCACTTTCAGCAGAATCAGGACCATAGCATATATTTCTGTTTCTAACTTAATCTCTTCCTATAGCTGGGTCTGAGCTGCACCAGCTTTCATAGAATATGTCCTTCCTGATTCATTGTATTACTAGGGAGGGAAAAAGTATGTTGAGAGGAACATTTTGTTCCTGTGTAACTCAACTGAGTAACAAATTCAGAACAAGCAGTTACAATTAGCAGATATTGTTGTTGCCAAGATCATATCATCTCATAACCAGACTTAATTAAAAGAGCAGTTTAGGTGCCTGGCATCCAGCTTCTCTTAGTTCAAAGCCTTTTCCCCGAATCTAAATCCTAGAAGCAGCAGAGGAACAGCACGCATTTTCCAGGGGAAACCGTGTTGTTCAGCCCTCACCAATGCATGACATCTCTTTTTAAGCTTCTAACTGCTACTCTGATATAGCAACAACTCTACCATATAATGAAGGGACCCACAAAACTCCCCACCATGCTGCTTTGTTTGGGGAAGTCGATAGATATCCTGCTCTGCAAATCAGCTAGGGATACCAGACAGAGAGTGACAGAATCACATGAAAATGCAGTACAGGACCCTTCCAATTAGTGGTCTGACTTGGAACCAAAACACAGTGAATGGGTTTTGATCACGGACTAAATGCAAATTTTTTATGATGTGGAAATAGTACTGAGTAGTAAGTACTAATAGTACTAAGACCTTTGCTTTGACCTAGCTCTCATTTCTTCAGGGATTCTGCAGATTGTTTCAAATTCTCACTGCAGCCCTCATACCTCCCAGCTATTCTCCAGCTGTTTCTCCTCTTTGACTTTCATCCGTTCCTCTGGTAGAGAAGCATTACATAAGGTGGACGTATTATTATTTCAGTAATGAACTCCCATTGGTTTCATAGGTTCAGTATTTTATCCTTTCAACCTACTGTTAGATCTCCTGAAATTCGCTTTTCATCTGTCTTTGGCAATCTGAAGTTTGCATCCAGTCACTAATATTCATAGTAAAATTAAAGTTACCAGGTTTATTATTTAAGTCACATAAATTCATTGCATGGAATAGTACATTACTTTAGGAGTAAATTGCAAAAGAATTCACTAAGTGTACTGCATATCCTATGCATAAATTACAGCAGAACTATTTAAAACTTGTATTGTTCAATATTTTTATTTCAAACATACCCAAACAGTATTCTGCAGTTATTTCGAACAATTAAGCACATCTGTTGATAAAAATTACGCTCTGCATGCCCCCTCTGATTTTGTTTGCAATGGAAGATTTTTTTTCCCTTTTTTTTTGTTCAGAAAATCATTTTAATATATTGCAGTAATCTATAAATAATGACGAAAACCTAGAAGGTCAAGGAAATGAAAAGTACAGCACATTCCCTGAAGGAGTGTTAGAAAGTTTTTACTTCTACAAGTAATAAATTATTAGCCACATGTTAAAGTTAGAACTGATAAAAGGCTGATATAATACTCACATTTCCTAAATGGAGTCTGGTTTCTGCAAAGTAAAAACCTAGATATTCTAGCACATTTTACTGAAAGTATTAAATTCCTCCCTGTGAACTATTTTGCTTCCATACCAATGACTTATCTGAGGTAAATGGGGCTTTCACCGCTTCCCTGAGTCCTAGCCATGGCACAATACCTGGCAAAGCCCTAAGAAATGGGACTAGGTTGTGAATATATCAGGTACTCAATATGCACGCTGGATTCTCTGCTGGCCTCTGACATGGGGCATTAAACCGGATTTTCCCAGCAGGCAAAGCACAGAGACTGAGCTGAATACTCCTCGCTCCTTTACAGGACACCAGCATTCAGCTCAACCGACGTCTGCAGAACTCCCCGACTAGGTTTGGGCAAACCAGTTGATGTGTATGGGGTGCAGATCTTGTTAGGAACCTTCAGTTCTTAATTTGCAATATTAGGATGAAACCTAATACTCTAGGTTACTCTATTTTTTTTTTCTGGATGACTAAAATGATACTCACAAGGAAAAGATGATGAAGAGAAAGAACTAAGGTGTTTCCCTTGCCCCTGTGCTCCTGTCTTTACCATTTTACTCCCAATTGAAGCTACTTCTCAAAAACTTATTTTCCCAAAGTTTAATGTTCCTGTAGTTCCCTTATGCCTGTATCTGATCACCACGAAAAGCTCACATAGAAGGGAAGAAACCTAACCCAAAGCTACTTCACTATAAGAGAGATCTGCATTCAAAACAGTACCAGGGAAGCTCATGTAAAAATTGCAGGCCTGGATCATCAGCACCAAGTAGAAGTGCTTAAGGAGCACCTTAGCAGAATATTACAGTAGATTCAGCAAGAGGGGTAAAAATCCAGCTCAGATTTCATTATTTCCATACTTGATTCCTGCCATAACCACACCAGTTGTAAAAAACAAGCATATGTCTAAAAGGGAAGGGCTGTAGAAGACCCTTTGGGTGTTTCTCTTCTGAAAGTTATAGTCTGTTATATCACCAGTAATAAGTACCATAACTAAGTAATAAAACTTAATCATCCTGAAGCAACACTTAAAATTTTAAAATCTTAAATTAAAAGGTCTATTGCTTCATGCCTGACAATTTTGTTTAAAAAAATCCTTTAGGATTTAACGTATTAGCATAGAACTCTATACATGCATATAATAAAGTCATAATATCTTCCAAAATTTTCTGCTTGCCAGTTCTAGCATTCAGACAAATATTAGTCAGTTAGAGACTAACTACGAGTCAACAGGTTTTATCTCAGCTTCTTGAAAATAATTTCTTTCCATCAGCTTTCAAGAAACTGTGGCTATTTTTAGTAAGAACAAATGGAGTGGTACAGAATCTTTCTTCTGCCTAACGTTAAAGTAGATGAGGTACAATTTATATTGACCTTGCAGGGCAATGAAGCCCTCACAATGCCTCTGTGAGAATCCCATGATGTTTCACTTAATTTCAGACAAACAGCATGATCATTTGCTGATGTTCCATTTGCTTTAACTCAGCATCCAGGTCCACATCACTTCCCACAAGGATAGGACGCTGACCAAGCACCTGTTTTCGCCTGCCCACTTTGGAACCCCACATCAGGAATTGTTCATTTGCTATATAAAAAGCCATCTCGTTAAAGAATTTTTGTATTAAAATTCATAACCTTAAAGGTACCGTGTGACAAATACTAAAGATAATTGCATTGCACTCATGGACAGAGAATACTAATAAAACAAAGGAAGTGCTTTTATGTCCTTCAATCAACAGGTCTTGTACTGTCCTTTAAGTGTCTTACCCTGTCTTTTAGGAAAATATCCGTTAAAATTTTCTAATTAAAATTAGACTTGCAAATCACTGTTCTTGAAATATCTTCACCAGAACAACAGAGCAGGTAACAATCATAAAACTTTATGCCTTGAGGATCTACTTCTCCAAATTATATGTTTTCATTAGTCTGATGTTTTACCTAGCTATCCTGAAGCTTTCCTAACTGCCTAGTTCCACACCAAGTTAGTTAGAGCTGTTCTACCTCTGAGAGACTTTCGTATGAGAATTTCACAAAAATCATCTCAGCTCAAAGACAACAAACTCCCGGAAATTTCAAAGCTTCAGAGAGATGAAAGAGCTATGAGCTACCCACAATTAAAGAAACAAAAATTATTACACAGTTCAGCAAAAATAGATACATTAACAGACTCATACAGCACAATTACTATATTTTTTACAGGATGTTTTTAGGAAAGAGAGGGTGAAACCATATAGGTTGAAACCAGCTTTATCTGTAATTCCAAGTCTGATACATAGGTTCATACCTTGAATGGCGCTTGCAGTCAGTAGGATTTAGTACAGTCATTTCCAGAGTTGATAAAGGTAATGCTACCAGCTCATTAAGGGGTAAGTATGCATGCTTAAACAAATTAAACTAATTTCATACTGATACAAAGATACCTAAGGGAAATTGAGGTCAAATAGATTTATGCCGTGATTCAGAGATTGTGAAATGTTCTTACAGAATTCAAAACTGCATTTTGTCCACAGAATTTAAAACTGCATTTTGTCTACAGAATTTCTGAATAAAACTGTAACCAAGGGTCCATTCCTCAGAGTTATTACACAAGTGACATTAAAAAAAAAAAACAAAACAAAGCAAAACCCACAGAAATGCATTTCAAGAGCAAGAATATTGGAGGGAACACTACACAGAACAACAGATAAATCAGTTTCAAATTATCACCCAAAAGAGCAAAATATGTCAGCAGTACAGGGTAATAGGTTTGCTGGTCCTTAATCAGTGTTTGTTGAAATAACAGCAAATTAAAGGCCCGTTTTTGCAGGTTGTCAGATCATTCCTGTGAGCTGCTAAGTGCCTCTGGCTTTGTGAAAGTCTAGAGAATTTGAATCACCCAGTATACTGAAAACTCTAAGAAGTGCAACTAAATATTACGATAAGGTAGTTAAATTTTATGCTTGACTACACTTTATTTCATTGAAGTAACACAGATTCTGACTGGTTTTAGAAAAGACCTCTGTGTTTCACACTGCCTACTTCTGTATCTCAGCTTGGGATACCAAAGAAAAACAGAAAAGCAAAGCAGCCTAGATGTGGTGTAAATCAGTATCACTTTTAAAATCCATAAACTTAATCCAGCTTACCACAGCTGAGAATAAGGCTGTAAGCACTTCTACATGGCTGCAATATGTTTGCTGTCATTTTCTTCCTTCATCAAGTGATTCTGAAACGTAAAGAAAGCCGAAGAGAAAGATCAACCTTCCTTTTACCACCAGCCACGATCAACGCTTCAGACTTCACAAGTTTTGTTGGACTGTGACCCCTGTAACCTGTTGACAAGAATTGCAAACCCAGACACAAACACAAGCCTTAGTATTTCCATTCTTATCTATACTCCTCCCGCTGCATGCTGTGGTTTTATATCTATGTTGATCTTCCTAAAAACACAGACCATGCACTCTCTGAAACGGTTACACTGAATGCTCTCAAACACTCGCATTTCCAAAAGGGAGGGAGTTTCATAAGACCTTCAAAGATTTCCACTGTGGCTGATTCTGGGTGGGAAACTAGAAGAAAAGGGATGCAATTCTTGATTCATTCTGTTTCCAACAGAGAGAAGAGGGACCACCAAAGGGTCTCTAATAGCAGGGAATATCCCAACCTGTAAACCGTTATTAGACAATTGTTGTGTTCCTGTGCATGGGAGAGAATACACTCCAATTATAACTACAAGGAGGTGCTGAACCTGCTCCTTAAGGGCATGCTTTTTTGAGAGAAAAGCTGGCGTAGTCATAGCCATTTGCTTGCTCAATTCTGGCTTAAAAGCAGCACTGAGGACTGCCAATATTTATGTGATTCTCTCATTTTATTCAGAGAGCAAGAACAGCCAGCCAAGAAGTCTTGGAGCACCCTGAACATAACAAGACAGCAATAGCACTCATTTCTCCTAACTGCTTTTCTGTTGAATAATCAAGCTTATATTAGTTTTGGAAGTTTTCCTCTTCCACGATATGGTGGGTAAGTCCAGTGGCTTCTAAGATGAAGACTGCAGAGAGTTTAACCCTGCCAAAATTTATGCATGGGAATTGTCCCAAGGAACTGTATTTGCATGACCAGGTCTCACGACATAGCAGCAAAGCAGGTCTAGAGGAACAAGTACTAACGGTGGTTTGTCCTCAGGAAACCTGTGGGTTTGTCTGTAGGAAATGACTCCAATTTCCACAGCTCACTGGCTGCCACAGATATAGTTTCCTCTTTCTTTCTTTCCATTCATGTCTTTTGTGCTGCATGGGGGCAATCCATTTTTTATTCATAGGCTTTAGGAGGATCAGTAAATAAGCTGTGCCACGGCACACAATTTTTAAGCTAACATCTCCTCAGCTGTGACCTGCAGTTGCACATCTGAGGAGTTAAGAGTATCTTTGTAACATTGCATTGGTCTCCCTTCCAATACAGTCACTTGGTGTACTTTTACTGACTGAAGAAAATTATTGAAGAAGCATCTTATCAACATGTGCGCCAAATGTCCAGATGAGTGTAACTGAATCTGCAGGAACACCGCTTTGGTGTTGAGCCAATATTAAGACGTCAGTGTTCAGGATTTTCTCCCACTCTTCCAGTCCATCAAAGATGTGAAGCACACATGGACGGATGATGTGCTCACTCTTCAGGGGCTCTGTTCCAGCTCTGTTCCAGACAGATCTGAGCCTAAGACTAGGGGCCAAACAGGACCCCCACAGTCAAGTCACTGTGCTGGCCCCCTTCTTATTCAACATCTTCTCAATTTTGTTACTGCCTTCTGAGACAAACACTTTGTATTATCACAAGGCAGCTTCAAGATACACTTCTAATGCTGTTACATGAATTATAACACTAAGTTGAAAAAAGGAAAATGCTCCAGTGATTCAGCCCTTTTTGCCTCTGGGACCTTCTGTCTCTTCAACATATGAACTACCAAATCAGAGTTCACTTAACCTGACACCGGTGGCTCATAGAGGTGCCTCCAGCCTATGAAACCCCCATAGCAGACCATGAGCACCCTGCCTCTGAATGATGCCTTCCAAGCCAAAACATCAGTTCATTTATAATTAACAGTGACAGCTCGCATCATACAAACACAATTCAGTGTGATTAAGTCTCTCCCCCGCTCCAAAACTTTCTGATAGTTAAGATCCCACCTCAAAACCACTTTGTAAAGGCTCTGCATTGAATCCTGATCTGCCCTGGATGCTCTCCCAGAGGGTCCTCACACCTTCTGTCTGACAGCCATCTAGTGGTACCTGCACTACTTAGCAAGGTAAAGGAGCAGCTAACTCAGTGCTCAGACAGATGGGTCCTCTCCTGTTAGAACCAGCAGCTGTTCTGGGAGGATGGAATGTATACTCTATACTTATGTCACTTTATTTATTTGCCATTATCCTGTAAAAAATTACTATGTATAATACATTAAACACATCACCACAATGCTGTTTGTGGCTGGCAACTTTTTATGGTTGCCAACTGTACTCTTCAATGCATCCTGCCTCTGAGGTGAGATGAGGTAACGGATAACAGGGCTAGCACTGCTTCTTCCTTCAAACAAATGTTGGTGCAAGACCTCCCTCCTTCCCGCAGCCAGGCCTCACTTCCTCTCTAGGGGGAAACTAAGCATGGGGTATTCCTGCTTTCTTCCTGCACTGCTGCCCAATGGATGATTGCTCCAGGACATATACAAGGTATACAAGTGGTTCAACCACGGACACAGATACTGAAGATACCACTCTAGCCTCTCTGAAAGTCTTGCCAAAAGGTTTTCATTATGAAATGCCCATGGCGGTGATTCTAATGGCTGCTGCTGCATACTCCTCCTCGGCGCCCCTCTTATCCCTCCCCTGCTTTCAAGCATGCATCTTGGGCAACTCAATTAAAAGTCATCAGATTCCTTCTGCAGACTAAGCTCCTTGCTACAGTTAACTTGCAGTTGACTCAAAGTACTTCTTGCCCACTGTAACAAATACAACCTGAACTTTTCTAGTTTCTTCCTCAGTTACCAATTGCATCCTTTTGTATTCTAAATGCTCAGATTTACACCACCTGCCCAGAATCACCTAGAGATCTTTGTCATGCTTTTGTCTTCACATATCCCCTTCTGTAACCTCCTTTTTACTTGAGCCTCGGTCTGCGTTGTCCCCAGCAGAAGCAATGAGAGCTAAAACAAATCTACAAGATACTTCGCATGACAAAGTAACAGAAACCCATGTAATGCTGATCACATTTCTAAGCTCTGTAGACCATTGCACTCATTCCTAACTATAGACATCGTTCACTAGTTTCGAGACTTTACAGGTGCTGCATTGCCTTGAGGTTCTGAGAACTGTGAAATTAACAGTAAAATATCTTGGGTAGCTTAGCATGAAGGCAGGAAGATTGAAAATTAATGTTAAGTTTTGTTCAGGTTTACCCAGAGGGCAAGAATGTATTCTAGTGTCAAGGGAAGAAAGAAAGGAAAAAGAAGATTTAGAGTCAGCATGAGTATTCAGAGTCAGATATGATTATTCCATATTCCACAAGCAACCCAAAGAAAGCCAGCTGCCTCCGGTGTTTGCCTTTAGCTGTACGTGTAGGG